>NC_059113.1:19840640-20140640 GCF_020740685.1 Jaculus jaculus
CAAGGGAAAAGTTTTTTTAATATTTAAATTAGGAATCAAGAATTCTAACCTCTAAGTTTTGCCACTAAAAGAATTGTCAAACTTCAGATCATTTATGTCATCTCTCTGAGCCTGATTTTCCCATTCTTTTTTTTTTTTTGGTTTTTCAAGGTAGGGCCTCACTCTAGTCCAGGCTGACCTGGAATTCACTGTGTAGTCTCAGGGTGGCCTCGAACGCACAGTGACCCTCCTACCTCTGCTTCCTGAGTGCTGGGATTAAAGGCGTGCGCCACCACGCCTGGCTATTGATTTTCCCATTCTTGAAATGGCAGAGCTTTGTAAGGTATAAGCTTGGCCAGAGTGGACTGGCTACTAAAATTCCTTTCTCTGTAAGTACCCAGTTGGTGTGACTGGCTCACTGAAGAGAGTGCTGGGTTCTCCTGTGGGACACTTACCCCACAAGGTCCTCATGAAAACTAGGTCAGTTATATCTTATCCTAACTCTCCAGGGCTTTTCAGGTTTTGTACTCTGCTCACCTTAGAATCCAAACCCCAAGATCAAACATGAAGATGGCACACATGGAAAGATCTTTTAATCATCTCCCACAATTCTGTAAGGTCAAATCCCCACAATAGTTAAATACATAAATATCCAGTGGCCATGCTTCTCTGAAGCGTGACTAATATAAGAGATGGAATTTATTATTTATTTATTTACAAACAAAGGGAGAGAGAGAGAAAGGCCATGCCAGGGCCTCTAGCCACTGCAAAGAACTTCAGACATATGTGCCACTTTGCGCATCTGGCTTTATGGGTACTGGAAAATCAAACTCAGGGCAGTAGGATTTTCAGGCAAGTGCCTGAACTACTGAGCTATCTCTCCAGCCTTGGAATTTTTTTTTTTTTTGTTTGTTTTTTTGAGGTAGGGTTTCACTTTAGCCCAGGCTGACCTGGAATTCACTATGGAGTCTCAGATGGCCTTGGACTCATGGTGATTCTCTTACCTCTGCCTCCCGAGTGCTGGGATTCAAGGCGTGTGCCACCACGCCTGGTAGGAATTTATGTTTTTTAACCCTACATCTCTATCCAGCCTTGAAGTAAGATGTGGAGATTTATTTGTCAAAGTTTAAGGTTTCTTCCAACCTCAAACTAGAGGATTAAAAAAAAAAAAAACTTGTCTAGAGGATCATCTCTGCACAGTATTAACATCTGTGCTGGTTGGATAGTTGAAAGGAAAGTGCCAAGCACACCTGAATCTCTCTTTGCCTTTCAGAATCCCCTGAAAGAGAGAGTAAAAATAAGTTTAAAGGTATAAACATAAAAACCAAGAGAATGGAGGTGAGGGAGAGTGCAAACAACAGGGGATCACTAATGACTTGCTAGAAGGCATAATGCACATAAAGGATGGCATGATGGTTGGAATATGAAATGTCCCTCCCAGGCCCACACGTTGAACCTAGAGGATAGTGCTGTTCTGGAAGGTTCTGAAGACTTCAGGAGATGGGGCCTAGCTGAAGAAAGTGGGCCACTGGGGGACATTGAATGGTATACCCGGTCCCAGTCCCTCACTTACCCTGCTTCCTGTCTGGCTTTCTCTGTTTCCTGTCACACTGCCATGTTGGTCTGCCTCACCATTAATCACCAAAGTCTCTGAAACTCTGAGCCAAAATAAGTCTGGCCTCCTTTTAAGTTGTTCTAGGCAAAAAAGGGACCAATGCAGGTGCTGACTGGAGACTGGAAGGGAACAAAGGAAGGCCAACTTTGACTCAACCAACACTCTGGGCGGAGGTTTGTAGGACCTGGAAGTCTCTAGTCTGCACTTAGAGAAGGTAGGTGATGCGTGGGACATGGTACGGTAGCTGAATGACTGAGGGGAGAGACAGGCCCTCCTTGGCCCTTTTCCCTTGCCTGGAGAGCAGACCTGACTAGCTGTGCTCTTCTCTGAGCCAAAGAGCGAGGGGACATTTCCTGTCAGCAATTTTTTTTATTTTGGGTAAATGTACATAATAGAAATTTCTAGCTTCATTTATTTCTTTGTTTTGTTGTTTTGTTTTGTTTTTGGAGGTAGGGGTCTCACTCTAGCCCAAGATTCACTATGTAGTCTCAGGGTGGCCTCGAACTCACGGTGGTCCTCCTACCTCTGCCTCCCCGAGTGCTGGGATTAAAGGCGTGTACCACCATGCTTGGCAATTTTTAGCTTCTTAACCTTTTTTTTTTTTTTTTTTGGTTTTTCAAGGTAAGGTCTTGCTCTAGCCCAGGCTGACCTGGGAGTCACTATATAGTCTCAGGGTGGCCTTGAACTCATGGCGATCCTCCTACCTCTGCTTAACCACTTTTAAGTGTACAGTTCAGTGTTTTTAGATGCATTCATAATGCTTTTGCAGCCAACATTTCCATCCATCTCCATCCCTCTCTTGGTGTGAGGCTATCACACCTGGTTCTGGTCAGTAATCAGGGATCTGTGTATTGTCCCGCTGGGCTTTGAGCTCTTCAGCCACAGATATTTCTTATTCTTCCAAACCTAATCAATAATACATTATGGGTCTGTGTAAGTGATAGATCACATTAAAAGAGGGGGGAAAAGTCACCCTTGGTGATATACCCTTGCACAATGGTCACCTTCCTTTCTGCTGCCCCTGTTTTGTCTAGTATCCACATGTGCTCATGATTTCACTTGGTCTTAATCTTGAAGTGTTGACAACTTTAAAGCAATGAAGTTTTAATTATGTATAGATTTATAAAGCAAGTGGCTATAAGGCAGGCTTGCGGGTGAAATTCATTTTAGAGGATAGGTATATATTGTGCCATGCATTTGGGATTCATGTTATATTTGGTGTTTAGAAAGATTTTAAGAGAATTCTTCTCTTTCCTTTTTCTTTTAAATTATTTGGTGTGTGTCTCTGTAGTGTGTAGTGTGTGTGGTGTATGAATGCACACAACTCTGCAGGCCAGGAGAGAGCATCAGGCGTTCTCTTTTGTCACTCTTCTGTGATATTTTCTTGAGACAAAGTCTGTCGCTGAACCCGGAGTTGCCAGGTTGTCGTCACACCATCTGACCAGCGAGCCCTGATGATCTTGTCTCAGTTCCCTTCGGCACTGTGTTTCCAGGAGTGCATAGCCATGTGTGGGATTCTTCGTAAGTACACAGTTGGCACACAGCAACAGAACTGAGCTAATCAACTGCTGGATACAATCAGAACTGGGCACTGGAATAAAGGTCCCTTGAGAAATGTCACCCTCCCCCCCCCCACACACACACACTCGCTGCCTCATCCTTTGCTGGTCCAATCAGCGTCTCTTCTGACCCGTGCCCGGAGTCTTGGTCCTCTAGGATGGAGAGCTGTCCTTGGTGTGATGTCCATGGATAAGCACTTAGGATGCACTGAGGGGTCCCTCTCATTCCCTCCTGCCTAGAGTCCAGAGGTGCCCTACATGCATGCCCACCAGCCTCTCACTCCATGCCAACCGAGACTCAGGGTTCTGCCTTGACTGAGGCCTTAGAAATGTGGCTTTCCCTCTTCACTGCCTCTTCCCCAGCTAGTCAGCATCTTTCCGCCCTCACACAGACCTGATACCTGAGGAGATCAACAGTCACTCACAAGGGCAGGCAGGATCCACAAACGGGGACACTATATATTTCAAGTTCAGGTGCAGTCCAAATCCAGAGCTGGATTCCGAAGTCAGCTCTAGAGACTGTTCCCATGGGCTTTGCAGAGTCTGATTGGGTCTATCCAGCCCTCAGCCCAGTCCTTTCTCAGCCAGGGACGTTTCTGGCCCACCACAGCCAAGTCCTTATTCCATTCCCTTAGCACTCAGAAATCTTCCTCCTCCTGAGCACAGCCTGTGTCCTCTTCTGTCTGTTACTTCTGCCAACCCAGTCCCTGGTTTCTGTTCTTCCTTTTCAGTAACAAGAGCCTGAGCTGAAGGGCCCCTCTTCAAGGAGAAAAGAGGCTCCTTGATTTATCCGTGGCAAGGAAACAGCAGCTGCCTGTGTTTGAGGACAGCTTCTGATCCACTCACATGTTCAACTCCAAGGGCACAGGAGCCTTAGCTGCCTCCTCAGAGACTGGAGGGACAGGAGAGAGGTACCAGTACAGCTTGTATTAGGTACTTTCCTGGCTACTGTGACAAAATACTTGAAAGAAGACACTTAAGAAACGAAAGATTCTGTGGGAACGGGAGGCAGCTGGTCACATTGTGACAACAGCCCAGAAGCAGGCAGAGACAAATTCTAGCGCTCAGCTTGGTTTTCTTGTCTTTATTCAGTCCAGGACCGCAGCCCATGCGAGAGTGCTACCCGCATTCCCAGTGGCTCTTCCCTTCTTGGTTAATCCTCTGGAAATACCCTTACAGCCACATCCAGAGGTGTGTCTCCTAGATGATTCTAAACCCTGTCACATTAACCAAGAAGATGAACCACCACAATGATATTGGAGCCAAGAATGGCATAGAACAGAAACTCAACTAATGTTAAGTGTCTAAACACTGATATAAGTCAGGAATGCCTACCAGCATTCGGGAGGCTGAGGAAGAAGGATCATGGTGAGTTCATGGTCAGTTGGGGCTACAGAGTGACTTCGTCTCTCAACACACACACATACACACACACACGCACACGCACACGCACGCACTGATGTGGGTTCCGAGAACCCAGATGATGCTCTGTGTCTCTCTCCTAAAAGACCCTCTGTCTAGTGAGGAGACAGATTTGCCTTAAGAACCCTGAAAAAAAATGTCTAATGCAGCACACTGAGACCGTTCTAAGATAGTAGCCATTGATTCTGTCTGGGAGAAAAACAAGATAATGTTCAAAGGTAAGTAAAATTTGAAATTTTTCAGTTGAGTTGAATGGTGGTTAAAAAAGTTGTGCCTTGTGGTTTGCTGAGTGCTTTCTATATTCCATTTGATTCCATTCATCCGTGTGTGCTCATTAGCAGAGTACTTAGTAATAGGGCCAAGGTGCAGGGGACAGCTACTGCTCCAAAGAAGGACAAACCCAACTGCTGTCTGTCCAAGAGTTTGCCCTCTAGTAAAATGGAAAGGCAAGCACATAAAAACCTCGGGGAAGTGTGAATCCCTCAGTGGAGCCTACAATTTAACCCGGGATTGAGAGCGGAGACAAAGATTAGGGACAAAATTAAGAGTAGAATGTTCCAGTTCAAGGCTAGAGATGACCAGAATGAACTGGGGTGTGGCAAGAAGAAGGTAAGATGCAAAGAACATTCTGTTTATTTTTACTTATTTATTTGAAAGTGACAGACAGAGAGAGAAACAGGCAGATAGAGAGAGAATGGGCCTGCCAGGGCCTCCAGCCACTGCAAACAAACTCCAGATGCGTGCGCCCTCTTGTGCATCTGCCTAATGTGGGTCCTGGGTAATTGAGCCTCGAACCAGGGTCCTTAGGCTTCACAGGCAAGTGCTTAACCGCTAAGCCATCTCTCCAGTCCCGCAAAGAACATTCTGGTACAACGCAAATGAAGACAGCGAGCAGTCAGGGAAGAATGCATAGAAGACATGAGGGAGAGGAGATCTAAAGATATGATCCAGTACAATCCAGGAACCCTTCAAGGAAATTCCAGGCCACCAAAAGCCAACACAGTAGACATCAGAAATCACTTGTAGATCTTTTGCAAAATGCACACAGCCCTACCTAACCATGTCCCCTCCTCATTCCCAGATCCTCATATTCCCAGGGTCCATGTCTCACAACTTCCTTTTGTAAATGAGAAAGAAAACTGAGCAGCTAGAGAGATGACTTAGTGATTAAGGCACTTGCTTTCAAAGCCAAAGGACCCAGATTTGATTCCCTAGTACCCTGTAAGCAAGATGCACAAGATGCCGCATGTGTCTGAAATTCACTTGCAGTGGCTAGAGGCCCTGGCATACGCATTTTCTCTCTCCCTCTATTTGCCTCTTTCTGTCTCAAAATACAAACATTAAAAAAAAAAAATCGCTGGGTGTGGTGGCGCAAGCCTCTAATCCCAGCACTTGGTGGGAGGAGCCCTGAGGTAGGAGGATTGCTGAGTTCTAGGCCAGTCTGAGCCTCATTTCAGGTTAGCCTGGGCCAGAGCAAAATCCTACCTCAGAAAACCAAAATTAAATTAAATTAATTTAAATTTAAAAAGAAAAGGAAACAGTACTCTTCTCTTATGCAATTTAGACCTTTTATGCCCTGCTTCCTATTATCTCTCAGGTTAAGATGAACCCTGTACCCTTCTGGCTTAGGCTGGCCTGATTTTCAGTGTTTCTCTATTCCCCTGTGTCAAGGGTAGATTCTCTTCCTAAATCCTGGCTTCATCTGGTTCACATAGATGGACCCACATTTCACACATGCAGTCTGAAGCTTTGGGGTCTGTCCTCTCGTTCCCATCTCCTGTTCACTGGCACCATTCACTAGGCTTCTGCTAGATGACCTCTCTGCTGGACTTTTTAGCTTTGGTTTCTATCTGAGCTATCCAACAGAGCCCCGTTCATCCCTCCACATGTCAGTGCAAACCCTGACTCAAGAGTCCAGGGTCCACTTCTCATCCCTGCTCCGGACCAAGCCTGTGGGTTGCCTCACCTGTCCCAGTATGGCAGACTGGTATCCTGAGGGTCCAGTGTTCTTTCCGGTGGGAAATGGAGGGGCTTCTTTGCAAGTATAAGAATTTGTCCACGTAGTGAGGGCATTCCAAGTCTCAAGAGTGCATGAAACTTAAACCCGCACAATGGGTGGGGGGGAATGGTGACATCAGAGCAGAAGACAGCTTAGTTGGGAAGAAGAAAGGATTCCATGGAGGGAAAGGCAGTGGGAGGAGATTATGATCATGGAATATTGTCTATATGCATGGAGGTTGTCAATAAATCTTTTTTTTTTTGAGGTAGGGTCTTGCTCTAGTCCAGGCTGACCTGGAATTCACTATGTAGTCTCAGGGTGGCCTTGAACTCACGGCAATCCTCCTACCTCTGCCTCCTGAGTACTGGGATTAAAGGTAAGCGCCACCACACCTGGCTAATAAATCTTTTTTTTAAAAAAAGAGTATATGGAACTTGAGAAAGTGCAAGAAGTATGACATTGTTGTGACATGAGGCACTTGACATGGGTAACAGAAGAAAGGCTGGGAAACCAGAGTGAGGAAACCCTGGAGGACCTTATTCATATGAGACGTTTCTATGAAATAGGAACATTCCCATATCTGATAGCTTTGAGAGCCATCAATCAACTTTCTAATCTCTGAATTATTAGGCTTCTTCATTCCTACAAAGTTTCTTAACATTAAAAGTGCCCCTTAAAAATCAAGTTGAGGGGGCTGGAGAGATTGCTTAGTGGTTAAGGTGCTTGCCTGCAAAGCCTAAGCACTGCTGTTTGAATCTCCAGGTCTCATGTAAGCCAGATGCAGCGACACAGCTTGCATTGCTGCATGTGGGTACAAGGGGTGCACGTGTCTGGAGTTCATTCATAGTGGCTGAAGACCCTGGCACCCCTCTCTCTCTCTCAAAAAAAAGTCAAGTTGAGGGGCTGGAGAGATGGGTTAAAGATTAAGGTACTTGCCCAAAGGATCCAGGTTTGATTCCCCAGTGCCTTCACAAAGCCAGATGCACATGTACACATACACACTAAATAAATGAAAATTTAAAAAATATGTGCTTATTTGTTTAGGTCTGGGCTGTTGAGAATTTTAAGGAGATGAACCTACTGCAAATTGATCTCACTTCCTTTCTATTCTCCTCTTTTGTTCTCTCTCTCCCTCCTGTATTTCTTGAGAGAGAGAGAATGAGAATGAATGAATATGAGCACTCTATGTCCTCTTACTACAAAGGAACTCCAGATGCATGCACTACTTTGTGTATCTGAGTTGATGTGGGCACCAAGGAATTGAACCTGGACTGGCAGGCTTTGCAAGTGTTTAACGGCTGAGCCATCTTCCCATTTCCCCTCCTGTATTTCACTGAGCTCTCTCCTCTTCCAAGTAGCCCTTCTTCTGTTTTATTATCTCATTCTCTTCTCCATCTTCTATGTCAAAATATTGATGGACTCAGAATTGTGCAGGTCTTGCGGGGGTAACAACAACCACCGTGAGGTCATAAATGCACTGGTCAGGCCAAGTTAAAGTAAGAAAAGAGATCACCCATAGTTATGTCATCTAAATTCAATCATGGTTATTATTTCAGTGTTGTCCTCTTGTTCTTTTTCTAGGTGTAACTACTGTTCCATAATTACTCTACACATGCATGTAAATATATTTTATTATGCTTTAAAATCTCTGTTAGCACTAGTAAGAATTTATTTAACTGTGCACTTAACCATTTATTAAAGAAAGTTGACATGAAGCCAGGCCTGGTGGCTCAGCTACTTGGGAAGTTGAGGCAGGTGGATTACAAGTTCTAGGATTTCCTGCATTACAAAGTGAGTTCAAGGCCAACCAGGGCAAATTACTGAGACTCTGTCTCAAAAGAAAAAGTAAAAAGAGGATTGGAGTTACAGTTCTATGGCTGTATACTTGCTTAGCATGCTGGAGGCTCTTGATTCAATTCCTAGTACTGGGAGCAGGTGGGGAGAAAAATCAAAAAACATCTACTTTAAGCGGGAAGCTGACACAGGAGGATGGAGAGTTTGAGGTCAATCTAGGAGACATAATGAGTTCCAGGCCATTCTGAATTCCATAGTGAGACTCTGTCTCAGAAAATAACCAAACAAGTTAAAAAAAAAAAAAAAAGAAAGAAAGACATCAAGGCTACTGCTATTTTTCTTATATTTGAGTCATATAAATAATGATGAGTATCCTTAGGTATATATTCTAATTCCCATTTTGTCTTTATAATAGAATTTTAAAATTGAAAGCATTTACTCTGAAATTGCTTACATCAAAGATTATACCAATTTACCTGACGTGCACGAGAATATCTGTCTTCCTAAATCTTGACAGCTTCAGATATTGTCTCTTTCTTATAACATCTTACTTTATCATTGTTTCAATTTGTATTGCTTTGATTGCTTAAGAGGGTGAAATTTTCACCCAAGTTTGTTAATCATTTATATTTAATTTTAGCGAATGGTGTGTTTATCCACTTAGCAATGGAGTGTCTTAATTTTTTTGTATAATCTTTCACTATATTAAATATACCAAATCCTTGTCATTTTGTCACATATATTTCTTTTTCAAAGCAATTCAGTGCTCTGAGTCACAACCATGTGAGAACAAGGGGCTCTGGGGAACAGAAGCAACGGCCATGTGGAGGGTGAGGACAAGCTGACATTTAGGAACATTCTGGTCAACAGTTCCAATTGGTGTTTGTTTGCTGAGGATGCTGGTGTGAAGCCCAGCTGGCTCAGGAGGTTCCATAGATAACTCGTGAGCAGATAAACAAGGCCAGGTGGGGACGGGGAAGAGACAGAGATGTGTCTTGAGACTCCTTTGAATCTATACAAGTGGTTGGTGAAGCGGACATGACGGAAATGGATAGAGAAAATGACTCTGCTGTCTTAGAGTTTATAGGCTAGGACTGTCCTCAGACTTTGGGAAAGCTTATTTGAAAAAAAAAAAGTTCAGATAACAGATGGATACAATTTCATTCCCTGAAATGAGGGAAGCGATACATTTCTGACATACAATGTAAGAGGATCCTTAAAATTTAAATTTGAAGGGAACAGCCAAATGCTTTGCTTTTCAATGTATAGGGAGCAGTGCATATGGGGAGATATATTTGGATATGGATTTTTTTTTTTAATTTCTGAGCAACCAACAAATTCTCTACATATTGGTTAGGGATTTATATTCTCACCTATACCCTGCAAATCCCATATTCCTATGTATTGCAGATATATAGGTTAGGACCTAAGTAAGGTAGAGGTTTTCCCTTCCCCTACTGGAAGTAAATTTTATTTTTCTTCTTTGGAGAAGATTGTTGAAGAGGGGGTTTCTGATCAAATTTGGAGTAGGAGAGAAGTTGGAAAAAAATGGGGAATTCATTAGCTGTTATTGCATACCACACAGCTTTCCTTTAATGTGTAAAGGAACATGATTAAGTCATGGAATCCTCTCTTATGTTCTGTTGTTTAGAGAGCTGTGCCCTGCCCTGCCCCGCCCCGCCCTTCCTCTTCCCCTTCTTCCCTCCCTCGCCTCCATTCTTCCCTTCCTTCTTCCCTGTTTCCCTCCCTTCTTTTCTCTTTCTCTCTCTTTCTTTTTGAGGTAAGGTCTCATTGTAGCCAAGGATGACCCAGAACTCACTCTGTAGTCCCAGGCTGGCTTTGAACTTACAGTGATCCTCCTACCTCTGCTTCCAGCCTATACCATTTCTTAAAGAGCCCTATGTCTGCATCTGTAGGTTCATATAGTTTATATCCTCTTCAAGCTTTAATAATTGCTTTTAAATGAAAGTAAGAAAAAAATAGTTTTCAAAATCTCTCATTATTGTGGCAGAGAATTAGATTACTAGATTTTTTTTCTCTCTTTTGATAAAATCTGAACTTGATCTTCAATCTTGTTACAAAGTAAGATATGATATATATCTTTGCATTCTCCAGTGTTCATTTATATGAATTTCACTTCATTCCATAAAAGGGTTTGGGCTTTTCTGGCTTTGCTCTGCTGTCTCCTTTCCTGAGATTAAATCTCTTCATCTCCATCTGGTGAGCTTCTATGCTTACTATGAGAGCCAACTACATTATCACCCTTTCTTCGGAGCCCTTCTGGCTCACCAAGGTAAAATGAAGTCCATCCTCCCTAATGTGTGCATGGCCATCATCTTTGGCTTGTTAATAGCTTACTGATGTCCACTGGCCTCCATACCCCCATCCCACAGCCCGGAGTCTACCAAGTATATTTAAGGGACTGCGGAGTGAGGTGCAGAGGCCCGCATGGGTGCGGACTTGGTTTCCTCTCTGTTTCTACTAGGAAAGTTCTCAAGGTAGCACTTTTGGCCTGGCTCTACTTCTCACTCGGGCCTTCGGTGAGTATGGACTTCTTTGCCAGTCTGTCTCCAGCACAAATGCAATCACCTTGACTGGGTGGATAAGCCTAATTGCAGAGCAAAGCACCGAGGAGTTCACGGTGCCCTGAATCCCAGCCAGCTGTTATCCGTAATAAGTCATACTGTCGCTCTCCGTCTGGCTGGCTCCCGAGTCTCCCTCTCAATTGGTTCCTGACTCAGGAATGGAAGAGATGCATTATCTATGGGTCCCCTGCCAAGCCCCCAGCACCTGACATTTGTACGGTGCTTTTCAGTTTACAAAACACTTCCACATCTATTATTTCAAGGGCTGTAAATAAGGCTGTGGAATATTGGGTAGGAGTGATTAATTTTAGTCAGGAAAGCCATCTCATGCCTCACAGGGCTGCCTGTTGATGGGTCTCTTTCAGCCCAAGTGTCTGCTGGAAGGGCTGGATTCTGCTTTTTTAAGCCTTTACAAAAGGAACAACAGCAAAAGTGGACAATGTCCACTTTCTGGCATCTTCCTCATCTACCATCCAGTAGTTTTCTGATCTGTAAAATCTAATACGTCTTCTCTGATTTCTGATGTCCATTGATTGGTATGCACCGGTGTTCCTAATTCTTAACTTGGGATGTCTTGATTTTGTCAGTCTGCGCATGTCTGTGATATCGACTTGCCTTCCTTATGGGTCAGGATCCCATAGTCTCTGCCACTAATTCTATGCTGTGACCACTGGTTTTCCCAGTCTGCCACATCAAACTACTTGGCACTGATTTCAGCGCTGATTGCTAATATTGTAGGATCACTGGACACACTCACTAATCGAACCAGCTGGGTCTTTCTGCTTACTCCCAGAAACGGCCTCATGACATTAGAGATATTGTTATCCCTGGGGCTCACATAGCCCGACTTTGTAGTCAACATCAGTTTTCCTAGGATGTGGGTCCACTAAGAGGCATTTCATTAATGTAGATGTGCTAAAAGGCATTTTGGAACAAATAGTTTCCATAAAAGTGCCAAATCCTCATTGACATTGTTTTTCACAGTATTAGCATATACACTGAATTTCAAGGCAAAAGGAAAAAAAAAAAAACAACATTCCAATTGGAAGTAAAGAAACTGAATTGACAAGCAGAAATGAAATGAGCCGATCTAATTTCAAAGCTTGTCCTGAACCAAGGGTAAAATAACAAACTAGGTTTGTGAAAAAAGGAAATCTAATATTTATAAGGAGTTCAACATCTAAGGGATGATAAATTGCACTTGAGAGGAAATGCTACATTAGATAAATTTTATCTTGACATTGAACCCTTTAAAATGCCTGTAGAGCTCGTCTTGTACATCTGCTGTAACCCACATACCAGTCTGTCCCTGGTAGTAACTGAAGGGTTATTTTGCTGAGAAAAAATCTGTTTGATTTAGAAGCTGGAAGAAAGGAGAGGAAAGCTCAGAGATTGGAATCTAAATGAATAATAGAAAAATTTCAAATGCCACCATGGTGGGGAAAAGATGAAGTCAAGTCTGTGATAATTGACACTTCTTTTTACATTCAGTTCTATTCTATATGATCTCCAAACACTCTCAGTCTGGTTTAACATCATTTAATTCTGTTTGGAATCACAATAGAGAAAGTGATGAAGGAAATCAAATCAGTGAAGTGCATTGTTGGGTGAAATTACCTGAGGAGATGGGATATTGGGTGGCCCTCATTTGCCCTGGGCCCTGAGCTCCTATAATCCCTGATAACAGGTGCTGAAAAGGTGGGAAGGGCAGTGTTCCAAGTCAGGAGTGTGTGGAGAGTAAAGAGTTTGATGGTTAATTTTGTGTCAACTTTACCGGGCTTGGATTCGTTAGTAAGGCATTATGAGCTGGCAAGGAATAGCTGGATGTGTTCAAGAGGGTCCTTTCGGGGAGAAACAGGCATTTCAATTGGTAGACTGAGGCAAGGAGATACATTCACATCAGTGTAGGTGAGTTTCATCTCGTCAGTTGAGGGCCCAAATAGACCAAAGGATGAATGGGTTTGTCTTTCCTGGAGCTCGGATGTCTGTCTGTCTCTGACCCTCAGATGCTGGCGCCCTTGAATCTCTGCTCTTCAGATTCTGACTGTGGCTGACACTTTCTTGACTATTAGCTTTAGGAATTATATCATCACCATGTTTATCTATTTATTTAGTTTTGGTTTTTGGGGGATAGGTTCTCGCTCTAGCCCAGGCTGACCTGGAATTCACTATGTAGTCTCAGGATGGCCTCGAACTCATGGAGATCCTCCTACCTCTGCCTTCCTAGTGATGGGATTAAAGACATGTGCCACCACGCCCGGCTCATTACTTATTTTGAGACAAGGTCTCATGTAGCCGAGGTCACCAGCAGGTAAGGATGGTCTTCCTGCATCTACCTCCCAGGTGCTGGAATTACAGGCATGTCCCCTCCTACCCCATCTGGACAACAGATCATGGGACTCTGTGGCTTCCATAATTCTGTAAACTAAGCCAATTGAAATAAAACAAATCTTCCTACATACCTAGGTATATTCTATTAGTTTTGTTTTTTCTGGGGGAGTCTGACTAATTCAAGGACTAAGGGACCAAGTATCATCACATATGAGATATAGGTGCAAGTATGTGCATGCACATGTATGGGCATACATGTATGCATGCGTGTGTAGGGTGCAAGTAGGGGCTCACAGGTGGGGTGAACAGTTTGGTTCCTCCTCTCTTGGTTTCATGAATCAGCACCTTAATTTTTTAAAAACCTTTATATTTATCTATTTATGTGTACTTATTTGTGCATGCACACACATGTGTGTGCATGCGTGTGCACCAGGGTCTCTTGTCAATGCACATATACACCAGATACATGTAGCACTTAAAAACTTATTTGTGCACATGTGTGGGTGCAAATGAGCTCCAGATGCATGTACCACATTTTGCGTCGGCCTGTGTGAGTGCTGAGGATCTGGACCCACGCCAACAGGCTTTGCAAGTAAGTACCTTTAACTACTGAGCCATTTCTCCAGCCCCGTTTAGTTCTTTAAGTTGGTCACTCAACTTCTCCATGAAAGCTTTTGACCTAGTGACAGAGAAACCTAAGTGTGATTTTAGAATGATCCAAAAAAGGGTGTTTAATATCAAGTGTTATATATATATATTTTTTCCAAAATTTTGTTTAGTTTTGTTTATTTATTTGAGAGTGACAGATGGAGAGAGAGAGAGAAAGAGGCAGAGAGAGAAAAAGAGAGAGAATGGGCACCCCAGGGCCTCCAGCCACTGCAAACAAACACCAGATGCGTGCGCCCCCTTGTGCATCTGGCTAACATAGGTCCTGGGGAATTGAGCCTCGAACCAGGGTCCTTAGGCTTCACAGGCAAGCGCTTAACTGCTAAGCCATCTCTCCAGCCCTCAAGTGTTATATATTTTACATGTAAGTTATGAGGTGGCTGTGATTTTCATGCTGAATAAATATTTAGTAGTGAACATTTGATTTGGCACTATAAATATTGGCCAGAATCGGACTCAATCCAGTTTTTGTCACTTATTAGGAACTTTGAGTCCAGCCCCATAATCAGAAAATGAAGATTAAGTTTACCTTAACAGTTTCTTTTGAAGATTAAATGAGAAATAAAAGGACCTACAGTGCATTAGTGGCTGATTAAACTTCTTTCTTCCTACAGTCTGGTTTTATTTTATTTATTTATTTCGGTTTTTTGAGGTAGGGTCTCACTCTGGTCCAGGCTGACCTGGAATTCACTATGTTGTCTCAGGGTGGCCTAGAACTTGTGGCGATCCTCCTACCTCTGCCTCCTGAGTGGTTGGAATAAAGGCGTTAACCACCACGCCCAGCACATTTTATTTATTTGTTTATTTTGTTTATTTTGATTTATTTATTTGAGAGCGACAGACAGAGAGAGAAAGAGGGACAGGGAGAGAGAGAGAGAAGGAGAATGGGCACACCAGGGCTTCCAGCCACTGCAAACGAATTCCAGATGTGTGCGTCCCCTTATGCATCTGGCTAACGTGGGTCCTGGGGAATCGAGCCTCGAACTGGGGTCCTTAGGCTTCACAGGCAAGCGCTTAACTGCTAAGACATCTCTCCAGCCCACACATTTTATTTGTTTAGTTTTTAAAAGTGCTATAAGGTGGTAGTGTATAAGTTTTTAGTACATTCTTACCATCCCACTTGGGAAACTGAGGCAGAAGGATAGTGAGTTAGAGGTCAGCCTGAGTTACATAGGGAGACCCTGTCTCAAAAACAAAACAAGAACTGTAGAGATTGCTCAGTGGTTAAAGGTGCTAGCTTGCAAAGCCTACCAGATTGGGTTCAGTTCCCTAGTACCCACGTAAAACCACATGCACAAAGTGGCATGTGTATCTGGAGTTCATTTGTGGCAAGAGGCCCTGGTTTTCCCATTGTCTCTCTCTTTACAAGTAAATAAATAAGATACTAAAAACAAAAACAGGGCTGGAGAGATGGCTTAGCAGTTAAGGTGCCTGAATGTGAAGCCCAAGGGACCCAGGTTCGAGTCCCCATGTAAACCAGATGCACCAGATGGCGCATGCGTCTGGAGTTCATTTGCAGTGGCTAGGGGCCCTGGTGTGCCCATTCTCTCTCTCTCTCTCTCTCTCTCTCTCTGTGCCTCTTCCTCTCTGTTTCTCCCTTTTTTCTCAAATAAATAAGTAAAATATATAAACAAACAAACAAAACAACGCAAAGTAAAAAAGAAGCCCTCAAAGGGTTGGGGAGATAGATTGCTTGGTGTGTAGTGCTTGCCTCACTTCACAAGCATGAGAACCTGGAATGGGCACCCAGCACCCACATAAAAATGCTGAGTGTGGTGAGATACACCCATGATCACAGTGTTGGGGAGACACACACGAGAATCCTTGGGGCTTACTGGTCAGCCAAGCCAGCCTAAGTGTGAACTCTAGTCTAGTGAGACAACCTGACTCAAAAAAAAAAAAAAGCGGACAACATTCCTGAGGCTGACACCCCAGAGTGTCTGCTGACCTCCACACACACTCACCCATCTACACACGTGTACCCACACACACATGAACATGAACACACATCTACGAATAAAGGAAAAACTCAAACCAGAATAAAAATATGTCATCCTAATTATTTATTTCAAAAAGTAATTGATCTTGGACCAAAAAATATATGACCAAGGCAGTAATTCTCAAATCTTAAAAAGAAAAGTGATAGCAAATCTATCATTCAGTTTTAAACTTTATTTGGAAATAACTAAAACTTGATTGAAGAGTTGAGAAATAGTATAAAGAAGACCTGGTTATATTTTTCCTAGATTTACCTATAGTTAACATTTTACCTCATTATCTCTCTCTCACTCATTTATTCATTCATTCATATGTGTGTATATGTTATATATATATAATATATGTAATTTGTCAAAATATTTATTTATTAAAATTTTATTTAATTTGTTTGAGAGAGTGTGAGAAAAATTTAGAGAAAGAGAGAGAATGGGTGTGTCAGGACCTTTAGCCGCTGCAAACAAACTCTAGACGCATGTGCCACATTGAGCATCTAGCATACATGGGTCCTGGGGAATCAATCCTGGGCCCTTTGGCTTTGTAGGCAAGTGCCTTAACCACTAATTCATTTCTCCAGCCCTGTAAATTGTGTTATACCAGTTGGGACTAGGGTGATAGCTCACTTAGTAAAGTACTTACAGTGATGTACCAATGATCTGTGAGCAGCATACAAGGTGGATCTTATCTGTAAATATTTTAGTATTTCCTAATAATATTCCTTTGCCTTAGCATCATATGTCCATTGAATTTAGATTATTTAATACTTATAGGATATTTAACAAAATCTGATCTTCCATCTTCATTACAATTTTGTCAATCAATGCATAATGTCTTTTCAGCAAGCATTTCTTTTTCTGCAAACACAGGACCCACTGAAGGACTGGGCATCACATTCAGTTGATGTATCTTCTTTATTCTGAATTAACAGAAACTGTACCTTTGCAGTTTTTAAAATTATTGATAAATGATATACCTTTACATGGCTAAGTATGCGTTTATAATTCAAGTAAGACGGCAACAGAATAACCAACTGCTACTTGGCTGGATGTCCTGATGGCATCTCTCTATTCACTTTGAGAATCATAGATTATCTACCTGGCCTTTCAGTACTCCAATCTGCTCTGTGATAATTACCCTTCTGTGCCAACTTGCCCATGCAAAATGATGCCCAGATTATATATGTGAGAGTGCAAGAGTTTCTAGGAGAGATTCTCACTGGGGATTTGTGGGTTCAATCAAGCAGATTGCTCTCCCTAATACATGTGGTCTCGTCCATCTTGTGGAAGGCCTGATGAACACTTAAGTTCACTCTTTTTCTTAAAAATTTGTTTATTTAATTAATTTATTTATTTGAGAGCAACAGAGAGAAAGAGGCAGAGAGAGAGAGAGAGAGAGAGAGAGAGAGAGAGAATGGGTGTGCCAGGGCCTCTAGCCACTGCAAATGAACTCCAGATGCATACACCCCCTTATGCATCTGGCTAATGTGGGTCCCGGGGAATCGAGCCTCGAACCAGGGTCCTTAGGCTTCACAGGCAAGCGCTTAACCACTAAGCCATCTCTCCAGCCCTTAAGTTCACTCTTGACTGAGCTGGAACAGCCGTCTTTTCTTGCCTTCAGACCTGTTGATTTGGACTGGAATGGAGAGCCTTAGCTCCTTGGCTGTCAGGCATCTGAACTGCACACCAACTTCCCTGGGTCTCTAGCTTTTAGAGGGCAGATTAGAGGACTTCTTAATCATGTAAGACAAAAACTTTACAGTAAGTCTCTGTGAAATATCTGTCTTTCTAACCTGCTGGAGTTCCCTGATGAATACATACTCTCACTCTTATCTATTCACTCTATGGAGTTAGGAACTTATAGCCGGAAACATAAGTGTGGCACAAAACCCAGGTTGTAGATGTGAATGCTGGTTCTGCCACTTGTTAGTTAAATGAACTCTAGCATGCTCATTTCATCTATATCCTCGAAAATCACATTGTAGAATGGGCCAATATATCCCTTTCACAGGTTTATTGGGAGGACTGAATGCAATGAGCAGACTAAATATTTGTACATGTTGCAGTCCGGTTCGCATTGCTGGTAGAAATCACCCAACCAAGAGCAGCTTGTGGGAAAAAAGAGGTTTATGTTGGCTTACAGGCTCAAGGGGAAGCTCTATGATGGCAGGGAAATCAACATGAGCAGAGGGTGGACATCACCCCCTGGCCCACATAAGGTGGACCATAGTAACAGGAGAGTGTGCCAAACACTGGCAAGGGGACATTGGCTATAACACCCATAAGCCTGCCCCCAACAATACACTGCCTCCAGAAGGCGTTAATTGCCAAATTTCCATTAGTCGGGACGTAATTTATGGGGAACACCTGACTCAAACCATGTTCTACCCCTGGCCCCCATAGACCAATATCCATACATGATGTAAAATATAGCGCATTCAGTTAAATTTTAAAAGTCCCCATAGTTGAGTACATGCATCTGGAGTTCATTTGCGGTGGCTGGAGGCCCTGGCGTGCCCATTCTCGCTCTTTCTCTCTCTGCCTCTTTCTCTCTCTCTCTGTCTCTCTCCGATTAAAAAAGAAAAAAGTCCCCATAGTTTTTTCAATCTCAATGATGTTCAAACATCCCCATAGTCCAAGATCTTTTAACTGAGCCATAAGACCAAAAAATTCCCCCCCCCAAAAAAAAACTATAATGGCACAGAATAAACATTCACACTGCAAAAGATGGCATTGAGCATAGCAAAGAAATATTCAGGCAATATAAGATTTAAAACAACCAGAACAAACATCAAACTCTGTAGCTTCAAGTCTAACAACTCAGGCCAGTGAGAAATCTCCAAGTCTGATAATTCTAACCAGCAACAAGTCTCTAGTATTCCAATTCCGCCCCTCCAGCCAGGCTACTCACAGTCCTGGGAAACTTCATCTGGGGCTGACAGCTTTCCTTAGCAGCAGTCTCATTGTCCCAGCATCTCCACTGGGTCTCCACTGCAACCCGCGGTTCGTCCTCATGGCCCCATGGGGTCTCCATGCAGGCATCCAGCAAACCTGCTTCACACTGCCCATGGCCATTTCCAAAACACAAGACCGTGTTGCAAACTCAACGACCCTCTCTTTCCTGCATTTCTTATACTCCACAACACCAGGTAGGATGCCAGTTTGTTAATCCAGGGGAGTAAAAAGCAGACTTTGAAGAACAGGACACTCCTTGAGCACTCAGGCCCCTTCAGAAGAGTCTACATTCTTCCTGTTGCCTCAGTGCAGGTCAGCTGGCCTAATCTCAATTGCAGCTGAATGGGCAGCAGTTCACCCAAAGATTTTTTTTTTTTTTCCTGTGCCATATCCCTCTGCTCACACCAGTTCATTTCTCCTCAAAGCAGCCCTGCACAAGTTCTCAGGACATATGCCTAACAGCAAGCTTCTCACACAAACTACTAGCCCAGTCTAAGCAAAGCTCTTTCTCACCTTCATAACCAAACCTCACAGTCCGTAGTTCTTATTGCATTCAGGTCTTTCGACTTTGACCAGAATAGACCATCAAGCTGTACTTATAGCACTGCAAGGCATCTCTTAGGCCAAGGTTTAAAATCCTCCCACATTCCTATTTTTTAAAATTTTTATTTATTTATTTGAAAGCGACAGAGAGAGAAAGAGGCAGAGAGAGAGAAAGAGAATGGGCACGCCAGGGCCTCCAGCCACTGCAAATGAACTCCAGACGTATGCACCACCTTGTGCATCTGGCTTACGTGGGTCCTGGGGAATCGAGCCTCAAACTGGGGTCCTTAGGCTTCATAGGCAAGTGCTTAACTGATCTCTCCAGCCATTCCACATTCCTCTTGAAAATTATCTCCAAAAGGCCAAAGTCACACAGTCAGGTGTCTAGCAGCAACCCCACTCCTCAGTACCACTTTACTGTTGCAGTCAGGTTCGCGTTGCTGGTGGAAATCACCCAACCAAGAGCAGCTTGTGGGAAAAAGAGGTCTATTTTGGCTTACAGGCTTGAGGGGGGAAGCTCCATGATGGCAGGGGGAAACGATGGCATAAGCAGAGGGTGAACATCACCCCCTGGCCCACATAAGGTGGACCATAGCAACAGGAGAGTGTGCCAAACACTGGCAAGGGGACACTGGCTATAACACCCATAAGCCCGCCCACAACAATACACTGCCTCCAGGAGGCATTAATTGCCAAATCTCCATCAGCTGGGAACCTAGCATTCAGAGCACCTGAGTTTATGGGGGACACCTGAATTAACTGCCGCAGCACGCATGTGCTTGGTGCATAAGACATCCTTGCAGCCATTCTCCCTGTCCGAATCAGGTGCTTGGCTTTCGGTGGCCATGCAGTGCTTGCTCCTTCACACCCTTTCAACTCTGCTTGTGACAGCCCCACTCCACCTTGTCCTTCCCTTTTCTTTTAAAACATATATTCACTTACTTATTATTGACTTAATTTTATTTAAGAGGAAAAAAAGAGAGTGACTGTGGGCACACTGGGGCTCCTTGTTGCTGCAAATGAACTCCAGACACATGTACCACTTTGTTCATCTGACTTTATATGGGTAGTGGGAAACTGAACCTAGACCAGAAGGCTTTGCAAGCAAGTGCCTTTAACCATTGAGCAATCTTTGTGGCACTTTCTCTTTCTTTTAAAATTTTTATTTATTTATTTATTTGATACAGAGAAAAAGGCAGAGAGAGGGAGCAAATGGGCATGCCAGGGCCTTCAGCCACTGTAAACGAACTCCAGACCCATGTGCCCCCTTGTGCATCTGGCTTTCCTGGGTCCTGGAGAATCGAACCGGGATCTTTTGGCTTTGTAGGCAAACACCTTAGCTGCTAAGCCACCTCTCCAACCCCTGACTTTCTCTTTTCTTGCAGCCTACCTGAAGCTTGCATACTTGCTAAGATTTGGCTGTCACGGTTCATGTCCTTCATGAAGCCCTCATGAATCTCAGCACTGTGCCTTCTAAATCACAGCACTAGTTTTGGATGTAGCAAAGGTCTTGTAAGTACTGAATGAATGAAGTCCTGGAACACTGAAGTTTGTGGCTCTCAGTAAGGCCACAGCAGTCCAAAATTTGTCACGTATAGAAGCCAGGTCAGTGGTGCCCAGCACCCTCTGCTTTCCATATGCTACTACACTGGCCTGAGAACAACCTGAGTGGCTAGGTTATTTTTTTAAGCTCCATTTTGCAGACAAGAAACCTGAGGCACTTGCTTGCAGAGCTGTAAGTGGTAGAGGGTAGAACTGGGCTTTGAACCTAGGATTGGTTCCATACTTTCTTTCATACTGGATTTCTACCCATGCTGAATTTTATGTTTACAAATATTGGCTTTGATTCATGAGTGACAGGTACAAATTAAATGTTGGGGGACCTGGAATGGTCATAGGGCTGCGTGCACCCACCTCTTGCTCACTCCCCCTGTCGTACCAAAGTAGCCCCAGTGAACGTGTGGCTGGCTCAGTGTGACTCAAAATGACAGTTTTACATGCTTCTGAGGGAAAACTGGCTAGACTAATATGTACTTCAAAAACCTGCAACAAAAAGCTCAATGATTTTCTATTTTTTAAAGTGTCAGTTGTGGTGAACAGTTAACTACCGGCAATGGCTGCTCAACAAACAGGCATTTATGATGAGTGCTTTGTAGGGAGAAGTTGATCAAAATGACCTCTCAGGGCCTTCCCAGCAGATTTAATCAGGCTAATCAAACCTTCAGGCTGAATCTGCGCTCAGAGAGGAGCACTTATCCCGTGTTTTGAACTGTTCTACTGCTGTTGTGGGCACACACCTCTTTCCTCCTCCAACTGGAAGGTTAGAGACATTCAATACTTTTCATTAGTCTCCCACAGTTCTGGACAGTGTTGAGCACATAGTAGGTACTCACTTAACACTAACTGATGGATCAATTCAAGATCTTAGAACCCCAGGTACATTACAAGGACACTTAAATTTGGGTCAGATCCACAGAGGACTCTAACTTACCCACCATTATGAGATGGATTGCAGGGGTGCCTCAGGGAAGCTCCACAGGGGTCATTCATTGCTTTCCAGTTCTGAAGACCACTTTGTTACTGCCATTAAGGATGGACTTAAGTAATAGAATGGATCTCTTATTTATTTTTTTTTCCAACTCTGATACTATTCTGGTCTCACTCCTGACAATGTGTGACAGGAGAAATGTGCTTGAATTTGTCCCTGATGGAGCTCCATGGGTTAGAAATACAATATTTGTTTGGATGTAAAATATCCCCCACAGCCTCATGTGTTTGGAGCTTCGTATTTAGTCTCTAGCTAGTAGAGTCTTTAGGTGGTGGAGCCTTGCTGGAGGAGGTGTGTCACTGAGGTGGCCCTTGGGATTTTGTAGCTCAGCCCGCTTGCCAGTGTCAGCTACTCACTCCTTCTGTTTCCTTCCTGCTGATCTGTGACAATGTGAGCCAGCTTCCTGTTCCTGCCATGCTTTCCCTGCCACAGTGAAACGTCCCTCTGACTCTGTAAACTGAACTAAACCCTTTTCTTCCACCAGTTGCTTTGGGTTTGATGTTTTGTTCCATCACTGAGGTGACTGCTATAAACACTAATCAGTATTAGTATGTTTTAGAGATGTGTGATCCAGCACTGAATTTTTTTATTTTTTTGGTTTTTAGAGGTAGGGTCTCACTCTAGTCCAGGCTGTCCTGGAATTCACTATGTAGTCTCAGGGTGGCCTTGAACTCACGGTGATCCTCCTACCTCTGCCTCCCAAGTGCTGGGATTAAAGGCGTGCGCCACCATGCCCGGCTTAGTACTAAAATTTAAATATTGGGATAATGGGAGGGCAGAGGAAAATTGGATCATGAATTACTCTCCCACAATTATTCAGGAAATGAAAAGCACTCAAAATCCAAACAAAGGCTAGAGAGATGGCTTAGTGGATAAGGCTTGCTTGCGAAGCCTAAGGACTTGGTTTGACTCTCCAGGTTCCATGTAAGTCAGGCACACTAGGTGATGCAAGCGCACAAGGTCACACATGTGCATAAGGTAGAGTGTATGCCTGGAGTTTGATTGCAGTGGATCAAGGCCCTGGAGTTCCAATTCTCTCTCTCTTGTTCTCTCACATTAAAAAAAAAGCCAGCCTGAGTCAGGCGTGGTGGTGTATGCCTTTAATCCCAGCACTCGGGAGGCAGGAAGAGGTAGGAGGATTGCCAAGAGTTCAAGGCCACACTGAGACCACATAGTAAATTCCAGATCAGCCTGGACAAGAGTGAGACCCTACCTCAAAAAAATAAAAAAAGCAAAACAATAACAAAAAGCCAGTCTGTTGGGCTTTCCTCAAAACAACAAAACAAAAAACAAAACAAAACTAAACAAGAAAAACAACAAGGATGATAAAAATATCAGCACTTGAATAACAAAACTTAAGGTTGTGTACACGGAAGGCCATAGAAGTCAGAACTCTGTAGCCACAGAAAGAGATTCTGACTTAGGACCCACTCCTGGTCCTGTATACAGCCTCCTGAAGATGGTGTTACAAGTGGAAATGGAGCCAAATCTGAAGACATCTAATTGAGGGGAAGTCTGTATTTTACCCTCATGTTACTAGGATTAGGGGAATACAGACAAAAAGGAAGTTAGCAAGTAGGACTGGCCCTATTGTCAGTGTAGCCTTCATAGTTCTTTTACACCGGAGTGTGGACAGAGTTAGGAGGATTCGCTTTTAATTAGACAAAGGAAAAATACAGTCACTGTTTTCTTGAAAAGACTATGCTGGGAAGGAGCCATGCCCTGCCTGTCCACATCTCTCACCCTCTGACTATAGTAGGTAGATCACAACATACATAGCCCATGGGCTGGTGGAGGAAAATTGGAAGATATATAGGTAGAGATATTTGGGGTGAAAACACGAATGCTTTTTGGAGAGATCTGTGTAGAGCATAAGAAAGATAACAAATGAGATATATAACCATGCAAACTCACCAGAAAGAGAATGTAGCCTAAGAAAATATGGTCAAAAGGAATATAACCAGCAACTTCTTCCTCATTTCCCCAGGGGGGGAAAAATATCATTCTTCAGTTTATGAAAGAATTTAAGGATATGTAGTCAATAAAAGAAGAATGCAAAAGAAGTTGAAAAGTAAGATGTAAAAGAGGTTACCAGAACAGAAAAAAACCAAACCGATAATGTGTCAGAAATACCTGGGGGAAATGATATAAATGGGGAAAGATTTATCTTGGCTCATGGTTTCAAAGGTTTTAGCCATGGTTTACTTATCCCATTGCTATGAACTTGTGGTAAGTTAGAACATCATGGTTGAAGGTGGGGGCAGTGGAAGAGATTGCTTACCTCATAGCAGCCAGGAAGCAGAGTGAGTGAGACAGGAAGGGGCCAGTGCACGTCCCCAGTAAATTTCCTTTAGCCAGCTCCACAGTTCCATTATCTCCCAATAGTCTATTCAAGTTTTGAATCTATTAATGGCTTAAATCATGGATTGGTCAGAGCTTTTATAATCTAATAGTCTCTAGAAATACCTTCACAAATAAGTCCAGAGGCATGCTTTACTAATCTCTTAAGTGTTTCTTAATCCAATCAAGTTGACAAAACAAAACATCATGAATGAGTCAGACATAATCATAATAAAAACAAATAAACTCAACCAGCAGAATGAAGACCTTAAAAAAACTGGCTCAGGGGCACCGCTAAGATAATTGCAGTGCACACATAAGAAAAAAGTTAGAAATTGAGGCAATTAGAAGATAGTTAGAGGACAAAGACATTTGCAAGAAGGACAATGGATGAATCCTACAGATACAGTGAATGGAACAGAAAAAATATCAAAGATACGCTGCTACAAGAAAAACTTAAATCTATTGGTTAGGTTTTTGTTTGTTTGTTTGTTTGTTTATTTGTTTGTTTTTGAGGTAGAGTCTCACTCCAGCCAAGGCTAGCTTGGAATTCAATATGAAGACTCTGGGTGGCCTTGAATTCACAGTGATCCTCCTACCTTTGCCTCCTGAGTGCTGGGATTAAAGGCCTATTCTGCCACGCCTGGCCTATTGGTTAGTTTTTGTAAATTTAATTTAATTTATTTATGTGAGAGAGAAAGAGAAATAGGCAGAGAGAAAGAGAGAGAATGAGTGGGCACATGCCAGGGCCTCCAGCCACTGCAGATGAACTCCAGATGCATGCACCTCCTTTTATATCTGGCTTCTGTAGGTAAGGAGGTTCAATAGAGGCCTGCACACTAGAATGGCCTCACTCCGGGAGACAGATCCACACAATATGGGGAAAGATTAGACCAACAACTAATGATAGAATGGTATCCTTGCATTGTGCTGGTATCTTCTGCTGTCTTTTTCTTTTTATTATTCGCAACTTCTATACTAACAGACAATAAACCATGGTATTTCCCTCCTCTTCCCCATTTTCCCCTTCACAACTCTGCTCTCCATCATATCCCCTTCCACCCTCTGTTTTTTGATATCTTTGTTATTTTGATGTCATTGTCTTTTTCTCCTACTAGGAGGCTCTTGTAAAGGCATTGCTAGGCACTGTGAGGTCATGGATATCAAGGTCAATTTATGTCTGGATAGTTGCATTATAAGGAGTCCTACTCTTCCTTTGGCTCTTACATTCTTTCCGCCACCTCTTCCACAATGGACCCTGAGCTTTAGAGGGTGTAATAGAAATGTTTCAGTGCTAGACACTCCTCTGTCACTTTTTCTCAACACTATGTTGCCTTTTGGGTAATCCCAGTGGTCACCGCCATCTGAGAAGAGAAGCTTCTCTAACTAAAAGTGAAAGTAGCATTAATATATGAACATTAAGTATAGTGCTTTCAGGTCAGTTTGGTGAGAATAATATATACATTTAGCTAGACAAAATCAGGCTTTATACCCCCAAGGCTCATGACCTCGACTGCCATTGGCTTTTGATTAGGTTTTCAGTACCAGGCACATATTCCCTCCCATAGAGTGGGCCTCCAGTCCAATTAGAGAGCAGTTGGTTTCTCCCAGAGCAGACATGCCACTATTGCACTTGTTCAGTCATTTGACCTGTCGGGCCACACTTGAGGCTTCCAGTGTTCACTGTTTTTTTTTTTTCTTTTAGCCACTGATGACTTCTGTCTCCCGTGGGGCTGCATGCAGTGTAGCTTTTTCCAGATTTCAGTTGGCTGGTCTACAGGGAGAAGATTTTCAGCTCAGCACCAGCTTGATTTTTCAGTGACCTTGCTGCACACTCATGTGAAGTCTTCAGTAATAGGGTCTTACCATCTTTTACTTGTGGGACACCAAGGGCCTTGGCAATAGCCTGTAATGTTTTGGAGGTAAAAGGGACCTCCCTGGCTAACAACTCACTGGAAGGTATCCCATCCCTGGCACTGAAAATTTTCTAGTAGCAATCTATGGCTTCTAGATGTGCCATTATCCAAAGAAGTAGGCTTTTATATGTCTTATTCAGACTATCTTCAATTTTTATTGACTCTTCCCCCACCTTTCTCTTACTCAAAATCTTTCTGTGGCCTCACTTAGGCCATCCCACACCCTGTAATCTGTTCTTCTACTTACATATATACAATATCTTCCCCTTAAATCTCTCCCATATACCATTTTCTAGCTTACTGGTCTCTGCTACCGATTTTTGGTTTCAGCTCACACACAAGTCTAAACATTTGTAGCTAGAATCCACATATGAGAGAAAACATGTGATGTTTTGCTTTCTAGGCCTGGGTTACCTCACTTATTATAATCCTTTCCAGATCCATCCATTTCCCTGTAAATTTCATAATTTAATTTTTCTTTATTGCTGAATAGAACTCTATTGTGTAAATGTACCACATCTTTATTATCCATTCATCTATTGAGGGTCTTTCTGGTGGATTTTGGCTTTCCTGCTTCTCTGCTGTGGATAATAAAAACCTATACACACTCACTTTTCACAAGGAGAGTGTATTTTGCTGTGGTTTTGTTTGAATCCCTCGCTAGGCTGGTTTAGCAAGGCTCCTATGCTGCCATCTTACCTGGAAGCCACTCCTGTCTGTCTGTCTGTCTGTCTGTCTGTCTGTCTGTCTATCTATCTATCTATCTATCTATCTATCTATCTATCTATCTATCTTTTTTTTTTTTTTTTTGTCAAGGTAGGGGCTAGGGTCTCACTGTAGCTCAGGCTGACCTGGAATTCACTATGTATCCTCAGGTTAGCCTTGAACTTATCATGATCCTCCTACCTCTGCCTCCCAAGTGCTGGGATTAAAGGCGTGCACCACCACACCCAGTCCTGTCTATCTTTTTGATGTAATAGAACTGCATTTGACAACTGTGGTGGGCTGTAATATTGTGAAATACATGTAATTGATCTTCCTATCTCCTGGTATATACCTCCTAAAATCACGTGGATTCTTCAAATTGATGTGTTTTATTGTATGCTGACGAGTTGACTGGTATCTTATAGCCTCTAGGTAACTTCTGGATGAGGGTGGCACACTTGTGGAAGGAAGTCTTCAGAAAAAGGACAGAGTTGGGAATGAATGCATGGAGGTCCTGGAAGGTGGAATGTCTGAAGATACGTGGAATCTCTGTGCTCCTTCCTGCATATGGAAGACTGAGTCTCTCACCTTGCCCTCTGCATCTCTTTTTCTGGTGTTCATTTCTATCCTTTGTAATATACTTACCATGCAGTGGGAAGAGTAAAAGAAATTAAAGTCACTTGAGCATATGCCTAAGATATTATTTCAGGGCTGTCTATTTTGTTCCATTTGTCTACATGCCAGTGCGTGCGTGCGTGTGTGTGTGTGTGTGTGTGTGTGTGTTTGGTATCCTCCTCAGTCATGTTCTCACCTTTTTAAATGTAAACTTATCACATGAGCATGTTGTATATTGCTCATAGTCCCATTGGGTTATGCTCTTATGTTCTCTCTCCCTCATTCCCATTTTACTGAGGGCCCTCCTCAGTGGAGTTATCCACTGTGGGGTCATAGGAATGTAGTGGGCAGTGTCTGTAGGAAGACAATGCCTCAGAACAAACCCTCTCACCCTGTGGCCCCTACATTTTTTTTTCACACCACCTCACTCTTTAGTGTTTCCTGAGCCTTGGAGGGTGTGTTATAAATCTCTTTTAGTGTTGAGCTCTCAGCACCCTCTCATTTTCTGCTTTCACGAGTTTTAAGTCTTTTTTTTTTTTTTTTTTTTTTTTTTTTTGAGGTACGGTCAACACTCTAGCCCAGGCTGATCTGTAACTCTGTAACTCCATGCTGGCCTCAAACTCACAGTGATCCTCCTACCTCTACTTCCCAAGTGCTGGGATTAAAACTTTGTGCCACCATACCCTGGAGAGTTTTAAATCTTTGCAGTGTCTACTGCCATCTCCCTGGAGGAGTTTTCAGGCTAGCAGTGAGAGTGGCACTCATATTTAATCCACCAGTTCCTCTATAATATAATGTTCCTTCTGATATAGGTATCAAAGTCATACCAGCCTTCATAAAATAAATTGGCGTTTTGGTTTGACTGTGAAATGCTCCTCATAGGCTCATATGTTTGAACGTTTGGTACCCAGTTGGTGGCACTGTTTTGGAAGGTTGTGGAATCTCTAGGACATGGTGCGTACTTGGGGGATGTAGACGCTAGGGGTAGGAAGTGAGAGTTTTAGCTTGTTCCTGTCTCTAGTCTAGCTCTTTGTTTTCCTGATCTATCAAGATGTAAACATGTAATGAGATGCTAAGGGGCTCAGGAAAGACCTTGAACCCCAAGCGCTAGGTTCATTTCTAATCTTAATCAAAGAATTGAATCGAATTAGACTGAGGTAATTATTAACTTATTATATTTATTTAGAGAGTACACAGCCAATGAAAGGCACCTACATGGTTAGAGATCCCACATGGCAGGCCTGGGAAAACCATGGAGAGAAAAGAAAGAAAGGAAAGTTCAAGAGCTCCTGCCATGTGGGGAGCTAGAGGGGATAAAGAGTCCCTGTGGAGACTCTCCCCTTGGCTCTGCCTGGCTGGCCTAGCTGAGGGGAAACTCACCAGCAGCTGGAAGTTCAGGAGAGGTCAGGCAGCACAGAGAGAAATCTTGTTCTCCCCTCACAAACTTTATAGTGTTGGGTCCTACCTGGTGCCTCGGGTTAATCAGATTGATGGATAGCTGATTGGTTTGGGGTAGGGGCTATCTTAGGAAGAGGTTAGGCAAGTTCCGGAGTCTCAGTTTGACCCACACAGTGTTAGAATTAGATTTAAGTCCTAGGAAAGACTCCCTCCTAGGAGGGGCCCAGGTTGTTTGTTGAAACACAGGTTAGGGAGCTAGGCAAGAGATAAGAGGTCAGATCATGCTTTGATTTCTAGCAAGTGCAGACTTTCCTGCCCTTTTGCTTTCAGGGGCTGTGTGACAGTTAAGGTGTTGTCAACTTGATCTGTTTAGCAATCCACAGGAATCCCTTTTGGGTGAGTCTCAGAGGTTGCTTCTAGGAAGGATCAACTAAAGGAGGAAGTCCTTCCCCCAGAGTGGGCGGCCTCCTCAGAGGGGAAGCTCTGGGTAAAAACAGCCCCTCCCTCTTTCCCTTCCTTTCCTTCCTTCCCCTCCCTTCCCTTCCCTTCCTTCCTCCCTCCCTCCCTCCCTCCCTCCCTCCCTCCCTCCCTCCCTCCCTCCCTTCCTTCCTTCCTCCCACTTGGCTGCCAGAGCTGCTCGCTACCTTCCAGCGTGGATTGAAGACCAGTGTGGACTAAAGACCAGCATCATCTGAAGACCTGCGTGGATCGAAACCCAGCGGCTCCTCAGGAGGCCTCCAGGCTTTCCGGCACCATCTGCAGTGCCGGGTCGGGACTGCTGAGGCATCTGGCCACGTGGACTGAGCAGCTACCAGGTTCGGTGATTCTTGGGCCTACAACTGCTATTGGACTACTGTAAGCTGATCCAATAAATCCTCTTTCTAAAATAATTCATTCTAGCAGTTCTGTTCCTCTAGAGAACCCTGACTAATACAGGGGCCCAGTCACTCTAATTGGCTACTCCCTCTCAGACCTCACGTAAGACTCCCGCTGTCATGGTCTGAGCTGGTCCAGCCACCAAGCCTTGCTGGCCATGATGGATGGTAGCCGCTGGAGCTGTAAGCCAAAATGCGCCTCTCCTTTAGATGTATACTCCTCTTCATGATGAACTTGAATATAAGGTGAAGACCTCACAACTCTGAGAATTAAGATGACAGAACAGAACATAGCTAGTAGATGTCCATCCAACTCAGGAAAACCAACATCACTTACAAGAGCAAGACAGCCAAGGGAAATGAGTGCTTGTTTCTTTCATTATAGATGGCATTGCTTCTGTCTAACAGTCAAGCACGCACAACCCTTTTTTATATTTTTTTCATTTATTTTTATTTACTTATTTGAGAGCAACAGACAGAGAGAGAAAGAGGCAGAGAGAGAGAGAGAGAGAGAGAGAGAGAGAGAGAGAGAGAGAGAGAGAATGGGCACGCCAGGGCCTCCAGCCTCTGCAAACGAACTCCAGACGCGTGCACCCTCTTGTGCATCTGGCTAAGGTGGGTCCTGGGGAATTGAGCCTAGAACCATGGTCCTTAGGCTTCACAGGCAAGCGCTTAACTGCTAAGCCATCTCTCCAGCCCTACGCACAACTCTTAACCTAAATCACTTTAACCTCTTTTTCCTTAACCTTGTAGGAATATTTTATGAACTACTATCTCTAGCCATGAGAAAATATTTATCTGGGCCTTAGCAATCCCTTTAGTTTCCTTTTTATTTTCTATTCCTCCTGTTAAACTAAAATTAAATGTAATGCCTTTTAATAAAAACAGAAGTTATAATATGATCTTATTTTTATAAAAGCATTTTCCTATCTAGTCTGTATATGCATGAGCCGCCTGGAACCACGTGAACTTTCATATTAATAATGATTTATTTCATGTAGTGGTGTTCGGGTTTGATGTTAACTTTATTTTGTACTTTATTTATGGCTTTATTTATTACATATATGTTGTATTAAAAAAGTCAATATGCTCTTTGAATGCAGAACCAGCAACTTTGCAGGGCCTTGCAGAGGGGATAGCTTGTTCCTTTTCATGTGCTCCTATGCCCATGGCCTTGGCTTTGGTTTTCAGCTTGACCTCTGATCTTCCTTTACAGGCCAATCCATGACTATATGTACACCTTGAGTTACCTGCTGTTTCCTCCACCTTGGTACTGGGGATTGAATCCAGAGCACATGCTATACCATACAGCTGCTTCCCTGGCCCTCACGGTAGGATTTCTTTCCTCAGCGTTTTGCCCTATGATGCACAGTCTGTCCTAGCTGACAACCCCCCCCCCCCCAGTTCTCCCTTTATCCCTCTTTCCTCCTATGCTTTTGTTTTGAGATAGCACCTCTCTCTCTGTAGCCAGGTTATCCTAGTGCCCACAGACAGAGCCTTTGTCCCTTGGCCCCTTGGCCTTCCTTATGTTGGCATTAGTAGGCATATGCCACCACCATTATAGCCTGGCTTGCCATTTTCTTAATGCTGGACTTGTACAATGCTGCTGCTGAGGGTGATGACTTGAACCCAGCATACGCTACTGTTCCTCTATGTAACTATTCACAGCTTTGATTCTGTGTGTGCATATGTGGGTGGGTGCATGTGCCGCACGCAGATGTGTAAGTCCAAGGACAACCTGGGACATTGGTCCTCACCTTCTGCATTGTTTGAGGCAGGGTCTCTAGTGGTTCACAGCTGTGTTCACAGGCGAAGCTGGTCCACAAGCTTCCCGCAGATTCTTCTGTCTCTGCCTCTCACCTCACTGGAGGCACTTTGGGATTATATATGTCAACTATAGTATCTGGGCTTCAACAAATATTTTTGGGCTGGAGAGAAGGCTTAGCAGTTAAGGTGCTTGCCTATGAAGCCTAAGGACCCAGGTTCAATTTCCCAGTACCCATGCAAAGCCAGATACACAAGGTGGCGCATGCGTGTGGAGTTTGTTTGCAGTGGCTAGAGGCCCTGGCACACCCATTCTTTTGCTCTCTCTCTCTCTCTTTTAAATAAATAAATAAATGTTTTTAACTTTTGTTTGTTTGTTTGCTTTTCGAGGTAGGGTTTCACTGTAGTCCAGGCTGACCTGGAATTCAGTATGTAGTCTCAGGGTGGCCTCGAACTCATGGCAATCCTCCTACCTCTGCCTCCTGAGTGCTGGGATTAAAGGCATGCGCCACCATGCCTGACGTTTTTACTTATTTCTTTTTGTATATTTTCTTTTGGTTTTTACTTATTTAATTGAGAGAGAGAGAGAGATAATGGGCATGCCAGTGTATCTTGCCACTGCAAACAAACTTCAGACATGTGTGCTACTTTGTGCATCTGGCTTTATGTGAGCACTGGGGAATTGAACCCAGGACAGGCAAGCTTTTTAAGAAAGGGCCTTTAACCTCTGAGCCATCTCTCCTGCCTCAGAGTCCTAACTTTTTAGGAAGGTTCTGGAGATCTGAACTCAGGTCCTCACACTTCTGAGGCAAGTGCTTTATCCGCTGGGCCACCTCATCAGTCCAGCTTTGATTAGTTTCAAGGATAAATTCTTAGAAGTAGGGTTAATGTGCCCGACTTTAAAAATGCTTGTAATTTTATATGGTCAAATTGATTTTCAAAAAGGTGATTTATCTAATTGGAGCTTTCACCGGTTGTGTTTATAGAAGCACCTCTTCTAGAACTCACTTGCCAGCATTAATCATTTTATTTTATCTGACATTTGTGTTCATTGGTAAGCAAAAATGATATTTAGTGATGTCTTAATTAACATTTTTATTATTAGTAAGATCAAATGTTTTTCACATGAGTATTGAATTTAAAAAATTTCAGTGGAGTAGTGCAAGTGGGCCAATGACCCAGAATTTCGTGTGTGTGTGTGTGTGTGTGTGTGTGTGTCTAGATCAGGTGAGAGCGGCAGGAGGAGCATGATGTGAGCTTCAGGGGAGGAGACTGGGTGACAGACAATGAAGACCGACCTGGGCCAAGGCAGGAAGCCACATCTGAGCACGATTTACCTCTCTCTCTGCCTTTTTTCATGCTTCTCGATTATAGTTTTCCACTTTGAGAAATTAGCATAGCAAGAACACTTTGCCCCAATTAATTACACAAGGTTCCTAATTTATTTAATTTTGGGTAGTATTTTATAATTCTCCTAAGAGGTCCGTTTCTATATTTCCCTTGCACAGAATCAATAATTCAAAGAATTTGTCTGCAAAGACTATGAATTTTGTTCTCCTGTGACTCCTAGATGGAAGTAGAAATGGATTCTGTGAGTTCAAGGAGGCTGAGAGGCACGTTCACTTGCTACTGGCTTTTGCTAGTATCTGTTAGCCTGTTGGCTTTTATCTTAAAGTCTTTATAGGTCATATTTTAAAAATAGAGACGTGAAACATACACAGGCAGGTTTTAGCCAAAGCAAACCCTGATGAAAAAGCGACCGACCCTGTGTAATTCTGTGTGGAATTGAAGTTCTTTGTTCTCTGCGTCTTTCACATAAAAGGATTCATGTGGGATGGGAGATAGGGCGGTTTTAATTTGGATCAACTGGACTTACCGCTGGATTTTACACCAGCCATGCTGTGAGGCAGGGTCTTTGTTTTCAGCAATTATCAAACTAAGCCTAATTAAACTTGCTTTGATGTACTGTAATGTTTTCCATAATTTTATATTCTGAACCATTTTCCTAAGTCCTTGTTTGAAATCAAGGCAAGACTATAGATTCATTTCACGTCTGTCATGCCATGATTTAGCATGTCTCTAATCAGGTTATGTCTGCTTTGGGTTGATATAACACAATATCATCACCACCACCACCACCACCACCATCATTGTATTTTGCAGCTTGGACCTGTAAAAATATTTTAAAAATACAACACACTATAGATTTATGTGAAAGAAAAGTGCACAGACTTCCAATCCTACCAATTAATTATGGATCTTAAATTATAGAATGAATTATATTCTGTAACATGTAATTGATTTCCCTTCTGACTGTGCTATTCCTTAAGGAGGATTATTTTATTTTATTTTTTATTTTGTTGAAGCTCATCTGGCACAGCTGTGACTCATAACTATTTCCCTGGTGTACAGGGTTAAGCAAGGTGCTTTGTTGTCTTTTTTTTTTTTTGTATTTGAAAGTTGTTTGTTGCCCGCTTAGGGGTGCATCCATTAGGTCTCTCTGGCTTTATGGGTATTAGAATAGATGTGAGTGATTTATAAAAAGCAAAAGAGCATTTCTCTCCACCATCCAATAAAAATAATTGAAAACACATTTCCTTCATTCAGCTATCACTCTACGTGGAGTTCTCATCAGCCTCATGCCTGTTGCTGCCTTTAAATACGCATGCGACTGTTTTTGTCACATTGACCCAATTTCCTGTGGCTTTTAACTTCCAGTTTGAAATGGGTACATGATAAACCCAAGTCAATCATGTTACAGACTCCAGTTTTAGCCTAGATGCAAAGTGAACTTAGCTATGGTGACCCTAGTCAACATTTTGAAGGAAGCAATGCCTCCCTTTGTTCTTATTAGTTTTTATGAAAATCAGAAAAACTGGGAGTTCAATTATCATCACTATTAGAAAACTTTGTATTGTTGGGTACACTTTGGTAGAAAATTAAAAATTTTTATTTTATTTATTTATCTGAGAGAGAAAGAAGGAGAAAGAGAGAGAGAGAGAGGACATGCCAGGGCCTCCAGCCATTGCAAATGGATTCCAGATGTATGTGCCACCATGTGCATCTAGCTTACGTGGGTTCTGGGGAATCAAACCTGGGTCCTTAGGCTTTGCAGACAAACGCCTTAACCACTAAGCCATCTCTTCAGCCCATTGATAGCATTTTTTGAAACTGTGTTGAAATGCAATATACATAAAGTATAGATTTTATAAGTGTACAGCTCAGTGAATCTTACAATAAACAAAAGACTGTTTAAACTAGTAGTCAGAGAAAGAGAATGTGACCAGTATCCCAGGACCCCCACCTCAGGTTCCTGACCCCTGCTCCCCTTGCACACCGTACATTCACCATGAGGCAAGATTTAAAGAAACACAGGGAAAAATTAATGATTGCCCCTCAGCTTTGGAATCTGGTTCAAGTCTCTTGCCAGCTGAGTTCCAACACAGGGGCTGGGGAGACGGGTTGGTGGATAAAGCACTTGTTGCAGTACCCATGTGAATGCCATGTGGGCGTGGCAGCTCACTAGACCTCAGGAGGCAGAGACAGGGGATCCTGAGGGCAAGCTAGCTAGTCAGACTAGCCAAGTGGCTGAGCTCTGGGCTCAAGGGAGAGGCCCTGTCTCAGCAAATAAAGTGGAGTGCACTTGAGGAAGACACTCGGTGTCAGCCTCTGGCCTCTACATGAACGTGCGCATGTGTCCACACACGAGTTCATATGCGTATGAACACACATACATATGCAAACATGCAAAACAAAAGAATTCCATCACAATTTGCTGTCAAGATTATCCACAGAGACTGTAGTTGTTTCCTTCCCTTCCTCCCTTCTCTTCCCCTTCTCTCTGTACCCCCTTCTGTCTGACCTGGAGCTCACTATACAGCCATGTCTGCTTTGAACTCCCAATTATTTTGCCTTTACCTTCCAGGTGCTGGGATTACAGGTGTATGCCATCATGCTTGGCTTTTAAAAATATTTATTGGGTACCGGGTGTGGTGGCACACGTCTTTAATCCCAGCACTTGGGAGGAAGAGGTAGGAGGATTGCCGTGAGTTCAAGGCCATCCTGAGACTCCATAGTGAATTCCAGGTCAGCCTGGGCTAGAGTGAGTCCCTACCTCAAAAAAAAAAAATTTTTTTTATTGGGCTGTAGAGATGGCGTAGCGATTAAGTACTTGCCTGTGAAGCCTGAGGACTCTGGTTCAAGGCTCGATTCCCCAGGACCCACATTAGCCAGATGCACAAGGGGGTACAGTGTGCAGTGGCTGGAGGCCCTGGTATGCCCATTCTTTCTCTCTCTCCCTCTCTCTTTCTTTCTCTCTTACTCTCTCTTTCTGTTGCTCTCAAATAAATAAAACTTTAAAAAATGAAAAGTATTTATTTATTTAAGAGAGAGAGAGAGAGAGAGAGAGCGCAAATGGCTGCTTAAGTCCTCTTGCCACTGCAAATGAATTCCAGATGCATGCTCCATTTTATGTATCTGGTTTTACATGGGTACTGGGGAATCCAACTTGGAATGGCAGGCTTTGCAAACAAGCACCTTTAACTACTGAGAAATCTCTACAGTCCTTTTTATTTTATTTTATTTTTTATTTATTTTTTGTTTTTTTTCAAGGTAGGGTCTCGCTCTGGTCCAGGCTGACCTGGAATTAACTCTGTCATCTCAGGGTGGCCTTGAACTCATGGCAATCCTCCTACCTCTGCCTCCCGAGTGCTGGGATTAAAGGCATGCGCCACCATGCCCGGCTTATTTTGTTTTTTGGGTTTCTTAAAAATATTTTCTGTTCATTTTTGTTTATTTATTTGAGAGTGACAGAGAGAGAGGGAGAGAGAGAGACAGATAGAGAATGGGCGCGCCAGGGCTTCCAGCCACTGCAAATGAATTCCAGACGTGTGCACCCTCTCGTGCATCTGGCTAACATGGGTCCTGGGGAATTGAGCCTCGAACCGGGGTCCTTAGGCTTCACAAGCAAGCACTTAACTGCTAAGTCATCTCTCCAGCCCTTGTTTTGTGTTTTAAAAGACAGGGCCTCTTTCTAGCCCAGGCTGATCTGGAACTATGTAGCTCAGGCTGGCCTCAAACTCATGGTGATCCTCTTATCTCAGCCTCCTCAGTGCTAGGATTAAAGATATGTGCCTAAACTCCTGGCCATGTGTGGCCTTAAAAAAAAGCCAAACAGTCAAATATAAACAAAAAAAAAAAACCCTCTTATTTTAAGGTCAAAGTGTATGTGACCTCTGATGTTAGCCTTACTTGCTTTTCTGCTATCGAGCTGCAGTGTTCTGAGTCTTTCATAGAACAATAAAGTATGTTTACAGTCCAAACATATGTCTTAACTCTCTCCTGATCTAGTATTGTAAGGATTTCTTCAACCCCTATAACTCATGATAGTTTAACCTTGTCAGCAGGTAATCTTGTCACCCCAAAAACCTTGTTATTAAAAATCCAGTTCTTTAGAAATCTTTTAAAAAATCTTTTTTGTTTATTTTTTATTTTATTTGAGAATGACAGACAGAGAGAAAGAGGCAGAGAGAGAGAATGGTCACATGCCAGGGCCTCCAGCCACAGCAAATGAACTTCAGACGCTTGCGCCCCCTTGTGCATCTGGATAATGTGAGTCCTGGGGAGTCGAGCCTCGAACCGGGGTCCTTAGGCTTCACAGGCAAGCACTTAACTGCAAATCCACCTCTCCAGCCCTAGAAATCTTTTAAATAACATAACTTGGACAGCCACCAAAATTGTACATGTGGCTATTGTTAAGATACGGAAGTTCAGCTCTCTAGAGGAGTCTGCCTCCATGTCTGCATGCTCACTCCCTGAGCTTCTCCTTCTGTTATAAAGACTGTGCTGATTAAGACTATATTGAAACTGTTTCTAATACACTCAACCCTGCTCCATATTGACTGGCTCCACAGTGAGTCGTGAATCCTGGATTTGCCTGAGCAGAGGTCTCTGTAAAGAGCTTCTGAGGTGACTCTAGGCTGCGGCATGGAGCTGTCTCCTTGCTCCTGCTCTTGCTGACAACCACTTTCCTGACTTCCGCCTACTTTGGTACCGCATTTGCATTAGACATTATACATGCATTACACAGCCTCACCCTCTCTGTCTGGCTTCTTTCATTCAGTGAGATTCGCCCCTATCGCTCATTCTGCCTTTACAGGTGAGCACGCCGGCACGATCCTGTTCCATTTCGCTGTTGAAAGGCAGCCATATGTGATGGAGGCATGGGCAGAGAGGCCTGGGAGCAGGGGGTCACGTGACTTTTCATGTGCAGTCCTGTCTCAGACCACTGTCAGCAGGAAGTGTAGACAGGGAAAGAGATTTGGCCCGACCCTTCTAAGCACTTGTTCATTCTAGATAGGAAATACCTAACTTGAGGAAATACTGGCTTTGTCTGTCTTCCTTTTCCCAACAACAAAGGCACTCAAATGGCCAGGGATAGGATTCAGTATACCTTGTCTGAATGGAAAGACAATGAAATGCAATTAAGAGGATGTGAAACAGAAAGCAGGTGACCCTCCAAATGAAGAAGAGATCCAAACGAGCAGGGAAGGGGAAAAGGAATCCCATGAAACGGCACAGAAGGTGCCCGGCGTGCCAGCGTGTGGGTGAGCCTCATTAAATCATACTTGTAGGGCAATGCTAAGTCCTCTGCTAATGAAAACAGAACAGTGTTCTGGTTTGCTGTTTTCTTGTTCTCTTGGGATGTCCCTCCATCTCTGATCTTTGATCATTTTACGTATATTTTGTTCAATTTGCATGGTTTTATTCCTCCACTCCCCCAAAGCAGCAACTGAACTCAATAAGTCAATCACTGCACAGGGTCCACATTCATCACAGCCATGTTTGATATTTCAGCCAATTTTGCTGGTCTGCTTTGCTGCTTTTTTTTTTTTTTTTTTTTTTTAATCAGGCCCCGTGGATTTTACTTGTTCTAGTAAATTTTTTTTTTGTAGAACATATTATGACTTCTATTATTTTTTCATTTCTTTTATTGACTTGATGGAAGTTGCTCTGCAATCTCAATAATCAGAGCACTAATCTATTAGTAATTGTTGCTAGGTCCCAGCAAGTGGTGGGAAGATAATTGCAGAGCTAATACCAGTGCAACACATAAATTATTCATTAAAACATATAGTGCCTATTTGAATATGTTGCTGCATTTGACTGGCGAAAACATGCTTTATTGGGGACTCTCATTTTGATTAAAGAAATTAAGAAGACACATTCATTCTGGTAGATTCAGAGAACTAATAATTTGCTTGCTTTAGGAATTGACCTCGAGGGAATGTCAGCGAATAATAGGCTTGAACATAAGGCAAGGTGGGATTCACTTTGGTAGATCTCTACTGCACCTCTGTGTGTTTATGTGCTGGGGCTGTCAAAACAAAGGGCCACAGCCGGGTTGGTTTATGTCTTCACAGGTCTGGGGGTGGAAAGGTAGGTCAAGGTTATGGCAGATCTGGTTCCTTCTGAGGCCCCGTTCCTTGGCTTATAGTGGCTGTCCTCTCTTGCTGTTCATGTGTTATTCTGCATCCTAATTTCCTTTCCTTAGGAGAACATGAGTCATAGGAGGGCCCACCCATGTAACCTCACTTTACCTTAATTGCTGATTTAAAGATGTTGTCTCTAAATGAAGTTACAATCTGAGGTACTGCTGTAAACAGGGTGTCTCTCTCTGACTTCCCTCAGCTCCTCAGTCTGTGAAAGAAATCAGGCAAGACACACAGGGCATAGCGAAGAAGACAGGCCGAGTTTATTAACGGACAGTATGAGAGGCACTCTTGAGGGGAAGATTGGATAAAGGCCAAAGGAGCCATTGTGGAGGAAAACACTCATGGGGTGAGAGTGGACAATGGCCAGAAAGACCAGTGTGCTGACCTACATGTTTAGGCAGGCTACATATTATTTTATAAAGTCTCTGGAATAGTCACTTTTCCTGAGGAACACTTTCCTGTCCAGGTGATTGAAAGGGATTTGGATTAACTCTTAGGTGAGGAAACAATGGTATGTGTTTGTTCTTTGTCAGGAAGTCCCTACCAGAACCTGGTGGTTGAGAAAGTCATGTCTCTATCCAAGGCAAGAGATATGACTCAGATCCCATTCTTTTGGCCAAAAGCAATGTAACAGAGCAGATTAAAAATAATTAAAGAAGGGCTGGATAGATGGCTTAGTAGTTAAGGTGCTTGCCTGCAAAGCTAAAGGACCCAGGTTTGATTCCCCAGGGCCCATATAAGCCAGATGCACAAGGTGGCACATGTGTCTGGAGTTTGTTTGCAGTGGCTAGAGGCCCTGGTGCATGCATTCTCTCTCTCTCTCTCTCTGTCTCTCTCTAAAATAAATATCCCCTCTCTTATCAATATCCTATAAAAAAAGGAAGAGAGAATAGAGCCACATGTGGTGGTGCATGCCTTTAATCCCAGCATTTGGAGACAGAGGTAGGAGGATTGCCATGAGTTTGAGACCTCCCTGAGATTACATAATGAATTACAGATCAGCCTGAGATAGAACAAAAAACAAACAAAAAAACTGAGAGAGAGAATAAAAGTTATTGTAGAGAGAGCTGGGAAGATGGCTCAGTGTTTAAAAGCATTTGTTTACAAAGCTTGCTGGCCCAGGGTTAATTCCCTAGTATCCACATAAACCCAGATGCACAGTGGTGCGTGTGTCTGGAGTTTGTAGTGGCAAGAGACCCTGGTGTACTGAAACATACATACATATAAACAAACACACATGCAAATAAATAAACATAAATAAGTATGTAAAGGGGCTGGGGTGATGGCTCAGTGGGTAACAGCACATGGCATGCAAGCATGAGGAATTGAATTCGATCCTCAGCACCCATCTAAAAAACTGGGTATGGCTGGGCATGGTGGCACATGCCTTTAATCCCAGCACTGAGGCCACCCTGAGACTACATAGTGAATTCCAGGTCAGCTTGGACCAGAGTGAGACTATGCCTGGAAAAAACAAAAAAGGGGGGAAAACTGGGTATGACACACATGTCTGTAACCATAGTTCTGAGAGAGCAGAGACAGAATTACTGGGACTCACTGATCACTAAGTCTGGCTGAACACAGCAGCTCCAGGTTCAGTGAGACTGTCTCAAGGAAACAGTGGGAGAACGATAGAAGAGGACGCCCACATTCTATTCTGGTCTCTGCACATCTGCACACTAGGTACACACATCTGCACACACATATATGCCACACATCACACACAGCACACACACGCATACACAACATTAGTCAAGAATAATGTGGCCATGTTTGATAGAAAATAGCTTTCCTTTAGTGGGTCTCAACAAATTCTCACTACCTCCATCTTCCTCCCTTTTGTTTAACCTATAGCTACCCTTTCACATGGAATTTTAAGTTCTTTTCTTTTTAAAATAACTTTTAAAAAATTTTATTTATTTATTTGCAATGAGAAAGAGAGAGAGAGAGAGAGAGAGAGAGGGAGAGAATGGGCACGCCAGGGCCTCCAGCCACTGCAAACAAACTCCAGATGCATGTGCCACCTTGTGCATCTGGCTTACATGGGTCCAGGGGAATCAAACCTGAGTCCTTTGGCTTTATAGGCAAATGCCTTAACCACTAAGCCATTTCTCCAGCCCGAATTTTAAGTTCTTTATGAAAGGAGAAGTAATTGTGATTTTCCTCCCCCTTTCTTGAAATAAATGTATTAACAAGGTCACAAAAGATGGGGTCTAAAACCCCATCTTGTGAGGGAGGGTCCCATTTTCAGAGGTCCATCCTTATCTGACTAACTACCTAAAATTGGGGGTTAGAACTTTAATTCAGGAATTTTGAGAGTATATTAGTTTTCTCATTGCACTGATGAAATGTCTGACAAAAGCAATTTAAGGAAAGAAGGATTTATTTTTGGCTACAAGTTTGAGGGCACGGTACATCACGGGGAGAAGTCATGCGAGCAGGCATGTGAGGTGTCTGGTCATATTACATCTGCAGTCAAGGAGCGGAAAGAAATGAATGCTGGCACTATTTATTTTCCCTTTTTATTCAGTTTGGAACCCCAGCTCATGCGATGGAGCCACCCACTTTCAGGGTGGGTATTCCCTCCTGAGCTAAACCATTTTGCAAACACCCCCAATAGACCTAGACAATTCTGTCTCTGCTCCCCTCAGAACCAGGGTATCAGACATGTGTGTATCCTAGGTGACTCTGAGTCCCATCAAGTTGACAATGAATATGAATCATGACAGAGGACACGATGTAGCTCATGGCCTCTTATCAAGAGCCGTATTTGCAACTGAGGTAAGATACTTATGACCAGTCACTGTCAAACCAGTCTCCGGCCCTGGGTTTCTGTCCCTTCCCTTCTCTTAGAAATCAGATAGGATGCTGTACTAGTGGGTGGCAGTACTCATGTGTAGACCAGCAGCCGAAGCTGGCCGGGTGATGAAGATCAGAAGTACAGAGGAGGTCAGTTTCCATGGGAAAACGCTGCCCTCCATGAATGTGAAGAAGCCAGGTAGGCAAATCCTCACTCTTTATTACCTCTCACGGCTGGTCCCAAGCTAGTTTCTCTGTGCAGCATGACAAGAAATGTGTGGCCCTTTGGTGCATGGGCCAAGTGATCAACTGCGTGTCTCCACAGCTTGTGGGCCGGCCCTGAAGCATGCAGTGTCCAGCGTGACTTTGCCTTTCTCGCACTCAGGCCGCCGTGGGACTGTGTCTGCCTAGTGAAGCTTCAGGACTCAATCCTTGCCTCGGGCTCTGCTTTCTAGGGAATTTGGGCTAAGAGGATATCTTACTGTAGAAGCTTTGCTCTAATTAGGGAGGTGGCAATGCATTGGAATAGCACAGAGGCCAAATATTCCTTTTTTTTTTTTTTTTTTTTGAGGTAGGGTCTCACTGTGGCTCAGGCTGACCTGGAATTCACTATGGAGTCTTAGGGTGGTCTCGAACTAATAGTGATCCTTCTACCTCTGCCTCCCGAGTGCTGGGATTAAAGGCGTGCACCACCGCGCCCGGCTCCAAGTATTCTTTTTATTAATTTTTAAGGTTAGTGCATAAAGCTATGGGGTTCAGCGTGGTGTTTTCACATATACTTTGTTCTGAGTCCTCGTCCTTCCTTGCTGCCCTACTATGTGCCCTGCTCTTGCTGGTCCTCTTCCTGGCCCCCCTTCCCCCCCCCCAGTGCCCTCCCTTCTGCTTTGATGTCACGTTTATTCTATTACCCTCTCTTTTTCCCCTTCCCTTCTTCCTTAAGCTCTCTCTTTCCCATTCATGGTCTACTTTTTAGTTTCATGACCTAAAAACACATACATATAACATATATACAAATTTAGACTCAGGCTTGACACGAGAGGAAATGTGCAGTATTTATTTGTCTTTCTGAGTATGCCTTAATTTTTTTCAGATAATGGTTCCTAATTCCACCCATTTTCCTGCAAATGTCATTTTATTTTTCTTTAAGGATGGATAAATTCTATTATATATATATTGTTTGTTTGTTTGTTTGTTTTTCGAGGTAAGGTCTCACTTTAGCCCAGGCTGACCTGGAATTCACTACGTAGTCTCAGGTTGGCCTCGAACACAAGGTGATCCTCCTACCTCAGCCTCCCCAGTGCTGGGATTAAAGGTGTTAAATTCTATCCCACATTTTTTTGTTTATTTTTATTTATTTATTTGAGAGCAACAGACAGAGGGAGAAAGAGGCAGGGAGAGAGAGAGAGAGAGGAGAGTGGGCACACCAGGGCTTCTAGCCACTGCAAACGAACTCCAGACGTGTGCGTCCCCTTGTGCATCTGGCTAACGTGGGTCCTGGGGAATCGAGCCTTGAACTGGGGTCCTTAGGCTTCACAGGCAAGCATTTAACCACTAAGCCATCTCTTCAGCCCCCACATTTTCTTTATCCAATCATCTGTTGATGGACATTTAGGTTGGTTCCATTTCCTAGCTCTTGTGAATAGAGCAGCAATAAACATGGCTATGCAGATATGTCTGTGATAGGACCTAGAGTCCTTAGGATATAGATACTGAAGTGGTATTGCAGGGTTCCTATGGTAGGTCCATTTTTAGTGTTTTGAGGAAACTCCACACTGATGTCCATAGTGGCTGCAGTGATTTTTTAAAATCATCTTATTTATTTATTAGATACAGAGGGAGGGAGGGAGAGAGGGAGAGAGGGGGGGGGGGAGAGGGAGAGAATGGGCATGCCAGGACCTCTAGCCACTGCAAATGAACTCCAGATGCATGTAACACGATGTGCATCTGGCAAGCGTGGGACTTGGAGAATTGAACCTGGGTCCTTAGGCTTCGCAGGCAAGTGCCTTAATCACTAAGCCATATCTCCAGCTTGTCCTTTGTTTTCTTGATACTAACTCCTCTGAATGGGGTCAGGTGGAATCTCAAAGCAGTTTGAATTTACATGTCCCTGATCACTAAGGATGTTGAACACTTTTTCAAATGTTTATTGGCCACAGAAAGGCACTTGCTTGCAAATCATGACAGCCTGGGGTTCAATTCTCCATTGCCCACATGAAACCAGAGGCACAAGAACGTGCATGGGTCTGTAGTCCCATTTGTAGTAGGAAGAGGCCCTGGTATGCCATTTTCTCTCTCTCTCTGCTTATGAATAAATAATAAATAAAATGTTTTTTTAAAAAAGAAATTGCCATTCTCAAATGGACACTTTAAAGTACATTTAGTTTACTGCCCTGGCCAATAATTTTTATCTCTGTTTCATGACAAATATTTTGGATATAGGAAAAAAGACTCTCACTTTGTGTTGACATTGGTGGAATTGTTAAGGTTGGATGCATCTAGAATTATCTTCAAGTTGAATATACAGGCTCATGATGTCACATTTAAGCTTGTTTTTCTTCTCATTTTTGAGTATGCTATGCAAGTACTGTACCAGCAAGCCACGCCTCCAGTCCCTCATGGATTTCGTTTTTCTTAAATTTTTATTTATTTATTTGCAAGGAGAGGGAGAAAGAAAGAGAGAGGAAGGGAATGGGTACTCTAGGACCTGTAGCCGCTGCAAACAAACTCTAGATGCATGTGCCACTTTGTGCATCTGGCTTTACGTGGGTACTAGGGAATGGAACCTAGGTAGTCAGGCTTTGTATGCAAGCTGCTCAACCTCTAAGCCATCTCTCTAGCCATTCATTTATTTATTTTTATTATTAGGTATGGGCATATTTTGTATGTAAACACCACAGGCTGGTCCTTCTTTTTTAATTTTTATTTTTGTTTTGGTTTTCGAGGTAGGGTCTCACTCTAGCTCAGGCTGACCTGGAATTCACTATGTAGCTTCAGGGTGGCCTCGAACTCATGGTGATCCTCCTACCTCTGCCTTCCGAGTGCTGGGATTAAAGAAGTGTGCCACCACACCCGGCTTTCTTCATTTATTTTTTAATGATAAAAATATTTCATTTGCTTTTCTCAACTTTGGTTTTGCTACTAAAGTTGATTACGCTCTTGTGGACAGATTTAAAAAAAAACAACAATTTCTAGTTTCATTTTCATGATGACATTTCACATCTCACTCTCTTTGTATCTTTTTTTTCTGATAAAATATTTATAAGAAACTATAAAGCCGGGCGTGGTGGCGCATGCCTTTAATCCCAGCACTCGGGAGGCAGAGGTAGGAGGATCGCCATGAGTTCGAGGCCACCCTGATACTACAGAGTGAATTCTGGGTCAGCCTGAGCCAGAGTGAGACCCTACCTCAAAAAACCAAAAAAAAAAAAAAAAAAAAAAAAAAAAAAAGCTATAGTCCACAGAGAGTGTGAATATATTAGAAAACACTGGTGTTGATGTACGTTTGGGTCTCATTGCTAGAAAGTTTAACAATACTGCATATAATCAACTTGAGGACTTACTAAAGTTCCAAAACTTGTTCTTTCTTGATTAACAACCACAGGATTTATACTATACGTTTTGTGTGTGTGTGTGTGTGTGTGTGTGTGTGTGCGCGCGTATGTGCCCACCACGGTATTCATGTGGTCAGAGGACAACCTTGGGTTTTCGGTCTTCCCCCTTCCACTTTGTTGAAACGTTGTCTCTCTTGTGCTGTCACTGCGAATGCCAGACTAGCTGTCCCACAAACCGCGGCCTTCTCTTGACTCTATTTCCCAGTGCAGTAGTCACGTGGATGTGTTATTTACTTCTGGTTTTACTTGGGTTCCGGGAACCTGATCTCTGGTTGTTAGTGTTTGTGCAGCAAGCGTTTTAAGCCTCTGAGCCATCTCTTCAGCCCTATAGCATCTTGTATGTGCACAAACTTGGTAACTGTTTCTTGCACCTGTAAGCAATTCTGGTGATGCCGTGTTCACCTCCCTCCTGTGTGCATCTGGTTACGGACTCTCTTGCTTATAACTTGGTGTCAATGGACCCTTCAAACCCGTGTTATCTGCCTGATGATTAAACATGAATTCTCACAAGAGATTTATTAAATGTCTTTTCCCCATTTCTTAACTTCTTACTATTTTTTTTGTGTTGGGGTGATTCATAAAAATGTAAATTTTCCAGGAAGGTCTGGGAAAGAACTCCTACATGGCAACACTGGTAAGACACAGTGGAATTTCAAGAAACTGGTTTTTATTTAATTGTAACTACATAGATTAGAGAGAGAGAATGGGCCCACTAGGGCCTCTAGCTACTGCAAATGAATTCCAAATGCGTGTGCCACCATGTGCATCTGACTTACATGGGTTCTGGGGAATTGAATCTGGGTCCTTGGGCTTTACAGGCAAGCACCTTAACCACGAAGCCATCTCTCCATCCCCCAAGAAACTGGTTCTTTCTTGGTACAGTGGTGGGTCTCACCTTGGGTTTAGGTGCTATTAGAGATCTAACTTGAATCATACACTGAGAAACACATTGTGACAGCTAATCTTCATTGGCATCTTGATTAGATTTAGAGTCACCCAGGAGACACACATGTGGGCATGTGTGTGAGCAATTCCAAAGAGGAACTGAAAAAGCCAATGGAGGGCTGGAGGGAATACTTAGCGGTTAAGGCACAGGGGGAGCACTCATCTGGAGTTCGTTTGCAGTGGCTGGAGGCCCTGGCACACCTACTTTTTTCTCTCTCTCCCCATTTTGCTGTCAAATAAATAAATAATAAAATATTTTAAAAAATGATCTCAACTTAACTAATGAAATCTACTTATTAAAAAAGAAAAGAAAGGAAAAGAAAAAGCCAGTGGAGCCCTAGCAAACCCCTTTTCTCTGTGTCTTGATCCACTCAGATGTGAACACACTCCCTCCACTACTGCTGTAGCCGCTGCTGCCACCACCAAGATGGACTTTACACTCAAACTGAGAGCCAATTTTTGGTTTCTTCTTTTCATAAGTTACTTTTGTCAGGTGTTTTATCACAATAATGGGAAAAGTAACTTGAACACGTAGTATTTAGTACCGTGGAGTCCTGCTCTGAGAAGCAAATACACACCAATGTATAGGCCTGGTAAGGTGTCCTTCTAGAGGGCAATTTCTTAGTTGAATGGTCTCATTTTTGTTTCATGTATTTTCTTTAAAATTCTAACATGTACACACACACACACACACACACACACACACACACACACACACACACATCATACAATTAACCCTCTTAGCCCTTTGAAGGTTCAACTGCAACCTCCATTACCTTCTATCTCCAGAACTCTTCCCCGCGTAGGACTGGAACCACATCTAGTTCCCCATTCACTTCTCCTCTCAGCTGCTGGCAGCTCACATTCTACTTTATGTTTCTAAATTTGACTCCTCTGTGTACCTCATAGAAATGGGAACACACGGTATTGTTCTTTTGTGACTGGCTGAACTCAGCATTGTGTCTTCGAGGGTCATCTCTGTTGGAGTGTATACAGGCTGATAGGGCAATTTCTTAAGGAGCCTAATATACTCATTGGAAGGAGCTATTTCTAAAGGAAGGCAGACGCCCTCTTGGCCTAGAAGCACACCTTGGCATTCAGAGCATTGAATGCTTTCTGCTCTCCGTGGTGCTCCTCCACCTTGGCTCCTCTCAACTCCATGTCCTGTAGAGAGAAAGGGCCAAAGGAAGAGCCCAGAGGAATGCTTGTGTTGAAGGCTCTATGGCATAGGAAGCTCTATCACATTGTGCAACCCCAAGCAGAGATGAGGCTGGCATTTTTTGAGTCTGGATACAGTGCATATGGTCTTGACTTTCATGTGTCTCAGAGGGACCCAGCAGCAGGGAGATGTTGCCCTCCTGTGGCTTGTGAGCAGCGAGATGTGGGTAGCAGAGATCTCTGCTGGGTCAGAAGAGCATGCCAGTGGTAGATAGGTACCCCAATTGCAATCTGTTTATAGCAAAATGTCATAGTCTGGGTGGCTTATAAAGAATGGAAACTTACTTCCCACAAATTTTGGAGGCTGAGAAGTCCAAGATCAAGGTGCTGCAGAGCTGGTGTCTGGTGAGGCCTGAGTCCTCATGCATGGCTGCTGTCTCACCATGACTTACATGGCAGAATGGCCCAGGGATTTCTTTGGCTGTTTTCTTTTCTTATCAAGGCACTGTACTTATGACTTAAACTTCCCCAAGGCCATCATATGCACTTTAAGGGACACAAACATTCAGACCATAACAGGGGACCTTCTTTCATTGGCATACATGAGACATCTTTTAGAAATTCCTAGAAACAGGGCTGGAGAGATGGCGTAGCAGTTAAGGCACTTGCTTGCAAAGCCAAAGGACCTAGGTTCATTTTCCAACAACCCACCTAAGCCAGATGCACAAGGTGGCATATGCGTCTGGAGTTTGATTGCAGTGGCTGAAGGCCCTGGCACCCCTCTTCTCTCTCTCTCTTAAATAAAGAAAGAAAGAAAGAAAGAAATTTCTCAAAACAATTAAGCAAATTTTAAGAGGCATTTAATATAACAGAGGATAAGAGAAAGAGGAAAAAAATATTGACTGTGAATATGAGCACTGATTATCTCTAGTCTGATTTGGTTTGACCAAGTATTATCTTAGCAATGTGCAACTCAGGAGATGGAAAGGAACAACATCACACATGAATAGTGGTGACACCAAGCTCTCATCTCCAATACTCATGGAAGACTTCAGTCAGAAATGGGTTGTCACTTTTGGAGACCTTCTCCGTGCTATCACAGGTACCGGATATAGAAATACTAGAAGATTTCATTTGCATTTCTTCTGTAAAGAGGATTTTACACTTCCTTCAAAGGTTTGAAACGGGAGCCTAATACTTTGAATCGCTAGAGGAAATCTATAATAATTTTTAAAGACTTGTAGAAAAGACTATAAAATCTATGGTGACCCTTGACTAATATTTTGATATAACATTTCACAAGAGTTGATGCCCATCAAGGATTATAACAAACAATTTCCTGGGGTCTTCTTTTATGCCTGGACTTGGTTATGCGAGTCAGATCTAGAGCACATGGAATGGCTTCTGGACTTTGACTTCATTAGAGCTGTTATGAGACACTGTGAGTGGTTGTATAATCTGGTAATCCCAGCACCTAAGGAGGCAAAGACAGGAGGATCATGAATTTGAGGCCACCAGGGGTATATAGCCAGATCCTGTCTTTAAAAAAAAAAAAGTGTTTCTAGGTAGGCTATGTAGAAAGCACCTTCTCCTTGCTGGGACAAAACACCTGGCCAGGAGCAGCTTATGGAAGGAAAGGGTTTATTTCACCTTGCAGTCTTGAGGGATTGTTTCCTCATGGCAGCGAAAGCATGGCAGAGCAGAAAGCCAGCTCACATCTTCACATTGACATCAGGGAGGAAGAAGCATGAGTGAGTTTGCTGGCTGGCACAGGCAGGGCTGGACTGTGAAATCCAGGGACATGCCTCCTCCGGCAAAGCTCCACCTTCCAAATGTGCCAACACCTGGGGACTAAGGAGGAGCCTTAATCACAGAACACTTGATGCTAGGATGGGCATTCTGCATTTAAACCTCTGCCTGCTGTCTGTGGTGTAAGGCAGATTATGGTGAGTGACTTCCAGGGCAGATGGTGTGATCAACTCATACAGTGGCTGAAAAACCACATGGAAAGCTTACATGTGGTTTAATATCCTTAAGAAGTTTCCTAAGACATCCGTCAATATGGTATCCCTTTCTGTTAATCCTGAGGGCTCCATCCCACCAAAGAGCAAAATGACCTGTGAAGATGACACATTAAAAGCCAGGGTGGGGCTGGAGGGCTGGCTTAGCAGTTAAGACATTTGCCTGCAAAGCCAAAGGACCCAGGTTCAATTCCCCAAGACCCACGTTAGCCAGATACACAAGGGGGTGCATGCGTCTGGAGTTCATTTGCAGTGGCTGGAGGCCCTGGTGCTCCCATTTTTAATTTCTCTCTCTCCCTCTTTCCCTCTGTCAAATAAATAAATAAAAATTAAAAAATAAAAGCCAGAGTCTTCAGGCATGGGTTGCTCAAGCATTCATACTTGCATTACTGTTTGCAAGATGGACCTGAGAACTGAGCAAATGCACTCTTACTGCATATGAAACCCACACGTGCAAGAAGGCATGAAAGGGAAATAGTTAAGCCCATGAGGCAGCAGGTGGCTGCTTTTAACTCAGGGAAGGGGGCGGGAGTGGGGAGTGATGGAAGTTTCGTAGTGGGAGACAGGACATAATCATAGGAAAAATGACTTGTGTGTGATGAGGGAGTGTTGCAGGCTGCACTTGGAACTAAAGGTCAGAGGATACTCAGGACTGTGCAAAATGTGGGCTGGAAACTGTCCTTTGGCACTGGAAGGGAATTACCTGCACAGTGTTTTGTGAAAGGCAGAAAGAGAGAGAGAGAGAGAGAGAGAGAGAGAGAGAGAGAGAGAGAGAGAGAGGGAGGGGGAGAGGGAGAGGGAGAGAGAGATCACTAAAGAAATAACCATGTTTGAGGCATAGAGCTGGCAGAGTGAATTTGAGCAACTCGGGGTACTTTGAAAACAGGAAGTAAATGGACCATGTGGGACACACAGGGAGAACAGGCAGCAGGGTTACTTCTGTCCACCCAGCTGCCCAATCTGGACCTGGAGAGACCCATCTCCACCTTCTTCTTCTCCTTTCCATCCCTCCAAATGGGTCTCTTCAGATCTGCGTTGCTAATGGACATTTTGTAAGTGTGTCCTGATGCATGTGGACAAGAATTTTTGCAATATCAAATTGTTTACGAAAGTGCTTGAGTCAACATAATGTTCAGCTGCAATGCATGGATCCTGGATTAGGAACAAAGAAATACTGAAAGACCTATTTGAGAAAATAAGGGGGGATTTGAATGTGGTAGAATTATCATTCATTTAAAAATGTGAATAATATTAGAGATATATATGAAAATATCCTTTCATCAATCTTAGGAGTATTTAAGAAAGAGGTGCCTGAGAGCAAGACCTTACCTTGAAAAAACAAAAAAAAAAAAAAAAAAAGAGGTGCCAAGACATCTTTCATAGTTTCTTTTCAAATAGCTTAGGAAAACACATGGAGAGAGAAGAGAGGGAAGAAAGAGAGAGAAAGAGGGAAAAGAGAAAAAGAAGGAATAGGAAGAAGAAGAGGAGGAAGAAAAGAGAGGGAGAAAATAAATGTGGCAAAATGTTGGTAGGTTATATAGGCATGTCTGAAAATTTTCTACCCAATGAGTTGCAAAAAAAGTGATCAAGCCAGCCAGGATCTCGTTAGGAAAACTGAAACCATGTTAGTATTTCAAACAGAAGATCTTTGAGGGCTGGAGAGATGGCTTAGCAGTTAAGATCCCTGCCTGCAAAGCCAAAGGACTCAGGTTTGGTTCCCTAAGACCCACGTAAGCCAGATGCACAAGGGGACACATGCATCTGGAGTTCGTTTGCAGTGGCTAGAGGCCCTAGCATGCCCATTCTCTCTCTTAAAATAAATAAATATTTTCAACAGAGGATCTTTAATACAAGGAATTGGCTTCAAAGACAGTGGGCAAAAGTGGAAGAGCAAAAGGACGGTGGTGGGAGTGGAGGGCCAAAAGGAGGAGCCGTGATCCCCAGAGAGCAGAAGCCAAAGCCTGCTGACCAGGCACACTGCTGCAGCTGGCTCTGGAGGTGGGGAAGAGGTGCCACCATCCCCAGCAGCCCCTTGAGAGACACTGCCTCAGCCCCGCTGTGGTCACCAGCTCCCCGGCTGTCCACTGCCAACTCCTTCCACACAGTGTCAAAGCCAGAAGCAGAAGGCCCCCCTTTCCCTCCCTCCTAATCTCCACCAGTGTCTTTCATGGAAGAACCTAATGGCAACTCCTTGGCCTGGGATCCTGAGAGATGCAGCTTGTGGGCTCCAAGCTCTCATCGTTCAGAGAAGAGTATGAGAAGAGAACGGGGCATGCAGAGATATCGGCCATAGGTAAGGTCCCTCTGTACCCTGTCTTTGCCAGCACTTGCTATGGCCAACTTTGTAGCTTTCGAATCTGGCGGGACTTAAGTGCTAATATAGTGTCATTTTACTTCGTATTTTAGCTTGTCTTTTATGGTTAGTTTAAAGGTTTCCTCCTTGGAGAACGCTGTCTCTGATCATATGGAATGAGCTTTTCTGCTCTGTCTTGTTCTCTGGACTTCTGCATTGTGTCACAACTAGTAATTATGTAGTAGGTTGTGAGATTATTTAGTATCAGACTCTTCTGCCATTGTGGAAATTTTGGTATGTGTTTAGTGTTTATGTTTCTCTCTCTCTCTCTCTCTCTCTCTCTCTGTGTGTGTGTGTGTGTGTGTGTGTGTGCATGTGTGTGCTTGTGCCATGGAGCACGTGTGGAGGTCAGAGAACAACCATGGATGTTGGTCCTTGCCTTCCACCTTGTTTGAGGCAGAGTCTCACATTGCTCACCACTGACTGCGTTCACCAGGCTAGCTGGCCCCCAAGACATGAGAGCCTCCACCTCCCCTCTTGCCATAGGCGCACTGGGATTCCAGATGCCTGTTAGAGTATCCGGCTGTACGTGGGTTCTGGGGATCCGAACTCAGGTCCTCATGCCTGCACGGCAAGCACTTTATCCGCTGGGTCACCTCCCCAGCTCCTAGGGTAGAGAGCCGACAGAGGAAGGCTCTGCCTCTTATTTCCTGCCGCATTCCTCATGTCCAGGAGCTTAGTAGGCATTCAGTTTTATATGTTCAATGAAAGAACCTAGAGGGATTCATAATGACGTCGACCCTGTGACTAAGAAAGCTCCCAGTGCCTCCTACTCAAGCGCTCCGTCAGCCAGGCGTGGTGGCGCGCATCTTTAACCCCAGCACTTGGGAGGCAGAGGTAGGAGGATCACCATGAGTTCGAGGCCACCCTTTGACTACACAGTGAATTCCAGGTAGCCTGGGCTAGAGTGAAACCCTACCTCAAAAAAAAAAATTAATAATAACAAAAACAAAGAGCTACATCAGTAGCACATCCCTGAGGGGGATGGGAGTTAACATAAGAACACCAAGAAGTGATGCCTTTTTTGTTTCTTTTTATAATTTGTTTTATAGTCTATATATTTGTCATGTATACCCACACCTACATATCTGATGAAAGTATTAACTATTAAACTATTTTGTTTTTATTTATTTGACAGAGAAAGAGAGAGAGAGAGAAATAGAGAGAGGGAGAGAGAGAGAGAGAGGGAAAGAATGGGCATGTTAGTGCCTCCAGCCACTGCAAACCAACTCCAGAGGTATGCGCCCCCTTGTGCATCTGGCTAATGTGGGTCCTGGAGAATTGAACCTGGGTCCTTTGGCTTTGCAGGCAAATGCCCTAACCACGAAGCCGTCTCTCCGGCCCAGTATTAACTATTAATAACTTGTTTTAGTCAGCTTTTCTGTCTAACAAATACACAATATAACTCAGCTTGAAAAGAGGAAAGGTTTATTTTGTCTTCGTCCATGGTTATTGGCCCCTTTGCTTCCATGCCTGTGGGAGGCAGCATATATAGTATAGTAGAGCAAGCTGATACTTCATGGTGCCAGGAGGCAAAGAAAAGAGACCAGCATCCCACAACCCCCTTTGAGGCCCACTTTTTGTCAACCTAGAGCTCCTTCTAGGCCCCACCTCTTTTTTCCTCCATGTGTGTGTGTAGATGCATGTGCACAAGCGTGGATATCAGTGTCGGGACCTCTAACATCACCCAAGGGAGCTCTTTCTTGTGAGGTACAGTATCTTTGCTCATGTGGTTTGCTGCCATAGATACAAGCTTCCAAAAGCAGCTTCAGGCGTTTGGGCCAACTTTGTAAATGCAAACTCTACTGGATGATGAGGTGACTCAGTGATGGTTGTGTTTGGTGAGTGTGTGGGGTCAGGACATCTAAGGGCTGTGAGAGATGATTTTGTGATGTTTAATTTATGGCTTAAAAATTACTTATTGTTGGGCTGGAGAGATGGCTTAGCAGTTAAGGTACTTTTCTGTGAAGCCTAAGGACTCATGTTCAGCTTTTCAGATCCAATGTAAGCCGGATGCACAAGCTGATGCAAGCATGCAAAGTTGCACATGTGCACAAGGTGGTGCACACGTCTGGAGTTCGATTACAGTGGCTGGAGGCCCTGGGGCACCAATTCTCTCTCTCTCTCTCTTGTTCATGCTTGCTCTCTCACATAAAAAAGGCCAGTCTGTTGGGCTTGCCTCAAAAAGAAATTACTTATTATTTATGTGTGTGTGTGTGTGTGTGTGCACAGGTGTACCCACATGTGCAAGAGTGTGCCACAGTCTCTTGCAACTACAAATGAACGATAGACACATGCACCAGTTTAATATAATATTTTATTTATTTGATAGAGGATGAGGGAGAGAGAGAGAGAGAATAGGCGCACACCAGGTCCTCTAGCCATTGCAAATGAACTCCAGACACATGAGCCCCCTTGTGCATCTGGCTAACGTGTGTTCTGGGGAACTGAACCTGGGTCTTTCGGTTTTGCAGGCAAATGCCTTAACCACTAAACCATCTCTCTAGCCCACACGCACCACTGTAAATCTGGCTTTACATGGATGTTGGGGAATTGAACCTGGCCCAATTGGCCTTGCAAGTAAGTGCCCTTAGCCACTGAGCCATCTCCCCAGGCCCCTCATGGATTATTGAAGAATGTCTAACTGTCTGTTGGCAGGGGAAGCTACTGCACAGGTGAGGAGCTTTTCCCTCCTGAACAACTACTGTTAACACCTTCCTTCCTGGTTTTAATTCTACTTCTCTGGTTGCTGGTTTTACATGACATAATTTTTTTAAAAAATATTTTTATTTATTTATTTGAGAGCGACAGACAGAGAAAGAGGCAGATAGAGAGAAGGAGAGAGAATGGGCGCGCCAGGGCCCCCAGCCACTGCAAACAAATTCCAGATGCGTGCGCCCCCTTGTGCATCTGGCTAATGTGGGTCCTGGGGAGTTGAGCCTCAAACCGGGGTCCTTAGGCTTCACAGGCAAGCACTTAACCGCTAAGTCATCTCTCCAGCCCTACATGACATAATTTATCATGGCTGAAAAGCACACAATGAGACCTACCTTCTTTACATTTTTTAAGTGTACTATATGATATTGTCCACTGTAAGCATCCAGCTATTCACATCTAGAGATTTTCAGCTTACATAAAAACTGTACGCCCATTATGCAGTATTCTTCCCCTTCCTCTGGCCCTTTGCCCCTGGCTTCTGTCCTTTCTGCTTTGTGGTTGTTCTTTCTTGTCCTTTGGGCTCCACTTCATCTCAAGGGATGTGTCCTTGTCCATTGGGCCATGCTGTCCTTTCTTGTGCTCTTTTTGTTTGTTTGTTTTCGATTTTTTGAGGTAGGGTCTCACTCTAGTCCAGGCTGACCTGGATGGAATGCACTATGTAGTCTCAGGGTGGCCTTGAACTCACAACGATCCTCCTACCTCTGCCTCTCAAATGCTGGGATTAAAGGTCTAAGTCACCATGCCCAGCTTCTTGCGCTCTTCTTCCTAAGAGCGTTCCTCCTGGGTGACCTCATCATATAATACTGTTTGTAATAGAAAAAAAAAAGATGCTGAAATAACTTAAGGGTTCAACAGTTCAGGATTGTTTCAATATGAACTATTTTTTAAAAATTTTTTTATTTTGTAATTTATTATTTATTTATTTATTTAATATTTTTTCCTTTTCACAATTTTTATTAACATTTTCCATGATTATAAAAAATATCCCATGGTAATACCCTCCCTCCCCTGCTCCCCGCACTTTCCCCTTTGAAATGAACTATTTTTTAAAAACAGAATGCTAGGCATCGTTTGATGAAAATGGCACAGTTCAGGTCCATTTATTGACACAGAGAGATGTCTGTAGTATTGCTCAGTCAATAAACCATGCTATAGTGCTGTATGTATAATGCGACCGTTTTTGTGTAAAACAGATAAATATACAATGACGTTTAAATGAATGTTCACCAAATTATTAACAGTATTTATCTCTGGGTGGTGGAATTATGTGCGTGATTTAAGTATTATTTCTGCTTGTCAGCAATTTCTAGTTTTGCTACAAGGAACATATACTGCTGGTATAATGAAAAAGAAATATTTACTGTGAGGGGGAAATAAAATCTCTTAGGAGATGAATCCCAGTCAGCCAGTTGACTGTGTAAAATTCTGCAGTAACTATTCAGCCAATCCTTTCTGGTGCAGTGTTAGCTCTGTGTGGGCGATGGGTCTGTGTTCCACTGATGGCATGTCCTCCTTGAAGACAGACTTTCAAAAAAAATTTTAATACTAGCCCACCCTCCCCTTTCCAGCAATTCATGCTATGGAACAACAATCAAAAGACCAGTAACAATTAAGGCCTTCAATAAGTCATTTCATTGCTTGAACTATCATAAGAGCTAACTTCACCAGACTCTACCGGGATGCATTTAGCCAGTAAGAATGCAAGGGTGCCACAGTTGACTCTAAACCACTTGCCCGCCCCTGAACTTGTATATGCAATAGTTACCAAAGCTTGGGAATTCCAGCAAATGTCCTTGAAGCTCTGCAACCAATGGTTGTTGGTATGATTATTCAAAGTGTTCTGGGGAAGCCTGGCTTGATTGATAGTGATGGCTGATTTGTTAAGCACTGACCATATGCAATTGACTTACATACATTATTCATTTTAATCCCCATAGCCCCCTGCATTACTTACTTTTCTCCTTGCTATGACCAAATACTCAATAAGGATCAATTTAAGGCAAGAAAGAATTATTTTGGCTCACGGTTTGAGGGTATGCATGATCTTTATGGCAACAGGAGTGTGAGATTGTTTACTCACATTGGGGTGAATTAGAAGTAGAAAGTGGACAGAAAATAGTGTCCAGCTACAAAACTTTAAGGTTCTCCCCAGTGACCCATTTCCTTCCATGAGGCTCCATTTCCTAATGGCTCCACAATCTCTCAAAAAAGCACTACCAACTGGACACTAAGTGTTCAATCTTGTGAGCCTGAGGGGGACATTTTATATTCAAAGCACATTACCACCCTATAAGACAGATGATGGTTTGGCTTGGTGGAGCAGAGAAGATCAGAGAGTTTACTCCTGAATACTTGGCAAGAGGCTAAACAACGTTCAGATCCAGCACAGGAAGTTCCCTTGCTGGCTGCAGACCCATGCAGAATCTGATGTGTTCACATACAAATGTCTCTTTGTCCTAAAACATCAACACCCATTTTAATCACCTGCTTTACTTGCCACACTTACCCAGAAAGACTTAAGATTTGAAGATTTGCCACTAGAAGTAGTGCTTAAAAGACTGCTCAAAGATCAGGTTCAGGTGACCTGCATCTTCAGAACAGCATTTCCAGAGTGAACCAAGCAGCATTAGGACATGAGGGTAACTCTTTTGCCTTTCATAGGGTATCTGTAAAGAACAACACCCATTTGAACAAATAATTCTAAGTCTTTTCTGGAAAAAAAAAGTTATTTTAAAGCAAGTACCTCTAACTAGTGAGCATCTCCCCAGCCCAAAAATGTTTTCTTTAAAATTCTATTGGTTGAGAGTCTGAAATGGAGTTCCTTAAAAATCCTTGAGTTTTTTCAATTTTGAGCAACAAAAATAAGGCTGGTGGTATCACCATACCAGATTTTGACCTATATTACAGAACCATGGTAACAAAAACAGCATGGTACTGGCACAAAAATAGACATGTAGATAGTGGAACAGAATAGAGGACCCAGATGTAAGTCTGGGCAGCTACAGCCACCTGATCTTTGATAAAAATGCCAAAAATACTCATTGGAGAAAAGACAGCCTCTTCAGCAAATGGTTCTGGGAAAGCTGGATATGTATCTGTAGAAGGATGAAAATAGATCCTTATCTCTCTCCATGCACAATAATTAAGTCCAAGTCTATCAAAGACCTTAATATCAGACCTAAAACTCTGAAACTGCTAGAGGAAAAAGTAGGGGAAACCCTTCAACATATTGAACTTGATGAAGACTTTCTGAATATAACCCCAATTGCTCAGGAAATAAAACCACAGATCAACTGCTGGGACCTCATGAAATTACAAAGGTTTTGTATGGCAAAGGACACTGTAAATAGAGCAAAGAGGCTACCTACAGAATGGGAGAAAATCTTTGCCAGCTATACAGTTGACAAAGGATTAATATCTAGGATATACAAAGAACTCAAAAAACTAAATAATAAGAAATCAAACAACCCAATTTAAAAAATGGGCTATGGAACTAAATAGAGAGTTTTCAAAAGAAGAAATACAGATGCCCTCTAAACATCTAAAACAATGTTCTACATCCCTAGCCATCAGGGAAATGCAGATTAAAACTATGCTGAGATTCCATCTCACTCCTGTCAGATTGGCTACCATCATGAAAACAAATGACCATAAATGCTGGTGAGGATGTGGTAAAAGAGGAACACTTCTACACTGTTGGTTGGAATGCAATCCGGTCCAGCCATTGTGGAAATCAGTGTGGAGGTTTCTAAGACAGCTAAAAACAGATTTACCATATGACCCAGCTATAGCACTCCTAGGACTATATCCTAAGGACTTGTCTGAGTACCTTAGCGAAGATGTGACACATTTATATAATGGAGTTATACTCAGTGGCGCAGAAACATGAAATTATGAAATTTGTAGGAAAATGGATGGATCTGGAAAGGATTATACTTAGTGAGGTAACCTAGGCCAAGAAAGCCAAACGTCACATGTTCTCTCTCATATGTTGATCCTAGCTACAAATGATTGGTTGGCCACCATCATGAAAACAAATGATCATAAATGTTGGCGGGGATGTGGAAAAAAAGGAACCCTTCTGCACTGCTGGTGGGAATGCAATCTGGTCCAGCCATTGTGGAAAACAGTGTGGAGGTTCCTAAAGCAGCTAGAGATTGATCTACCATATGACCCAGCTATAGCACTCCTAGGCATATATCCAAAGGATTCATCTCATTTCCTTAGAAGTACATGCTCAACCATGTTTATTGCTGCTCAATTTATAATAGCTGGGAAATGGAACCAGCCTAGATGTCCCTCAACAGATGAGTGGATAATGAAGATGTGGTACATTTATACAATGGAGTTCTACTCAGCGGTAAAGAAAAATGAAGTTATGAAATTTGCAGAAAAATGGATGGACCTGGAAAGTATTATACTAAGTCAGGTAACCCAGGCCCAGAAAGCCAAGCGCCACATGTTCTCCCTCATATGGGGATCCTAGCTACAGATGACTGGGCTTCTGTGTGAGAATGAAAATACTTAGTAGCAGAGGCCAGTAAGTTGAAAAGGAGACATAAAGGGTGGAGAAAGGAAGGGAGGAGGATACTTAATAGGTTGATATTGTATATATGTAATTACAATGATTGTAATGGGGAGGTAATATGATTGAGAATGGAATTTCAAACGGGAAAGTGTGGGGGTGGGGAGGGAGGGAATTACCATGGGATATATTTTATAATCATGGAAAATGTTAATAAAAATTAAAAAAAAAAAAAATGATTGGACTTCTGTGTGAGTAGGAATAAAACTCATTAGCAGAGGCCAGTAAGCTAGAAAGGGGATATGAAGGGAACAGAAAGGGAGGCAGGAGGACTTAATAGGATGGTATTATATATATGTAAGTAGAAGAACAGATTAATGGGGGTGAAAAGGCCTAAGTGAGGTCAGGGGAAGAGACTGAGTAAAGGAAAGGTGGAGGGATGGCTACTCAAAATCTAAGAGGATATACATAAGTCATACTTTTTTTGGACAATGGAATACTCAGAAGCCAGAGATTGTTACTATAAAAATTTCAGTGCCAGGGATGGATCATCTTCCAGTGAGTTGTTGGTCAGGGAGGTCACTGATACTCCAAAACATTATAGGCTGAGGCTCTTGGTCTCCCACCAGGAATAGATGGTAAGACCCTATTGCTGAAGACTCCATGTACTTGGGCTGCAAGGTCACTAAGAAATCATGCTGGAGCTGAGCTAAAAACCTCTTCCATGTAGACCAGCTGACAGAAAGCTGGAAAGAGCTTTACTGTATGCAGTTCAATGGGTGAGAGAGAAATCACTAGTGGAGATACTCAGCAGTGGACATTGCAAGCCTTAAATCTGGCCAGCCAGGCCAAATGAGCCAATGGGTGCAACAGTGGCATGTCTGTTATGGGGGAAACCAACCACTCTCTAATGGTACTGGAGGCCTGCCTGTTCCATGGGAGGGAATACATCCCTGATACTGAAAACATACAACAGGGATAGTCATGAGCCCTAGGGGTGTAATGTCTGCTGGTGTCTGGCTAAATGTATATACTATGCTCACCAAACTGCCTGGTAAACACTTCTCTTAATATTCATACCCATGTATTAATGCTACTCTCACATTTGGTTAGAGAAGCTTCTCTTTTCAGATGGCAGTGACCTTGGGACTCAGAAGGCCCCATGGTGCTGAGAAGAAGTGACAAAGGAGTGCTCAGCACTGAAATATCTCTATCACACTTTCCAAGGCTCAGGGTGCATTGCGGTGGAGGAAAGAATGTAAGAGCCAAAGGAAGGGTAGGACTCCTTACAATGTGTTCCTCCAGACACAAAATGGCCTGGATATCCATGACCTCACAGTGCCTGACACTACATACACAAGACCATCATAACAAGGGGAAAAAATCATGACATCAAAATAAAAGAGATACTGATTGAGAGGGGGAGGGGATATGTTGGAGAATGGAATTTCAAAGGGGAAAGTGGGGGGAGGGAGGGTATTACCATGGGCTATTGTCTACAATTATGAAAGTTGTCAATAAAAAAATAAATAAATATTTTTTTAAATCCTTGAGTTTTTAATGTGTCCTCATCACCAAAATAAAAAGTGAAGCAATTAATATGTTAATTAGCTTGATTTATGTAGACTACAATGTATGCATACTTCAAAACATCATCCTATATTCAACAAACATAATTTTTTTTGTCAATTAAAATGAATAAATGAAGGTATGGACAAATTGGGTGAAAAAAAAATCTGATCTAAGTCAGAGACACTGGGCTCTGTCCCTTCCTGGGTATGCAACCTTGGACTTGTCACTTGACCTTTGGAGTCTCGACCTCACCATGTTGAAGTGGAACTCTACCAATGTCATTAGCTCATTCTGAGCTTCAGACGGCCAGCTCAGAAGTCTGTCTGTGCACCTGGCCTATAACATCATTCTTCAGGAGGATGAGCTCTGAGAGTCCTCAGACTTTAAAGTACCTTTGCTCTTTAAATGCCTGATTAACTCGCGGAGGCAGTGTCTTCTAAAGCAAGTTCTATACAGAAAATGGTGTGCCAAGTTAACAATGCAGGAACACAGAAGGCCTGTGTTTTTCCACATAATAAACTGTGAAGAGATGAGCAGGGCCAGCCTTGCATCCTCCCTGTTAGAGCTGGTGCTATAAAACATGAACTCTTTGAGCCATGGTGTTATTATAGCTGACAATGGACTCCTAAGGAATATTCAGAGATGTTCTTGAACCTGTCACTAAACTTTAAAGAACATTGAGGCTGTTCGGGCTATCCTTCATAATTCATATGTGACAGACACCATGAATTGGGGGTTTGGGAACTGCTGCGGCATAGAAGTAAACAAGTTCCGTCAACATCCCATACATGGGCCCTTGGTCTCAGCAAATGACAAAAGGAGTGGGTAGAAGGTTCCCAGGGTGCTTGCAGAAGCTCAGAGAGTTGAGTCCCACACAGATGAGGCTGACAAAGAAACGTGGAGGCTGTTGACAGCATTACAAACCCAGTCAAGCTCCCAAGAAGGCTTCAAGAACCTAGTGCAGACCAGGCAATGAAGCAGAGACTCCTCATTTTTGCAGAACGTTTACCTCATTCTCAGCTCCATATGTGCGTCCGAGGAGTTGCCTTATCTTCACAGGGCTAAGCAGCACAACCCTGGGGTCTTATGCCCAAAGTAAGTGCTTCATGTCCTCTGGCCCAGTAGGCTGAGACAGATGCTGTAGGGAATGTATTAACTTTTTCACCACTGTGACCAAAATATCAGACAGAACAACTTAAGGGAGGAAAGATTTGTTCTGCTCCTGGTTTCAGAGGGCTCAGTTCATCACGATGGGAAGGAGGAAAGTGGTGCAGAACAGTTCCTATTAGGAGATGCAGGTGCTTGGGCTGGCTCTCACCTTTCCCCTGCTTATTCAATCTGTGTCTCTAGCCCATGTGGATGGTGCCAGCTACATTCAGTATGGGCAATCCTTTCTGGAAATAACTTCATGGACACAGCTGGAGGTGTGCCTCAAACTCTTAGGTAATAAATCCAGAGAGGTTGACCAAGACTGTCACAGGGAAAAATAAATAAGACATGGATTCTGTCTTTTAAAATCTTATATTGGGGCTGGAGAGATGGCTTAGTGGTTAAGGTGCTTGCCTGCAAAGCCAAAGGACCCAGGTTCTATTCCACAAGACTGACATAAGCCAGATGCACAAGGGGGCATACACATCTGGAGTTCATTTGCAGTGCTGGAGGTCCTGGCATGCCCATTCTCTCTCTCTCACCCTTCCTATTTCTCTCTCCCTCTCTTTTTAAAACAATTTTTTCATTTTTATTTATTTATTTATTTGAGAGTGACAGACAGAGAAAGAGGCAGCCGCTACAAATGAACTCCAGATGCATGTGCCATCTTGTGTATCTGGCTTACATGGATCCTGGGGAGCCGAGCCTTGAAGCAGGGTCCTTAGGCTTCACAGGAAAGTGCTTAACCACTAAGCCATCTCTCCAGCCCTTCTCTCTCTCTCCTAAATAAATAAACAAAAATAAATTTTTTTAAGCCAAGCAAGGTGGCGCACGCCATTAATCTCAGCACTCAGGAGGCAGAGGAAGGAGGATTGCCATGAGTTCAAAGCCACCCTGAGACTACATAGTGAATTCCAGGTTAGCTTGGACTAGAGTGAGACCCTACCTTGAAAAGCAAAAAAAAAAAAAAAAAAAAAAAAAAAAAAAAAAAAAAAAATATATATATATATATATATATATATATATATATATATATATATACACACACACACATACATACACATATATATATGAATATATGTATATATATATATATGTATATATATGTATGTTTTTTAAAGCTTACAGTGCACTGGAACTTATGATTACCCAGAGCTGTCACTGCAATTGTCACAAGATGGATGTCCTAAGACAGCAGAGTGGAATTCATTCCCAGAAGTCCCCAAAAAGGAGTCAGTGAGGCCACACTTCTTCTGAGATGTTGGCAGGATTTTTCTTGCCTTACTCTTGCATGATGTGGTGGTGGTATCCCCAGCACTCACCGGCTTGTGGCTCTGTCCTTGAGTCTACCTCTACCTTCAGATGACCACCTCCCCACTGGGACCGCCTATCATCTTCCCAGGAGACCCCCACTCATGTTGCTTAAATGGCCCTCCCTACTCCAGTGTGAACTTATCTCAACTAGTTACATCTGCAATAACTTTATTTCTAAAGAAGGCTTATGTGGTGTTGGAGGTAGGATTTCCAAAAACCCTCTTAGGGACCAAAATTCAAACCATAATAGATCACTTCAGCTTCTGAGTTCTTGTGCTTCTAATGGCCTACATTTGGAGAGTGCCTTGTCAGAGTTCTTCCTGTGTTTAGAGGCAATGGTCAGGCTGACAGAGAGGGAGGGATAATAATGCCTTCATTATAGTGTTGTAATGATGCACAAATGAGGAAAAACTTAGGTAAAGACTTCCTTGGCAGATAGGAGGTGCTCAACGCATGTTATTTCCTATGTGAAAGTTAATTTGTCCAGCCTTTGTTGAAGTTCTCAAGGGAGATGGTATAGTGATGGGAGTAGATTCAAGAAGGATCACATGTTGAGGTAGGAGACTGGAGAGTGGGGAGGAGCCAGTCTTCCTCTTTATCACATCCTCTTTCATAGGAACTCTCTGGGGTTCTATGAAAATATGTTATTTTCTTCTGAGGGAGGACCTTACAATGACCTAATTACCTTGTCATCAGCTTCTCATCTTAAAGGTCCTTCCACCTTCCACCATCGATAAGCTTTATCTCTTTCTTCTCCCCAGATACATACACAAACACAGGCTTTAGCACCTCCTCTGTAATGTCCTCCTCCAGATGAAAATAGAAAAACCGTTCAGAATTGCTAACCACTCTTTAGGGTGAAGGAATTTTGCTTAATTCGTTATCCATTCCAGGCATTTGAAAATGAAATACTGTGTCTCTTCCAAGAAGAGCCTAAACCATCTGCAAGCAAACAGGAATGTCCTTTATTTTCATTCTCAAAAATCACACTTTGAAAAAAAATCACACTTTGATGATCATTGGAAAATCCTGAAGTTATATCATCTGACGTAAGTCTATAGGGAGTGAGGTCTAGAGTTAGATAAGGAAGGATGGTATCTCAGTCTACTTCATGTTGGTATAACCAACCACCACAGACAGGCAATTTCTAAAGAGTAGGCATTTTTTGGCCCATGACTTGGAATTCTAAGTTGAAGGCATGTGTCTAGCAAAGTCTTGTGATCACATCATTAGATGGCAGAAGGCAGAAGGTTTAAAAATGGGCCAAACTCATTCTTTGTTCTTTCGTAATAGCATCAATTCTACTCTTTTGAATGAGAGGCCATCATAGCCCATGGCACAGAGGGGCCAGCTCACTATACTTGGATGCAGAGAGTAGAGCCTTGACGTTGCTTTGCCTGCAAAGGTCTTTCCACTCTGAGCTTGTGATGGGGGTGGGATAGGGTGGACAGACCTAGTAACCTCCACAATGTGTGGGGAATGTCTGAAGGTTCTAGACATCTTCATTAGTGTTCTCCTTTCTGACATAGTCATATGCCAAAGGCCCTCTCTTCCAAAACCATCACCTTGGGGATGTCAAACTCTCTGGGTTTTTGGAGACAGAGACATATATAGTATATTTACATATATGTGCCCATGTTGGTATGGCATATATCATCATTTCTGTTGGGTAAATACAGGTCTGACTTCATCAAGAGTATAAAAACGTGTGCAGTGGCTTAGGGCCTTACGTTAACATATCACCATTTAAAAAAATTTCAGGGGGGGTTGTATGTGTGTATGTTGTATGTGTGTGTGTATGTGTAGGGTATGTGTGTGTGTACACACAAGCCATGGCACACGTGTAGAAGTTCGAGGACAATCTTGGGGCAACAGTCTTCACCTTCAACAAGGTGTTGTTTGAGACGGGGTCTTTTCTTGTTTGCCACGAAGTACTAGAGCAGGTGGCCCATGACCTCTGGGATTCTCCTGACTCCACCTCCCATTAGTGGAGGCACCTTGAAACTACAGACATGTGTGCTACTCTGTCCTGCTTTATGGCTCTGGGGAGATGAATTCCAGTTATCAAGCTCGCTCAGCAAGTGCTTGTAAGCACTGAGCTATCTCTCCAGCCTACTAAGAAATAGTTTTGGAAGCTGGAAAGATTGCTTAGTGGTTAAGGTGCTTGCCTGCGAAGCCTAAAATCCCATGTTTGAATCTCCAGGTCCCATGTAGCCAGACACATAGTGTCACAAGTGCATAATGTCACATATGTGCATAAGTGGGGGGGTGCATATGTCTAGAGTTTGTTCACAGTGGCTAAAAGCCCTGGAATGCCCATTCTGTCTCTCTCAAAATAAATAATAAAAAAAAGAAATAGTTTTTGAACAAAGGCCTCACATCTTTATGTTATGCTGAGTACACTTAAAATTTTTTTATTTATTTGAGAGGAGGAGAGAGAGAGAGAGAGAAGAGAGGATAAAGGAGAGAGGAGAGAGGGGGAGGAGAGAATGGGCATGCCAGGGCCTCTAGCCACTGCAAGCAAACTCCAGATGCATGTGCCATCTTGCGCATCTGGCTTACTTGGGTCCTGGGGAATTGAACCTTGTTCCTTTAGTTTTATGGGGAAGTGCCTTAACCACTAAGCAATCTCTCTAGTCCTGAGCCCCCTTTTTGTAGTTGGTCCTGCTCACATTTCTAGAAATGGGGCTTGTTGAATTGCTAGGTAAATGAATGCTTAACTTTGTAAGATACTTGCAAACCATATTGGTCCCAAGGGTTGCATGTTTTGAGTGCCCATCAGCAACATACCAGGATACAATAGTTCTGCATCCTCATCAGCTTCTTTTGCTCTCTACAGATGTTTAAAACTAAAGCTGGGTGTGGTGGCGCATGCCTTTAATCCCAGCACTGGGGAGGCAGAGATAGGAGGATCGCCGTGAGTTCGAGGCCACCCTGAGACTCCATAGTAAATTCCAGGTCAGCCTCAGCTAAAGTGAGACCCTACCTTGAAAAGCCAAAAAAAAAAAAAAAAAAAAAAAAACAAACAAACAAACAAAAAACTAGAGGAGTGGTTAGCATGCTGTGAGGCTGTGAGGTATTAATGCTTATCTATGAACCACCCTCCATACCCTCTTCCCCTTCTTCTTTGGATTTTGGTTTCTATGATTAATAAGAGACTACATAAACTGTTGGAAATTGGAATATCAGAGTGCATGGAATCATGAAGTTATGGAATAATGGCTTTCTCTTTGTTCTCAATCATGTTGAATGGTCTCTCCAATTGTAAGTTGAGAATTTAGGCATATGCTTTCTCAGCTAATAGACTAAGAATTAAGCTACTTGCTGTCCATGAGCACGAGTAATTCTGGTTTTTTATTTACAATTTTGTCTATGCATATAGTGTATTTTTATTAATTGGGAACTTTAGTGAGTAAACATATTGCAAATTTTTCATATTCTCATTAGGTTATACAGTCTTACCTTCCCTCTCCCCTGCCAACATTCCATTGAGAGCCCTCCTCCATAGAGTTGTCAGTATTCACCATGGGGTCATGAATGCACCAGTCAGTCTCTATAAAAATGCCATTTGAGTTCTTCTATAAGACACACATTTACCTTAAAGGCTGCCTTTCTTTTAATTTATTTTTAAAAAAAGTGTGTGAAAGTGCTTAGTAGGTGGAAACAGGCAGATCCCTAGGGAAAACTGGCTAGCTAGACCAGCTAAATTGGTGAGCTCTGGGTTCAGTGAGAGAACCTGTCTTAACAAATTAGGAGCAATTGAGGAAGACACCTGATGTCAACCTCTGGCTTCCACATGCATGTGCACACACACACATGCACAATGCACACACATGTGTGCCCACAGGCACGTGAACATACACACAACACATGTACACATTTATATACACACCGAGAATTCAACATAGAGTTGAAAATGACATCCTTTTTTCAAGCACAGCTTCTCCAACAATGCAGTCAGCCCTGTACTGTGTTCACTGTTCTTTGTGACAGGATTGTATTCACTGGAATAAAGACTGAAATCCACGTATTTCACATGTGATTCTTTGCCCTTATCTAACAGTCAGTGTTTTGCTTTGGAAGGAAGTTAGATTGATCTGATAGGCTGTCCTTTTCAAAAAGCCACATCTGCTGTGGTCACATTATGATTTTGTAGGTGTTTCTATAAAGCAACCAAAATGTAATTTCCAAGAGGATCTTTCTTTATAAAATGATCATGAGTACATTTCCTGAGATTAAAAAAAAATAACATAATAGAAATATTTCCATTTCTTAAGTGTCCTGGTAAGTGTGCCACCCTGACTTGTGATTTTGGACACAAAAAAAGTGCAGCAAGCTGCTGTAAGATAGCTGTGCATGAATGACATTGAAATATGTGGAATGGCATAAAGAAAATGCTAAAATTCACAGAGGCGGGGGGGGGTGGGGTGATAAAAAAGAGCAAGTGAGGAGACACGGCACACTGACGGGTGGAATATACAGATGTCTGTTTCCTCCAGTCTAGACATGGGTAGAAAATAATTCCAACCAAAGCCCCAAAGGATTTTCAGGAAAACTGGCAAACTCATTCCAACTCTACCAGCAACAACAGAGAAGGACACCAAAACAATGTAAAAAAAATTTTGTGTGTGTGTGTTGCGTGTGTGTGTGTGTGTGTGTGTGCGTGTGCGTGCGTGCACGCTGTGTAGGCATGTGTACTCCACAGCACATGTGTGGAGGTTAGGGGACAGCTTCCATTTATTGCTCCTTGCTTTCCACCTCATTTAAAGCAGGGTCTTTCATTGTTCACCTCCCTGCTCACCAGGCTGCCAGACTCTGGAAGATTCTTTTATCTCCACTTCTCTCCTTGCCTGTAGGCATGCTGGGATTACAGATGCCGGCTACAACATCCAGCTTTACGTGGGTACTCGGGATCTGAACTCATGTGCTCATGGCTTGTGGCAAGTGCTTTATCAGCGCTGAGCTATATCTTCCTAGTCTCAGAAAAGGAACGTCAACAAAGGAACGCAGACCTCTTTTGTTGTGAAACGTTTTATCATAAGGACTTGGTCTTATTTGGGAAATTTCTATTTTTTGTTTACCCTACCAGCCAAAGTTAGGTAATAACAATTATAATGTTTGAGTACCAAGTGGGAAAACAAAGAATATATATGTATGTACATACACACCAGGAAATACACACATGCGCATGCACGCACACACACGCACGCACAGGATCTCAACCAGGAAAAATGAACGTCCTACTAGGCTGAGATTTTTCTCCCCACAAAGGTGAGGTTCACTTCAATATTATTCTTGCATGGATAGCATTCCACCCTTTAGGATAGTCCCTACTGATTCCCTGAAAGTGACATGGAGCTTTTAATATTAATAGAGGGCTCAGTATCTATCCTTCCATTAGCGCATTCTGTCTAATGCTAGGATGTTCAGATTGGTTCCAGGAGCAGATGGATAGCGAGAGCATTTAAATGACAGAAAAAATAAGTGTATTATGGACAGCTCGGGTAACAGACAGATTCGGCGAATCACTAGAACTGCTTCCAGAAGCATCCTTCATAATTTCTGGCTTCTCATTTTTCTATTAACAGAAATGAATTTCTTCTAAAATATAATAGGATGGAAGATGAGAGGGGGAAATTGACTTATTGATGAAAGGGAAAATAACCCCCACCCTAAAGAATTAGGTAGCCTTTTAATTTAAAAATCCAGCTGATGAATAATGCTGATATTTCCCCAGGGTGACTTTGATTGGGATTTCCATCCAGTCTGAGAGAATGACAGAGGCAGATTTTTTTACAGCCTCACACCTGCGGGCTCCCTTGTCCCTCCTCGCCTGCCATCCCTGGCTGCGGCCAGTCTCAGGATTCCGTGCTCCAGGCAAGGCTGAAGATGAGCCCTGGGCAAGGCTGATGCGGGGCTCAGACTTCAGCTATGGGATCCTCGTGCACTCAGACACACACGTAGTGGAAATGTTTATTTTTAGAACTATCCATAACATCTTCGTGACTCCAGATCTGCGTCCTCACTGAGCCTCTCACATGCCCCACTCCAGCCTCCTTTTAAGCCAGGCTCTATGGAAAATTCTCAGCAGCTCGCCTTCCTGCCAGTTTCTCTGAATATACTTTGGTGTTTAGAAGGACACATGGCTTCCTCTGACTTGTGGTGAGCCCATCTCTTCTGAGAGTGGCAAGGGTTTGGTCAGAAATGACCTCATCCTTCTTTCATAGCAATGATTCTGACCAGTTCCGAATCAACACCTTTTGCCTTGTCTCCTGCGCTGTTTCAGACCTGCACAGTCTGTGGCCTGTGGATTATCAGCCACTGCCCTATGGGGACACTGACATGGCTGCTTCCAGAGCCAGCCAGACTCATCATGCTCGCTGCTCTCTGCACGCCTTCCCACTCTGGTGTCTATCTCAGGGAAAGGCGCCTGGTGAATCTCAGTGCAGTCCACAGTCTGGAAATCATCTTAAACTCCCCTCGCTCTTTCTCTGGATGAAACAAAACCCAGGGCATATTTATTAGGCTGGAGCTCTACCACTGAGCTGCTAGTTTCTTTTTTTTATTTTTTATTTTTATTTATTTATTTATTTGAGAGTGACAGGCACAGGGAGAAAGACAGATAGAGGGAGAGAGAGAGAATGGGCGCGCCAGGGCTTCCAGCCTCTGCAAACGAACTCCAGACGTGTGCGCCCCCTTGTGCATCTGGCTAACGTGGGACCTGGGGAACCGAGCCTCAAACCGGGGTCCTTAGGCTTCACAGGCAAGCGCTTAACTGCTAAGCCATCTCTCCAGCCCTGAGCTGCTAGTTTCTATGACCAATTCTTTGTATCCAACTCACAAAGACTTGTTTGTTGGACTTGCTCAGTATTTCTCAAATCCATGTCTTCTTCTTCATCTTTATTGGTACCCACTTCATCTGGAAACTCTGATAATATCTCACCTGGAGTATATTAAAAACTTTCTCTCATTCATGTCATGTATCTTTTTTTTTTTTTTGTTTTTGGTTTTTTGAGGTAGGGTCTCACTCTGGTCCAGGCTGACCTGGAATTAACTATGTAGTCTCAGGGTGGCCTTGAACTCATGGCTACCTCTGCCTCCCGAGTGCTGGGATTAAAGGCATGTGCTACCACACCCAGCTCATGCATCTTTTAATATAATAACAACTTTGCTCCAGTATGGTCTTCTGAAAATGCAAAATTATACCTGTGTCCTACATAAAGTCTGTCAGTGGCCCCATCACTAGAAAGGTATGTCATGCACAACCCCTGAGGGGGCTCTTGTCTTCTTAAAAAAAAGTGTGACAGGGTCTCACTGTGTAGACTAGGCTGGCCTCACCCTCCTGCCCCTTCTTCCTGAGTACCAAGATTATGGGCCTATGACACCATGCCTGACTTCTGCCTGTCTTTCCACTGGTAGCTTTTGGCGCCTGATACTCACGGTGATCTTTGTGCACCTACTGAGTTACTGGCAGATCACCTGGTGGGCATCGCTTGCTTATATTCTGTACTTGCATGTGTTCCCATGAAATGAAATGGCCTTGCCCTGTTCTGTCCAGCGAATGCCTATCAGTTCTTCTGCTTTCAGCTCAAATGGAAAGCCTCTCACGACCTACCCCGCCCTTGCAGGGCAGAATGACCTCCTCCTTCTCGGTCTAGTGACACCCCATTCTCTAGGGCCGAAGGTAGAACCAGAGTGAGCATGTGAGCAGCCTGGCATGTAGTTTCCATACTCCTTTCTTGCCTTCCCTCCTCCAAGATCTGGAAGGAGCTGGCATTTGGCTAACTTGGGTCTGCGCGTGGGAGATTATTTACCAACCCTGGGGTCCCTGACTCCCTTGTTATGGTTCAGCTTAGGGTACCATGACCATGAGGGTTATGCAACACACGAAGATACGAGTATTCTTGGCTTTGGGGAAGGTAGGATATCAACGAACAAAATTTATGTACATGGCTCCGTGGTCTCATGAGCCAGTTCTAAATATGAATTTCATTTTGGGGTATGCTGAATATCCTGGGAGGAAATCTAAACCATTCCCAGGTGTTGAGGGCAAAAGAGATACAGTTGGCAGTTTCCCCCATTTCATCTTGCTACGTTTATTTTAATACTTACCCTGCTGTTTTCTTATATTTTCTAGGAACATACGTCCTCTTATACTAGTCTTATAACCCCTCAAATCTAGTCACACCCATGGCACATTAAAGGATGCTCAAGAAGCCTTGCTTTATTATATAAATAGAAGCAGTTTTCCATTTTTTCACCAGTTGTAGCCTTTATGCTTCATTTTATAGTGCTCCTGAGGTTAAAGCAATAAAGATTTCTCTTGGATTTCTAGTACCTATATGTTACTTGGGTATCACTTCATCACAACACACCTAGGAAGGACAGGGTGAGGAGATGACAGAAACCCTGTGCGTTGGGCATGTCTAATGATTCTGTGATGGGCCATTAGTGGTTGTTGTAGTTACAAGCAGGAGCCACCAGATGGCTTAAGGAAATGAATTTATTTCCATCCGAGATAGCTTAGAAGTCTGGGACTGAAAAAAAAAAAAAAAAAAAAAAAAAAAAGATTAGAGAGAAGCCTAAAGGCGCTCTTGAGTGAACCTCCACCAACCAACAAGAGCCCCTTACTAGGGCCTGACATCAGCAACGGGTTTGGACAGGTTTTGTAACGAAAACACTGAACTGTGTGCCCATCCTTTTACCTTTCAGTGTCTTCAGGCTTTAAGAAATGCAGAATAATTACTGAAACTCAATTCAATCCCACAAATATTTATTGAGTGCTTAAGTCTCAATTGAACCTTATGAGTGGCTCATGGAAGCATATGCTACTTGAAGTGCAGCTTGCTAGGCGTGGCGAGATGGGTGGTGGACTCAGCAAGGATGAGGATTTCTTCCTGTCTGCATGCATGAGCACCAGTCATCATCTCAAGGAGAAGCCTTGGTGGGAAAACAATTGTCACCTGGAAAATTTTTGCGCATGGTAATCTGCCTAAGATAAACAAAGCAAAATAAAGTGAAAAATTAAAACAACAAGATTTATAAATCAGGATCTATTTTGTATGGCATTTGCATATCAGAACCAGAGTCAGAATTATTAGGTTGAAAAAAATCAATGAGGTTATTTAAAATAACCTTAAGGAAAATCATCTGGGGGCTGGAAAGATGGTTCAACAGTTAAAGGTGCTTGCTTACAAAGCCTGCCAGCCCAGGTTCTGTTTCTAAGTCATCCATGTAAGCCAGATGCAAAAGGTGGCACAAATGTCTGGTGTTTGTTTGCACCAGCAAGAAGCTGTGGTAAGCTCATGCATGCATGCACACACACTCAAACACACACATACCACTCACACATGCACATGTGCAAAGAAATAAAAATAAATCGGGCTGGAGATGGCCCAGCTGTTAAGGCCCTTGCCTGCAAAACCTAATGACTTGGGTTTGATTCCCCAGTAACTACATAAAGCCAGATATGCAAAGTGGTGCATGCATCCAGAATTTAAAAAAAAATCATCTGTGAGGGTACACACCATTGGTATAATATATGCAAGTGACTGTCTCTACTTTTACTCTGAATACTTGGTGCTGTGTAAAATTTTGGGTATAAATGCAGATTTTTCTATCATTTTAGGATGTAAGGAATGAAATACAAGCCTTGTTAAAGATAATTCAATTTTTTGACATATTATTGGTGAAGGGGGAAAGAGCCCAAAACTGAGCCTTGAATTAGATATTTTAGTATATGTGCTGCTGAAGCGAGCACGATTGAATTATATATTTTAATTTATAATTTCATTAACATTGAGATAGTAAACCTTATTAACATGTTAATAAGTTGAAAAGTTAGGACAATCAGCAGTACCTGCTTTTTTAAAGCATACAATAAAGGATTTCTTTAGAACTGTTCAGTTTCAGATTGTTTGTATACTTCTGACTAAAACTTGGAACAGGCAGGGTGTGGTAGTACACACGTGTAATCCTAGTGCTCAGGAGACAGGGTGGGAGGAGGATTATGAGGTCTGAGCCAGCCTGGCTACATAGAAAGACCCATTAAATTTTCCAGTGAATATTCATGTTTATACCCATAGGTCAGTGTTAATCTCACAGTGATTACTGGGGAGGGTGCTCAAAACTCATCAAAGTGCTGAGACAGTTGAGTATTCGGTACTTGTGGTGGTTTGACTCAGGTGTTCCCCATATGTGTGTCCACTTACGTGTTCTGAATGCTGGATCTCCAGCTGTGGCAATTTGGGAATTGGAGCCTCCCCGGGGCAGTGTATTGTTGGGGCAGGCTTGTGAGTGTTATAGCCAGCTTCTCTTGCCAGGGTTCCAGTGTTTGGCATACTGTCTTGCTGCTGTTGTCAACATGATGTTGGCCAGGAGATGATGTCTATCCTCTGCTTATGCTATAATTTCCCCCTGCCATCATGGAGCTTCCCTTTGAGTTTGTAAGCCAAAATAAACCCTTTTCTCCCACAAGGTGTTCTTGGTTGGGTGTTTTCTGCCAGCAATAGTAATTTGGTACCAAGAAGTGGGGTCACTACTGCTAAAAACCTGAATGTGTGGCTTTGGTCAATCAATTGGAACTGATTTGAAAGAGGAATGAGGAAGGATTTAAAACCTTGGCCTATGAGATGACTTTCAGTGCTGTAAGTACAGGTTGGTGGACTCTTCTGGCCAGAGCTGAAAGACCTGAATGCAGTAAGAACTATGTATTGTGAGATTTGGCTTATGAGGGTGAGAAAGAATTTTGTTGGGACTGGATTAGAAGCAGTTTGTGTGAGAGACTTGCTGTTATGCCTATGTCCTAAGAATTTGTGCAGGGTTGTATTGCATAGAAATGAACTGGTATGAGCAGATGGATATGGCACAGAAAGAAATGAAGTCTTTGGGCTGAAACTGATGCTTATTCAGCTGCAATTGTTTGAGAGATTATAAACATTGGGATTGGGCAAGCTGATCTGCATTGGAACAGCAGGAAGAATGCAGACTCTTCTGAAGCAATGGATCTGAATACTGAAGTAGTATCTTGCTCTTCAATGTCAGATTTATTTCCCCCCTGGGTTAACATATTGGTAGCCCACCTGATACTGTGGAGTATAACAAATCCAGGCAGGAGTAGAACACTGAATTTGCAACATGGTTTTGTATTTTGGAAGATGCCATGGGCTGTGTGAAATAGGCTTGTTGGATTACCTGTGTAGAGGCCTGATGGAGCCATGAGGATGAATGGTGGGTGGCATAGAGACTCAATGGAGATGCCAGGACTATAGGATGGTTGCCAAGGAGAGCTTCTGGCACAAGATGAAGTTTTCTGGGACTGTGGGTAGCCTAGCTGGAGGGGTAAAATTGGAACTCCAGAGACTTATCACTGGTTAGAATTATTGGACTAGGAGACTTGTCACTGGCTAGACTTGTCAGACTTGGAGCTACAGAGTTTGATGTTTGCTCTGTCCTAAATCTTGTATTGGTTGAATATTTCTTTGCTGTGCACAATGCCATCTTTTGCAGTGTGAATGGTTATTATGTGCCATTCCTATTATTGTTATTTTTTGGTATTAAGGCTCAGATAAAAGACCTTAGACTATGGGATATTCAAACATCATTGGATTGATAAAAAATATGGGGATTTGTAAAGTTGAACCAAATGTGTTCCATTTTACATCATGGATGTTTATCTGTTTATGGGGACCAAGAGCAGAATGTGGTGGTTTGATTTAGGTATTCCTCATAAACTTATGTGTTCTGAATGTTAGGTTCCCCAGCTGGTAAAATTTGGGAATTGGAGCCTCCTGGAGGCAGTGTATTGTTAGGGGTGGGTTTATGGGTGTTATAGCCAGCTTCCCCTCACCAGTATTTGGTGCACTTTCCTGCTACTATTATCCACCTGATGTTGGCCAGGAGTTGATGTCCACCCTTTGCTCATGCCATCATTTTCCCCTGCCACCATGGAGCTTCCTCTATAGTCTATAAACCAAAATAAACCCTGTCCTCCCACAGCTGCTGTTGGTCAGGTGTTTTTTGCCAGCAGCATGAAGCTGACTGCAACAGTGCTAAATGAGATGTCTCTACCAGGTGCTCCAAGGCTCAGGGAATATTACAGAGGAGGAGGTGAAAAGAATGTAAGAGCCAGAGGATGGGAGGAATGATATGGAATGCTGTCTTCCAGACATAAAGTGGCCATTCCATTTGTGAGCTCACAGCGACTGTTGCTATTTGCACAAGATGTGCACAGTATTGGGCCTATCAGCATTACATCTTGGCTAGTGCAGGGCAAATAACGAGATAAACAAACCCAAAGCAACAAAAATGACATCAAAGTGGAAAAGGGATTAATTGGAAAGAAGAAAGGATTCACTGGAAGGGGACAGCTGAGAAGGTAACAGGAAGGGATTGTGATCAAAATATATTATGTACCTGCATGAAAATTGTCAATGAAAAGGCATTAAAGAGGGATGGAGAGATAGCTTAGTGATTAAGGTGCTTGCCTGTACAGCCAAAGACCCGGGTGCAATTCTTCAGTATCTATGTAAGCCACAGGCATCTGGAGTTTGTTTCCAGTGGCTGAAGATCATGGCATGCCCATTCTCTCTATCTATCTGCCTTTCTCTTTCAAATAAATAATAATTAAATATTTTTAAAAAGCTTTAAAGAAAAGATAATGACTCAAAAAATAAAAAATAAAAAACAAAGCAAAGCAAAAAGTTGAAGCAGATACAAAGGAATTCAGAAAAACCAAAATGCTGAAGGCAACAACACAGTTTATAATGACTGAATAGCAACTTCAAATTTTGTATTTGACAATCTGAATTGACTCACAGCAACTCCCTCAAACCAGAAAGGTATGGATGGGAATTTCAAGGCATTTGGGAAATTATGAAAAGATGAAACATAAGAATTCAGGGTATAGTAGAAGAAGAATTCCAGTCCAAAGGCAAATCCTAGAAGCAAATTTCCCCCAAATAGGGAATAAATGCCAATACCGATACAGGAAACCTTTAGGACACCAAACAGACAAAACAGGGAAAGAATCACTCCTTGTCATATTATAACTAAACTGTAAAACACACAAACCAAAGGAAATATACTGAAAGCAGTTAGAGAGAAACATCAAGTCCCATACAAATGCAAGTCCAGGGGCTGGAGAGATGGCTTAGCAGTTAAGGCACAAAGCCAAAGGACCTCAGTTTGATTCCCCAAGACTTACACAAGCCAGATGCACAAGGGGGTGCATGCATCCAGAGTTCATTTGCAGTGGCTGGAAACCCTGGCACACCCATTCTCTCTCTCTCATTCTGCCTCTTTCCATCTCTCAAATAAATAAATAAGAATAAAATACAAGGGCATGCCCATCAGGATAATAGCCAATTACTCAATATAAACTTTAAAAGCCAGAGGGTTTAGAATGATGTATTCCAAGTTCTGAAAGATAACTGTTAAGATTACTTTATCCAGCCAAGGTATCCATCCAAATTGATGAAGAAATAAGGACATTCCACAACAAAAACAGGCTAAAGGAATATATGACAACTAAGCCAGCTCTACAGAAAATACTTTAAAGGATCCTCTATGCTGAAGAGAAAGGAAAGCACACAATAAGGAAACAAGGAAAAATAAACCATAGTCAAATAATAGTTAATACAAGAGAGTGAAGGAAAAATAGGAAGCACCACAAAACAAGAAGAATGGCAAGAATAAATACACGCCTTTAAAAAGTAGCTCTTAATATCAATGGCCTCAATGCCCCAACCAAGACACATACTTGCAGACTGGATTAAAAGGCAGGCTCCTTCTGTTTATTGCCTCAGAGAAACTCATCTCTTCATTAAAGACTAAAACGATCTTAGGGTAAAAGGATAGAAAATGGCATTTCAAGCAAATAGACTTAGAAAACAAGCAGGTGTTGCTGTCCTAATATCTGACAGGATAGACTTCAATCCAACATTAAGAAAGATAAAGAAGGTCACTTTATATTGATTAAGGGCACACTCCAACAGGAGGACATTACAATTCTAAACATATATGCACCTAACCTGGGGGCTCCCAATTTCATCAAATAAACACTATTACACTTAAGGTCACAGATAACACCAAACACAATTGTAGTGCATAACTTCAATATCCCAGTCTCATCAATTGACAGGTTATCCTGGCAAAAAATAAACAGAAACATCTGGATTAAATGATGTCAAATGGACCTAACAGATATCTACAGAATGTTCCATTCAAATGGTGTAGAATACACTTTCTTTTCAGCAACACATGGCACATTAACATTCTCTAAAATAGACCATGTATTAGGACACAACACAAATATCATCAAGTACAGGAAAACTGAAATAATTCCTTGTACTCTACCTGATCACAATGGGATTAAACTACCAATCAACAACAAGAAAAACTATAGAGCATATACAAAATGATGGAAACTAAATAATACACTACTGAATGATGAATGAATCTTTGAAGAAATCAAAAAGGAAATCAACTCTCTCTGTCTCTGTCTATTTCTCTCGCAAATAAATAACTAAAATATATTAAAAAGGAAATTAAAAAACTCATAGGATTAAATAGCAATAAGAACACAATATACCAAACCTTTGTGAGACAATGAAAGTAGTCTTGAGGGAAATTTATAGCTTTACGTGCCTATATTAAGAAATTAGGGGGCTAGAGAGATGACTTAGTGGTTAAGCGCTTTCCCGTGAAGCCTAAGGACCCTGATTCGAGGCTTGATTCCCCAGTATCCACATAATCCAGATGCACAAGGTGGTACATGCATCTGGAGTTCATTTGCAGTGGCTGGAGGCCCTGAGGTACCCATTCTTTCTGTCTTTGCCAGGCGTGGTCGTGCATGCCTTTAATCCCAGCACTCAGGAGGCAGAGGTAGGAGGATCGCTGTGAGTTCGAGGCCATCCTGAGACTCCATAGTGAATTCCAGGTCAGCTTGGGCTAGAGTGAGACCTTACCTCGAAAAACCAAAAAAAAAAAAAAAAAAAAGAAAAAAGAAATTAGAAAGGTCGTAAGTAAACAATTTAATGCTTCACCTTAAGGTCTTGGTAAAAAACAAGGCCTAAGTGAAGTCAGGGGAAGAGATTGAGTAAAGGAACAGTTGGGGGAGGGTTAATCAAAATTTAAGATGCTATGAATAAGTCATATGGAAAAAAATCAGTAGATGGGAAGAGATAATATAGATTAGGCAGAAATTAATGAAATAGAAACAACAACAAAAATCAGTGGGGGCTGGAGTGATAGCTTAGCAGTTAAAATGCTTTCCTACAAAGCTTGAGGACCCAGGTTTGATACCCCAGTCCCCACATAAGCCAGATGCAAATGGTGGCACATACATCTGGAGTTCATTTGCAGTGGCTAGAGGCTGTGACACACCCATTCTTTCTATCTGCCTCTCTCTTAAATAAATAAATAAAATATTTTATTAAAAAAGAACCAGAGCTGGGTGTGGTGGTGCACGCCTTTAATCGCAGCACTTTGGAGGCAGAGGTAAGAGGATCACCATGAGTTTGAGGACACCCAGAGATGACATTGAATTTCAGGTCAGCCTGTGCTAGAGAGTGAGACCCTACTTTTTCATATGTATAATGAAAATCTACCCACATCCTTGGAGATGACCTCTGATGTATAGGAGTTTAGTTTTCATACTAATCTGAGGGCATTCCAATGACAAAGTAAGAGATGAGTTGTTTATTTGTATATGTTTGTTTACTTGTTATTGGAGACAAGGTCTAGTTGTATAGTCTAGGCAGTGTTTGAACTCACAATCCTCTTGCCTCTGCCTCCTGAGGAGTCCTATTTGCATCCAGCCCACTAAGCATCCTGAATGACAAAGCTGACTCAGGGATATGTGCAGGGGTCAGAAGATGCTGTGGCTGGCCACTGCTGGCTGGATGCTTACTATGTATTTGGAACTAAGTTCTCTTGGGAAGCAGTTATGAACAAACAAGGTGTCAACCCTCCCTGCATGGAGATTACTGTCTGGTAGAGAAGAGACATTTCAAGTGATCATATAAATAAATGTCTGTTACAATCACAGCTAATATCTTCATGTGAGGAAAAATGCTAGGAATGTTCTCAAATTAACTTATTTCATTTTTGCCTAGAAATAAAAAATAAAAGCAAGAAGTCAGTGTGGTGGTATGCGCCTGTAATCCAAGCACTCTGAAGGCAGAGGCAGGAGAACAACAACAAGTTCTAGGCTAGCCTGCTGTACAGTTTTGGTGTGGTTTAAATGAAAATATTCCCCATAGCATCAGTTATTTTTGGTTAAGTTTCTTAATTAGTCCCAGCTGGTGGAATCTTTGGGCATGGATGGAGCCTTGCTGTGGGAGGCATATTGCTGAGTGGACCTTGGAGTTGATTAGTCTTGCCTAATATGTGTTGTGAGCCAGCTCACACTTGCTGTTTTCTCTCTGCTGGGGATGTGTGATAAAATGAGCCAGGTTCCTCTGCCATGATAAAGCTTCCCTTTGAAATTGTGAGCCTGAAATAAAACCCTTTCTTCCTAGAAGCTGTTCTGCTTGGGTGTTTGACCCAGCAATAAGAAGGTAATGACTACAGTAGTGACTGCAATACTGGGAATTGAACCTACAGCCTTGGATGTGTTAAGCAAGTATTCTACCACTGTGCTACACCCCCAGCTCTCTTTTCTAACTTTTTATTTTGGTATGGGGTTTGTACATACAGGAAAGACCATTGCAAGCCTAAAATGACTGATCCTTTTGCCTCAGTCACTATTAGAATCTTCAGTTCTATCTAATAGCAGTTCTGGAGGAGAGGTTCATGGGCATATGAGATCATCGAGGGGACCTAGCCTAGCTTGAGGGTTGAGGGACACTGAGAGGAAGATGACCTCTCTCACAAAGGGGAGGACGGGTTATCCGAGGCTGCCCAAATGGCATATGGCAGGGTGTTCACTAGGCAATAGCGCTCAAGGTGTTATGTACTGCTTCCTACATGCCAATGTCTGCAGTGCACCCAAGGCTGCCTTTGCATTGTCCTCTGACCTAGCACAGAGGCTCTGACCCTCAGTCTGTTGAAAGGCATTGGGTCACCCACAGGGAGGCTGATTAAAGCCCAGGGAAGCTGGGAGCCCCAGATGTGGCATCAGCATCAGGCAACAGCATCAGAGGCTCTGAGGACGGCATCCAGAGGTGGCGAAGGGGAGGACCATCTGTGACAGCTGAAGCAAGCCTGATCAGGAGTGAGCTCTTTGGGACCCTGCTTGGGGAGGGGAAAGGGCAGAGCTGTCTTTTCTCGGCCAGGCTGTGGGCGGGGAAGTGAGTCACACACATGTAAGTATCCCTGTGCTGACTACGGCACTTGCATGTTCTCTGGTGTCTAAAATACACAGCCTGTCACCACCTGTGTTGTCTGCCGAGCACCCCAGCCCATCTCACTTTTTTTTTTCCCCTCTGGAGTTTTCGTCTTCCATTCGCAGCCCTTTGGCGGTTGCTTTGCGTGGCTCACCCTCTGCAGATGTCCCCGATTTAATAATGCGCTCGGTTTAGAAAGAAGGACGTCTGCATATGAGCTTAACTGAACACATAATGAACACACAGGTTCTGAACACATGGGCCACACAGCGAGAGGTGCGGGTTCTGGGATCTAGCCTTTGAGGCTCCAGGAGATACTGAATATGTAGTTGACGGCCCTTCCCCTACGCTTCTGGCTTCTGCTGCTGCTTGTCTTTTAGGCTCTGTACCCACGAATCCATCACCACCAACCTTTGAGAACTGAAAAAAGACCCGCAGAAATAATGTGTCGGTATTGAACATGAACGCACTTTATTTTCCTTCTTGTTGCTGTTTCCTAAGTAATACAGCGTAGCAACTATTGCCATAATATTTACATTGCATAAAAAGTTCTAAGTAACCCAGAGATGATTCAAAGTGTATGGAAGGAGGTGTGTAGGTCATATGCTAACACTATGCCATCTTTTTTTTAAAAAAAGACATAAATTGGGCTGGAGAGATGGCTTAGCGGTTAAGTGCTTGCCTGTGAAGCCTAAGGACCCCGGTTCGAGGCTCGGTTCCCCAGGTCCCACGTTAGCCAGATGCACAAGGGGGCGCACGCATCTGGAATTCGTTTGCAGAGGCTGGAAGTCCTGGCGCGCCTATTCTCTCTCTCTCTCCCTCTATCTGTCTTTCTCTCTGTGTCTGTCGCTCTCAAATAAATAAATAAAATTAAAAAAAAAAGACATAAATTTATTTAGCTTTTTAAGTTTTCATACAAGTAGATATTGTATGTTGTGCACATTCACACACAATATGCCCTTATATAAAGGACTTGAGGGCTGCAGAGATGGCCTAGTAGTTCAGGTGCTTGCCTGCAAAGCCAAAGACCCAGGTTTGATTCCCTAGGTAAGCCAGATATACAAGATGGTGCATGCATCTGGAGTTCATTTGTAGTGGCTGGAGGCCCTAGCATGCCCATTCTCTGTCTCTTTCTCTCTGCCTCTCTCCTTTCCTCCCTCCCTCCCTCCCTTCCTCTCTCTAGTAAATAAAAATATTTTGAAAAGAAAAGGATCCCATGAGCACTCATGGATTTTTGTGCTGTGGTAGTCCTGGAGCCAATCCCAGAGATACTAAGGGTTGATACTTCTGTATTTCCAAGCTCTTTATGTGATTTCTAGTATGTTCCAAGTCACTTTACATTCAGCAATGATTGTTAGATAAATTCACCCAGGTAAACTTGTATCCAGTATGTAACTGGAATGAGCGAAGGCAGTTGGGAACCATTGTTCTCTTCTAGGGCCTTTAGTGGCCTATTCATGGAGAGATAGGAGTGGATGTGGGGTCTAGAACAGGGCTTCCCAGAGTTTACTGTCTGGACCAGCAGAAATGAGCCTCAAATCACTGAGCCAGACACTCAGGGCTGGGGCCTGGCAGTATGGGTTTCAGTGAGGCCTCCATGGGATTCTCATGTCTCCTGGAATTTGTGAACCCCTGACTGCTTCAAAACCATGGTTGCTTATGCAAAATAGAAACTCATTTTTCATCTATGTGTATGCCTGTATAAGAGCATACAATAGACTGGGCAGTTTATAAGCAAAAGAAATTTACTTTTCCCAGTTCCAGAGGCTGAGAAGTCCAAGATCAAGGTACTGGTGGGTTTGGGATCTGCTGAAGGCTCTATTCCTGGTCCTTCCTTCACCTGCTGTGTCTTTCCCTGGTGCAAGGGGGCTTAATGGGCTTTTTGGGTAAGGACATTAATCCCAATCATGAGGGCTCTACCCCTATGAGGTATTTATCTCCTAATAGCTACATCTGTTAAGATCATCCTGTTGAGGGGTAGAATTGGCACATATGAACTTCTGGGGGAACACAAATATTCAGTCTGGGGTGCCCCATACATAAACAGTCTAGAGCAGAAGTTGCAGCTTCCTGATGTTTGGGACCTTCGTGCACTTTATCCAGTCGCTTTGCTCCCTCAAAATGTAGTCCCCATCGGCGATAGTGGTTACTGAGTTCTGGCTCTCACAACTATGTGTCAGCTAGTAGGAGAGGAGACAGGTTAGAGGAAATTTTCCCCCTGCTCCAAAGGTCATGACCTTGGAACTGCATGCTGAACTACCGCTCCCATCCACTGAGAGTCACCTAGTCACAAGACAACACCTGTTCTTCCCTGTGAGCATGGTCCCAATTGCAACCTGGTGGTTCTGTTATGGTCAGGAAGAGGTGAAAAGACACTGGGAGACACCTGATGGTCTCTCTGAAGGACCTCAAAGTGGAATTTTACCTTTAGCCAAATCGTTCCTTTTTGTTTTCCGTTCAGATCCATATTTCAAAGTAGGTGCTTCAGAGCAGAGGATTGTATCAATGCGAGATCCAGCCTTTTTTTTTTTTTTTTTTCTGTAATGATCTAGAACTTGGAATTAAGAAAGCTCAAATTTGGATCCAGGTACTCTTCAGTAGCTATTTAGAAGGCAACTTTCAGCCAGGCATGGTGGTGCACATCTTTAATCTCAACACTTGGAAGGCAGAGGTAGGAAGATTGCCATGAATTTGAGGCCACCCTGAGACTACACAGTGAATTCCAGGTCAGAGTGGGCTAGAGTGAAACCCTGCCCTACCAAAACAAAAGAAAACAAAAAGGCAACTATCTAAGCCCATGTTTCTTCAGTTATAAAATGTTGAAACTAAGCTGGGCATGGTAGCACATGCCTTTAATCCTAGTACTCAGGAAATAGAGGTAGGACAATCGCTGTGAGTTGAAGGCAGTCTAAGACTACATAGTGAATTCCAGGTCAGCCTGGGTTAGAGTGAGACCCCTACCTTGAAAAACAAAAACAAAACAAAACAAAACAACAACGATGACAAAACAGTGAAACTGTTGGAGTACAGGTTAGAAATAAGGCATGTAAAGAAGCTAGTAAGTGCTCAACCTTTAATCATTTTGGCTCTTCTTACACCCATTTTGCTTTTGAAATTTACCAAAAATACTCCATGTGCACTGGAGAGATGGATTAGCAGTTAGTGCACTTGCCTGCAAAGCAAAAGGATGCAGGTTTTATTCCCGATCACCCATGTAAAGCCAGATGCACAAGGTGGCTAGAGTTCATTTGCAGTAGTAGCTAGAGGCCCAGGTGTACCAATTGTCTTTCTCTCTCTGCCTTTCTCTCTCTCTCTCTCAAATAAATTAGTTAAAAAATTAAATTGTCTACTGATTACATTCTAAAGCTTCTTTTAAAAAAATCCATGCAATTAATTAAATGCTTCAGACAGCTTTGTATCATCTAGACAGGCCTCATATACAGGCACTTAATTTTAAGTATGCAAGTGTAATGTCACGTCAGCTTTTTATCTATTCATTTATAAGGGTGTCTGTCTTCCTTGTTAAGTGAACCCTTGTCTCTGTTGGAGTGTGCCAGGGTATCTCAGCAATATTCCTGGTTTTATAAAGAATAGAGATAAGAGCTAAATGCCTGCCATGCAGTTAGTTACTGAGTCTCTCCTCTCTCTGATATTCTCTTCAGTTCTGATGCATGGTCCCCCATGTCCCAACCTGTAATCCCCCTGGTCGTGGACTTGGGTTTTCATTTTCAGCCCCCAGTGGCTCCTTGTGCTAAGGGCTAGGATTGCACTATGGAGAATGCACAGACCCTGGGCTGCCTTATGTGGTGCCGGCTAGCTGTGGGATGTGTCCCGTCTGTACTGTGGCCCTTGGAGAATTCTTCCATGTACATGATCCCATTGGTGCTCAGCCTGTGGTATGTGTGGTAACTACCTCATAAGCAAAGGAAGTTCTAGCAAAATCTATGATTAGGAGCAATACCAAAAGCATATGAGAGCAACACGGCAGAACACTTAACATTTGTGACCAAAAAGCAAGTGCGCTCTCATTTGTTATGCGTTGTATCTCTACATATATAACAATCCATTTCCTAGTCTCTGCAGCTCAGGAATTTGGGAGTAGCCTAACTTGGGAGGCTCTAGCTCTGAATTTCTTATGAGGATGCAAGTAAGATGTCAACTTTTTGTCTGGGCTGGATTGCTTACCTGCCTAGCTGGTGGCAGACCACAATTCCTCATCTCCATGAACCTTCACAGGGCTGACTGATAAACTCATGATGTGACAACTAGCTTCCTTTAGAGAGAATGACCTAGAAGCAAGAGCTGCACTATTTGTTCTGTGACTTAGCCATGCAGATCACACTTTAGCTAAGTAAGAGGAAGAGAATGTGGCTTCAGCTCTGGGAGTCTCAGGGTACGGGGGGACATATTTTAGCCCTCCACAATCACTTGTAGAACTTTTCAGCTGGCTGGTAACACAGAGCACTGTAAGCCTCGTGTTGAATAGTATCAGTGTCTGAGTCTCGGTCAAAACAACTGCATCTATATCCCCCTAGAAAGTCAGACTTGTTTATTATAGCATTCAGCATTTTTAGATAAGGAAGCCATTTAACTGGCCTGGTATTTGCCATGTGGCCCAGGCTGGCCTCAATCTGGCAGAAATTCTCCTGTCTTACCCTCTTATATGCTGAAATTACAGGTGTGTACCACCACATATAGCTAAGAACCATCTTTTTAAAAATATATTTAAGTATATTAAATATATTTATATTTATTTATTTGAGAGAGAGAGAGAGAGAAAAAGAATGGGCACACCTGGGCTTCTAGCCACTGCAAACGAATTCCAGATGCATGTGCTCCCTTGTGCATCTGGCTTACGTAGGTCCTGGGGAGTCGAACAGGGATCCTTTGGCTTTGCAGGCAAACGCCTTAACCGCTAGGCCATCTCTCCAGCCCAGAACCAGCTTTTCTTTTAAAAAAGTGTATTCAGCCCAACTTTTAAGCATTTAAAAAAAATTATTTGCAGCCGGGCATGGTGGCACATGCCTTTAATCCCAGCACTGGGGAGGTAGAGGTAGGTGGATCGCTGCGCTGTGAGGTCGAGGCCACTCTGAAACAACATAGTGCATTCCAGGTTGGCCAGGGCTACAGTGAAAGTCTACCTTGAACCCCCCCCCCCCAAAAAAATAAATAAATAAAAAGAAAAAAAATTATTTGCGTGTGCTCGTATGTGTGTGTGCATGCCTTCCTTGTTCTCCTGCCACTATAATTGAATGCCTGTCTTGCTTTTACATGGGTGGCTGGGGATTGAACCTGGGCCAGCAGTCTTAGCAAGCAAGTTTCTTTATCAACTGAGCCATCTCACCAGGCCTGACATTAATTTTTTTTAAATTAATTTGTGTCTGGGTGTACCAGGGTCTCTTGAATGCTTGTCTGGCTTTACATGGGTGGCTGAGGAATTAAACTCAGGCCAGCAGGCTTTGCAAGCAAGCACCTTTAACCACTGAGCAATCTCCACAACCCCCAAGAATCATTCTTTTAAAAAAATATTTTATTTATTTACTTATTTGGGAGAGAGACTGAGAGAGAGAGGGAGGGGGGAAAGGAGGGAGCGAATGGGCATGTCAGAGCTTCCAGCCTCTGCAAATGAATACCAGATGCATGTGCCACCTTATGCATCTGGCTTATGTGGGTCCTACAGAACCAAATCTGGGTCCTTTGGCTTTGCAGCCAAGCACCTTGACCACCAAGCCATCCCTCTAGCCCCCCAAGAATCATTCTTGAAGAAATGCAATGTTTTCTAAATCAGGTTTTGGTACAATTAAACTCAGTATGTAGACACTGAAGATTTAATGTGACCTGATCAGGTATAATAAGACATGGAAGGAAAGTCATGGTTCTATTCAGTAGGAGACTATCTTATGTACTTCTAGATAGAGCTAAGAAAAATATTCTGCTTACACTCCTGTATTTTATTATACTAAAGAGAATGTGTACATTGCAACCTCAAAGATATATATCATTCAAATTTATAGGAAAAACAGATTTATAATTATAAAAATGACAAATCAAATTGGCATGTACCAGTTGGTGAATATGGGTGGATGAGTGAGGGAATGGATGGACCCCAGTACAGAGCTCAGAAGGAAGTAGGGAAAAGCCTAAATAAAAGCACAGCCTAGTAGTGAAGATGGCATTTCTCTCTTTAAAAAACAAAACTCAACTAATGCAACTATTTTATAAGTGGGCCAAGAAACCCATTTTATGAAAAGAAACTTTTTCATAAGAGTACTTTAAGTGTTTGTTTTTAAAATTATTATTATTTATTTATTTATTTAAGAGACACAGAATGGGAGGGAAGGAGAGAGGGAGGGAGAGAAGAGAGAATGGGCATGCCAGGGCCTCTAGGCACTGCAAAAGAACTCCAGATGCATGTGCCACCTTGCGCATCTGGCTTACATGGATCCAGGAGAGTTGAACTTGAGTCCTTAGGCTTTGCAGGCAAACACCTTAACTGCCAAGCCATATCTCCAGGCCCTCCCCCTTTTTTCAAGGTAGGGTCTTCTAGAGTGCTGGGATTAAAGGCGTGCACCACTGTGCTCAAAGTGTTAAATTTTTTTAAAAAATTTTGTTTTTCAAGGTAAGGTCTCACTCTAGTCCAGCCTGATCTGTACTTCACTATAGTTTCAGGGTTTCCTTGAACTCATGGTAATCCTCCTACCTCTGTCTCCCAAGTGCTGGGATTACAGGTGTGTGCCACGATGATGCCTGGCTTCAAATTGTTCTTCTTCTTCCTTTTTTTAAAATATATTTTATTTATTTATTTGAGAAAGACAGAGGGGGGCAGGGAGAGAGAGAGAGAGAGCACGAAAAAGAATAGGCATGCAGCAGGGCCTCCAGCTACTGCAAATGAACTCCAGATGCATGTGTCCCTTGTGCATCTAGTTTACATGGGTCCTGGAGAATCGAACCGGGCTCCTTTAGCTTTGCAGGCAAAATGCCTTAACCACTAAGCCATCTCTCCAGCCCCAAATTGTTCATTTTTTTTAAAAAAAATTTTATTTATATGAGAGGGAGGGAGGAAAAGAGAAAGTATTGGCACACCAGGCCTTTATGCTGCTGCAAATGAACTCCAGGTGTATGTGCCAGGCTGTATGGCTGTGCATCTAGCTTTACGTGTGTACTGGGCAAGTGCCTCAACTGCTAAGCCATCTCTCCAGCCCTAAAAGTGTTTACTTTTACAATTATAGATATAACAGCCATTGAGACACTTGAGAACACTTTAACAATGTTCAAAGAATTATGCATTTTTATACATTCAAACATACTACATATTTACATACAGTGGTTTTCACATAAGTAGTTTCCCTTGACATTACAAATTCTTCTGTTCTTAGCTGCAGAGTATTTTTAGCAAGTAACCCATGTCCAATCAACCACAAAACAGAAAAGGACAGTAAATCAGAAGAAATACAAAATATTTTCTTGGAATATTTTTTCCCTTCAAATGCTCTGTGACCAGCCTCTTACAAACCTAAAGGGGACATTTTGGGCTGTTTTCAACACAGGGTTTGTAAAACCTGCTCCTATAATCTCATAGCAAAAACAAAAGTAAAAGCTGGGACACAATTTGGCCCAGGAGAGTCTACATTACAAAGTAGACATTTTAATCCGTTTAATGCTGCGTGTCTGACAACATTCTACACTCTAGGTTAATCCTCCTGTCCTTATATTACAGTCTCACATAAAAACAAAGTGGTAACTAAACCCACGAGGGAGTTTAGGTCAAAGCTCCTCATCTCTGTAGGTGCTAATCTGAGATTCCTTCCTTCACATGAGGCTACCGCCCATTCTGGCAGAGTATTTTGTGTAAACCCGAAATTCCGCTTGTGAAACTCTGAAGTTCCTCTCCTGGCCCCAGCCACCTTACATTTGGGTTAGAAATACATCACAGGAACAAATGTTCTCTTGTGAGTTCAGAAAGAATAATTCAACAGCAATTGAACTTCATTTCAACTGTATTAACACTGTATTCGTACCTGACTTCTTGTTTTATGGCCTGTTAAACGCCTAAAAAAAAAAAAAAGTTCTTGCCAGGCGTGGTGGCGCATGCCTTTAATCCCAGCATTTGGGAGGCAGAGGTAGGAGGATCACCGTGAGTTCGAGGCCACCCTTAGACTTCACAGTGAATTCCAGGTCAGCCTGGGCTAGAGTGAGACTCCACCTCGAAAAGCCAAAAAAAAAAAAAAAAAACCAAAAAACAAAAAATTCTTTATAGGAATATATATTCTTACTTATGTATATATATATATTCATGTACACAGGTAATGAAATGAAATGCATATGTATGTATGCAGTTATGTTGAATACATCATCTCTGTTGTGCTTTTTGAGAATTGCAGTTGTCTCTTTGGACGGTAGGAATCTCTCTAAAGCTTGGTCATTACAACGGAGCCAATAAAAACGGACATACATTTCATAGCTGTCCCGAACACGTGTCCTCTCATAGTTTTCCAGGCCTAAGGGACAACTAAGGGGGTGGTGAAACGAAAGGCACTTTCAAATCAGATGATCCTGCTAGGTTAGACAGGACTTTCTTTTTTTGGCCCCTACCGCTTCACGTACACGTGCGTTCGCCCCACGAACTTTGTCCCTCTGCGGGCAGCAGGACCCCGCACCCCACGGGGAGGACACGCCCTCGCTCTCCGCGGCGGCTCAGCCTTAGGCAACCTCGGTTCCGGAGGCTCGCGGCAGCGCTTGCCCGGCTCCTCGCTCGGCCTGCCCTCGCCCGGCGCCCGCCCATGCTCTCGGCCACCAGACGGGCTCGCCAGCTCCTTCACGGCCCCATCCCCGTCCCGAGAATGGGCGACACCGCCTCAAAGACCGTCAGCGCCGAGGAGGCCTTGCCGGGCCGGAAGGAGCCGGTCCGCGTAGCAGGTAGGGACCCGCAACCCCCCCCCCAGGGCGCCACTGCGCACGCGCGTCGAGCCTGCGCCGTGAGGCCGCTGTGGCCCGGAGAGAAGCCGCGGGCGCCTCGGGTGGGTCCGAGGTCGGGTCTGCGCAGGCGCGGAGAGGCGCTGGACTCTGGCCCCTGAAGTCTGGGCCCTGAGAGGACTTGGTTCCCGCCGCGCTCCTCTATTTGTTTAGCTTTTCACGCTTTAAGACAAAACCGAACAATGTGAAAGAACCTAGTGTGGGGGGTCTACCTCATCTGATAAATTAGATCACATCCATATAAATCTTCTCTGTTTTGTTTGTGCAGGCATATGTGGTGTGCACATGCATGTGGTGCCCCATGTGATGGCCTGCAGTGGCAGATAGAACATCAGGTGTCCCGCTCTATCACTCTTCTTCCCGTTCTTTTTAATTTTATTTATTTATTTATTTATTTCCAAGGAGAGAGTGAGGGAGAGAGAGAATGAGAATGGGCACTCCAGGGCTTCCAGATGCTGCAAACTCCAGATGCATCTGGCTTTATATGGGTACTGGGGAATTGAACCCGGTTCATTAGACTTTGCAAGCAAGCACCTTAACCACTGAGTTCTCTCTCCAGCCTCTTCTTCCCATTCTCATTTGTGCTAAATACTCTTACTGATCCCAGAGCTTGCTGTTTTTTTTATGCTTTTCTGCAATTTTGGGGTGTCTGCTCCTCCATGGGACAGGGAGTTAGAGATCCATGTGGCTACACCCAGCTGTTTATGTAGGCAATGAGGATTGAGCTCAAGTGGTCTCTCAGGCCTCCTCAGACCCTAATGCTAACTACTGAGCCCTCTTTCCAGATCTCAGGATAAGTCTTCAGTGTGCAAACGTCACATAGCCAAAGTCAAAAGACAGCTCGGGATACCTGTGTGCAGAATGTGCCACAGAGGAAGGCCCAATCGCTCCAATACAAAAGGGGCTTCTAGCAAGGAAAATACCCATTACAAACACAGGCAGAGGTTCTGAACAGACAGTTTACCAAAAAGAAGTCAGATTGGCTGTGAAATATACAAGAAGATGCTCAAGTTCCCTCAAGTTTCCAATGAGGAAAATGCAAATACCAGTTTTCATTTTCAGGTTGGCAAAAATCCAGAACCTTGATGATCCATTCTGTCGGTAAATTCTCAGGGAAGCGAGCACTCTGGTGCGTTGTTGGCAAGGGTGTCAGCAGCTCCACTCTTATGGAAGGCAACTTGGCAGTGTCTGTCAAACATTTCAATGCTTATACCTTTGGACTCGGGATTTCAGTTTCTGAGAATTTGCCTTCCAGATTCACTTGCACACGTGCCAAAGGCCTACCGTACCAGGTTGTTCATGCGGCTCTGTGTGCAGTAGCCAGAGACTGGAAACAACCCACCTGCCCATCAAAAAGGGCTTGTCAGCTGAATGATGGGTCAGCCTGGCGATGAAGTATACAGCTGTAGCAGGAAGGCGGGGCATCTAGAGGAGTGGCTGTGGAGAGGCTGCCAGGGTACAAAGCAGCATAGCAGTATGCTAAGTTGTGTGTAAACCAGGAGGAAGAAAATGATGCACAAAGAAACTTTGAAAGGATCACTGGGAAGACGTGTAGCTGGGGTGAGGGCTGCACAATGCCATGAGGTTGGTTGGAGTAGACAGACTTTTCACTTCAGCCTTTTAAAAATAACTTAATTCATCTAATGTGACTGCATTACTGAATTAAGTAACTCTGCTCTGAAGGTGATCTCTCTGCTGATTTTATACTAATTGACCATCGTTCTGCTGTCATCTTTTGTCATACTTATTTCAAGTTAAAAAAAGTTGCTCTCTTTTTCTTGTCAAGTACATCTTTTTTTCCCTCTCAACTTGCTTTTGTAATCAAAATCTACATTTTGGCGTGATTTAAAAATCTAAATTTAGAGGGTGAAATTGGAATAAGTTAATCCAAGTCATTTTACATTTCATAAATATTCATTTTTATTGAAGTACCAATTGTGGTGGCATCATTTATACAGAGAAAAGATCTTTGGGGACAAATTCCTTCCACTATTATGTAGAAGGCATTATGTGTATTTCTTTTATGGTGAGTGATGTACACAGATTTTTTAAAAAAGAAAATGATAGGAAAGTTTTTCTTTTAGAAAAAATTCCCCTAGTGTGTGATTAATTTCTAAATTGTAGGACACAGAACTGCTATTTTTCCTCCTGCATCCTGCCCAAAGCTCTTAGATTGTTTTATTCTCTCTTCCAGAACCTTCTGTTTCCCTTCTGCCCCTGGGAGAAGGCATTCCCTATGGTACTGGAGTCTTCCCTCCCTCCCTAGCCTTGTTTCCTTCCATGCCTGACCTGATTCAGTGTTCTGCTGCTGCTGTTGCTCATGCGATTGCGCCTGGGTGGATTGCACACTCTCATCTTTTTTTTGTTTAATATTTTATTTATTTATTTAGATGGAGGTGGGGGAGAGGGAGAGGGAGAGGGAGGGAGGGAGAGAATGGGCATGCCAGGGCCCCTAGCCACTGTAAACTAATTGGACACATGTGCCACCTTGTACATCTGCCTTTATATGGGTACTGGGGAATGGAACTTGGGTCCTTTGGCTTTGCCGGCAAGCACCTTAACCACTAAGCCATCTTACCAGCCCTCTGATTTATTTATTTATTTTTGGTTTTTCAAGGTAGGGTCTCGCTTTAGTTCATACTGATCTGAAATTCACTATGTAGTCTCAGGTTGGCCTCAAACTCATGGTGATTTTCCTACCTCTGCCTCCCAAATGCTGGGATTAAAGGCATGCACCACCATGCCTGGCTGAGTTTTTGATTTATTTCTTCACTGTCTATTAAATGCATGCCCATAAAAAATATTGTGTTTTCTATTGGTCCTTATTTTATTCTTTCTTCAAAATTTGCCTGGTTTCAATTCCATTTCTCTCATAAACCTGTTATCTCTAGCCAGATGAGACAGCTTTCCTATCAGCTGGACAGATGGTTGTGTTTTGCTTCCACCTCCTTTTCCTTGACTCTCGTGTTGAGTTTTGACATCTGGTTTTCAAATCCTCCTCCATATCTTCCTGTTGATAACAGGCTCCTGGAGGGAGAAGTCAGAGCCTTGAGTTTGCTACTTGTTTCATCTTCAGACTTATAGCATTTCATAAAGGACACTATTGGGGGTATAGCTCAGTGGCAGAGCATTTGACTGCATAAAGGATACTGTTCACACTAGGGACCTGATTATGGCTTATGGATCCTGGGTAGAGTGTGGTTAGTACCAGAAAACAAAGGCAGAAAAGATAACCTTTCTGTGTGAACACTGTGACACAGGAGCTAGCTCAGTGCCCCTTTGTCCATGGGGTACATACATTGCTACTCCAGTACTGAGGAGGGCTTTGTACTGATTTCTTCAACTTTTCCTAGGTAACTTTTATGACCAGGGGAAGCATTGCCTCTGGCTAGGATGAAGAGTGGGTCCTCCATCTCTGAACCTTGACTAGAAACTTGCTAGGTATCTGCAAGAAGCATGGGGAGAGGGCACTGAGCTCAGCACCATGGGTGGGTCTGGTCCCGCAGCCTTCCCTGGGTGGGGTAAGGGAGGAGGAAGGAGAGCGAGGATGGCTATGGAGAGTTTTGGTGAGAGCGCCGAATCCTAACCACTGGACCACCAGGAAGCACAATGGGGAGTTTTGGGAGGCTGGGTGGATAGGGAGACACTAGGCTGGGCATATGATTTTGAGAGCAAATCGGTGCCAGGCATCAGCAAGTGTAGAGTAGAGGCCTCTTTGCTGAACTGACCTGGTCTTTCCATAAGTCTCAGCAGCTTTCAGTTGCCACTTCTACTGTCTTGGCTCTCTCCTACGAATAGCACTTTGTTGGCCCCCACGTTCTGTAATGACCAAAACCTAGAACCTTTGTTGCTATCCAAAAGATTGAGTTCTGTAGGAGGTGGTCTTGGGGTGTCAGTGTATGACGATGACAGTCACAGATGTTGTATAAACTTTTCTTTCATCTTTCTCCCATGATCAGTTCCCAGATCGTCTGAGAGCCTCCAGTACTCACTTCTGTGAATACACGGTTGTAGGTGCAAACTACTTAATGACAGGGATTGCCCTATATGGAACACAGGAAGACAGTGCATACTTGTGAATGACCTCAGCACCTTGCCTTGCTGGGAGGGACTCTTGAGAGCAGGGTGGTACATGGTAAACATACATGTGATATATCATGGCACATAGTAGATAGCCAAGAAACGTCAGAATGAGTAACGTGAAGAAGAGTACATTGAAGAATGCTGGTGGACAAGGGTCTGGGGGCATGAGCCCATCATTGTTTGCTGGTTCCCATCTTACTGATTGCTCTCTTCATATCCAACAGCCTTCAAGCTAAGTAGAATTTCTGAGTCACATAGGAAGGTGCATGATAAGAGTGGACCATGCCACTTGTTCAGTGACACAATGACAGTCCACTGGCCTGTTGTATCCCCTACCCTGCCCTGCCTCAGAGATTCTGCCCGGGGTTTGCTGAGTGGGCCTGGTATTTGTCAAGCTGCCTGAGCTTTGACTACATCCAGTTTCCAGTGAGCACAGGGCTGCATCACACAGCAAGTCGTCATTTCAACTTGTTCCCATTTCCTTGCCATGTTGTCCACCGAAAGATGGTAAGAGGTTGGGAGTGTGTCCGTAACTCTGTTTCTGGCACTTGCAGGCATTACTTCCTCTGTGTTTTCTCCATTCTACCCTTCTCCTGGGTGACTGGCTTCCTTCAGACTCCAGCCACTTGCAACTGCACATGACTCTTGAAATCTATACCACACCTTGTGAAAGTTCTGCCTTGCCATTTCCAGATACCAACAGGATATGTACCCAGTTCTAAAACCCAACATACCATTTCCTCTTTCCGTGAGTGGCTGTGTTTAACTTTCTCATCTCTGTGTGGGGAGTCATTGCTTCCAGTGGTCTTTCTTTATGAACCGTCAGGTAGATTTCCTCCTCTGTATTTGGAATTTAGCTATACTTCTTGTGTTTTATGAACTCCCAGCCTGGTTACAGTACCTGCTGGCACAACTAGACCCTTGGATTTGATGCTGACTTCCTCCTTATCTTCTGTCCATGCATTCTACCTGAGGAGATCCCTAGCTACACTGACTTATGGTGCCAAATGCTTGATTTTGGATCAAATAGACCCCTTCTGTAAGCTGGGTGTGTCATGAAAGATAACATAAAGTTATTATCCAGTGTGAGGAAGACATGTTTTCTTTACATGGTTTTACTCTCCTCCCTGTCTCTCCTTTATTCTTCCCCTTCCCCGCTTTTCCCTCCCTCTCTCATTCCCTTCCCTTCCCCTCTCTTTATCTTTTTCTTCCTTGCTTTCTTCTTTGTCCTCTCTCTGTCTCTCTCTCTCTCTTTCTGAGATAGGACTTTATAGCCCAGGTTGGCCTCAAACTCACTACATATCTTAGACAGGGCTGTAACTCACAATAATGCTTCTGCTTCAAGCTCCTCAGTGCTGGAATTACAGGCATGAGCCACCAAGCCTGGCTTAGTTTCTTATGTTTATGTAGGACTTCTGTGTAGGTTTGCCTGTGGTATCTCACAGTAGGGTATATTTCTGATCCAATACCTTGTTGAATAAGTTTATTAAATTCACATTGTAATCTAGCAAAGATTGGCTATAGTGAATCTTGAGGCAATGTATTGATAATACTTTGTTATAAATATATTACCATTACATTTTAGAAAAAGAAGAGTAAAATTTAGGAACATTAACTGTCTTTCCAGCATGCATATAAAAGGAATTCTTTAAACAATTTTTTTGTTTATTTTATTTATTTTTTTGAGAGGGACAGACAGAGAGAGAAAGAGGCAGAGAGAGAGAGAGAGAGAGAGAGAGAGAGAGAGAGAGAGAGAGAGAGAGGGAGAGAATGAGTGTGCCAGGGCTTCCAGCCACTGCAAACGAAGAACTCCAGATGCCTACGCCCCCTTGTGCATCTGGCTAACATTGGTCCTGGGAAATCGAGCTTTGAATTGGGGTCCTTAGGCTTCACAGGCAAGTGCTTAACTGCTAAGCCATCTCTCCAGCCCAGGAATTCTTTTAACATTACCATAGCAAAGTGATAATGGTGTTGAAACTATACTTTGTAAACTTTGAAAAATATTTGTGGGACTGGCTCAGCAGTTAAAGGCATGTGCTTGCAAGTCTGTCAACCCAAATTGAATCTTCCTTGCTACCCACATAAAGCCAGACAGCATGCATGTTTGTTATCCCAGGGTACCTGTGGCAATGGGAGGTGGAGCCGGGAGAATGAAGAAGCTTACAAGCAGTAGTGGCAAGACAGATCCTGTCCAAAATGGAGAGAAAGAACACCCCAAGGTTGTCCTCTGACTTTTGCATGCACACTGCGGTACACTCATGTGTATCACATATTGTTATACACATATACATGCATATAGACATATACATACACACAAATATGCAATAAAAATTTAAAAATTGTGTACTGCTTGGTAGTTTATAATTTACTTAGGTCAAATGCAATATGGAAAGTTTAAAAAAAGCATTGTCGGCTGGGGCCACAAATTATTCTTTAGCCTACTGAAAAAAATTTGATGTTTTGACAGATTGTACCCAAAGGGAAGACTCATGAAAATGAAACACTTTGAGGGAATTCATAGCTTTCCAGCTGGAGAAAATGAAACTTGAAGTGAAGAATCTTAAATGTACTATAGTTAGTGGATGAGAGGAAAACCAGGTTAGGTTTGTGGAATGGAGTAGCTTGCTGTCAAAGAGGACCCCTGGGAAAGTAGTCTGTGCCTGAAGCCTGCATGGCCTTCTCCCCAAGAATCAGTTCATGCAGAGCTCCGTCATGGAGCATCAAGCCTGTGCAGGACCTACTGCTGGGTGCGGAGACCCAGGGCACACTTGGCACTGAGATGTGTGCAGTGACCTGGCTCCTTCAGGAGCTGATGACAGGGGGAGCAGACACAGGTAGACTGCCCCAACCGCCCCGACAGATGGCTGGGAGACTGGACTCCAGAAGTGGAGACTGTCCAGCACCAAGTGGCTACATGCAGGAGTGGTATTGGGGAGCCCATTGCTGATAAGACTTTGCTTTTCCTGGGCAGCTGTGTGGATTTGTTGCAGTCTGTGGAGGAAAGGAGACAGTCATTTCCTGGTGAGAATTAGCTGTCATCGTAGGTCCTTGTCAGTTCAGTGCTGGACACTGCGAGTTGCATTGTTATTTTCACCATTTGGTCATGCATTCTAAACATTAGTTCTTTGTCAGGAAGGTGGTTTGCATATGGTTTTCTCCTAGACCGTAGCTTGACTTTTTTTTTTTTTTAATTTTTATTAACATTTTCCATGATTATAAAATATATCCCATGGTAATTCCCTCCCTCCCCACCCCCACACTTTCCCGTTTGAAATTCCATTCTCCATCATATTACCTCCCCATTACAATCATTGTAATTACATATATACAATATCAACCTATTAAGTATCCTCCTCCCTTCCTTTCTCCACCCTTTATGTCTCCTTTTCAACTTACTGGCCTCTGCTACTAAGTATTTTCATTCTCACGCAGAAGCCCAGTCATCTGTAGCTAGGATCCACATATGAGAGAGAACATGTGGCGCTTGGCTTTCTGGGCCTGGGTTACCTGACTTAGTATAATACTTTCCAGGTCCATCCATTTTTCTGCAAATTTCATAACTTCATTTTTCTTTACCGCTGAGTAGAACTCCATTGTATAAATGTGCCACATCTTCATTATCCACTCATCTGTTGAGGGACATCTAGGCTGGTTCCACTTCCCAGCTATTATAAATTGAGCAGCAATAAACATGGTTGAGCATGTACTTCTAAGGAAATGAGATGAGTCCTTTGGATATATGCCTAGGAGCGCTATAGCTGGGTCATATGGTAAATCAATCTCTAGCTGTTTTAGGAACCTCCACACTGTTTTCCACAATGGCTGGACCAGATTGCATTCCCACCAGCAGTGAAGAAGGGTTCCTTTTTTTCCACATCCCCGCCAACATTTATGATCATTTGTTTTCATGATGGTGGCCAATCTGACAGGAGTGAGATGGAATCTCAATGTAGTTTTAATCTGCATTTCCCTGATGACTAGTGACGTAGAACATTTTTTTAGATGCTTATATGCCATTCGTATTTCTTCCTTTGAGAACTCTCTATTTAGCTCCATAGCCCATTTTTTAATTGGCTTGTTTGATTCCTTATTAGTTAACTTTTTGAGTTCTTTGTATATCCTAGATATTAATCCTCTATCAGATATATAGCTGGCGAAGATTTTTTCCCATTCTGTAGGTTGCCTCTTTGCTTTTTTCACTGTGTCCTTTGCGGTGCAAAATCTTTGTAATTTCATTAGGTCCCAGTGGTTAATCTGTGGTTTTATTGCCTGAGCAATTGGGGTTGTATTCAGAAAGTCTTTGCCAAGACCAATATGTTGAAGGGTTTCCCCTACTTTTTCCTCTAGCAGTTTCAAAGTTTCCGGTCTGATGTTAAGGTCTTTAATCCATTTGGACTTAATTCTTGTGCATGGCGAGAGAGAAGAGTCTATTTTCATCCTTCTGCAGATATTTATCCAGTTTTCAAAACACCATTTGCTGAAGAGGCTGTCTCTTCTCCAATGAGTATTTTTGGCATTTTTATCGAATATCAGGTGGCTATAGCTACTTGGGCTTACATCTGGGTCCTCTATTCTGTTCCACTGATCTACATGTCTGTTTTTGTGCCAGTACCATGCTGTTTTTGTTACTATGGCTCTGTAGTATAGGTTAAAATCAGGTATGGTGATACCACCAGCCTCTTTTTTGTTGCTCAGTATTATTTTAGATATTCGAGGTTTTTTGTGATTCCAAATTAATTTTTGGATTGTTTTTTCTATTTCCATGAAGAAAGCCTTTGGAATTTTGATAGGGATTGCATTAAATGTGTAGATTGCTTTAGGTAAGATTGCCATTTTCACAATATTGATTCTTCCAATCCAGGAACAAGGGATGTTTCTCCACTTTCTAGTGTCTTCTGCAATTTCTCGCTTGAGTGTTTTAAAGTTCTCATTGTATAGATTCTTTACTTCCTTGGTTAGGTTTATTCCAAGGTATTTTATTTTTTTTTGATGCAATTTTGAATGGGAGTGATTCTCTGATTTCATCCTCTGTGTGTTTGTTGTTAGCATATATGAAGGCTACTGATTTCTGTGTATTTATTTTGTATCCTGCTACATTGCTGTAGGTTTTGATCAGCTCTAACAGCTTGCTAGTAGAGTCTCTAGGGTCCTTTATGTATAGAATCATGTCATCTGCAAATAATGATAACTTGATTTCTTCCTTTCCAATTTGTATCCCTTTTATGTGTGTCTCTTGCCTTATTGCTATGGCTAAGACTTCCAAAACTATATTAAATAAAAGTGGGGACAGTGGACACCCTTGTCTTGTTCCTGATTTTAGTGGAAAAGCTTCCAGTTTTTCCCCATTTAGTAATATGTTGGCTGTAGGCTTGTCATAAATAGCCTTTATTATATTGAGATATGTTCCTTCTATTCCCAGTCTCTGTAGGACTTTTATCATGAAGGGATGTTGGATTTTGTTAAATGCTTTCTCTGCATCTAGTGAGATGATCATGTGATTTTTGTCCTTCAACCCGTTTATGTAATGTATTACATTTATAGATTTGCGTATGTTGAACCATCCCTGCATCTCTGGGATAAAGCCTACTTGGTCAGGGTGAATGATCTTTTTGATATACTCTTGTATTCTGTTTGCCAATATTTTGTTGAGAATTTTTGCATCTATGTTCATGAGGGAGATTGGTCTGTAATTTTCTTTTTTTGTTCTATCTTTGCCTGGTTTTGGTATCAGGGTGATGCTGGCCTCATAGAAGGAGTTTGGTAGAATTCCTTCTTTTTCTATTTCCTGGAAAAGCTTAAGAAGCAATGGTGTTAGCTCTTCCTTTAAAGTCTGGTAAAATTCAGCAGTGAATCCATCCGGGCCTGGGCTTTTTTTAGTTGGGAGATTATTGATAACTGTTCGGATCTCCATGTTTGTTATAGGTCTATTTAAGTGATTAATCTCATTTTGATTTAATTTAGGTAGGTCATATAGATCAAGGAAATCATCCATTTCTTTCAGATTTTCATACTTTGTGGAGTATATGCTTTTGTAGTATGTCCCTATGATTTTTTGAATTTCTCTGGAATCTGTTGTGATGTTGCCTTGTTCATCTCTGATTTTATTAATTTGTGTCTCTTCTCTCTTTCTTTTGGTCAGATTTGCTAAGGGTTTATCAATCTTGTTTATCCTTTCAAAGAACCAACTCTTTGTTTCATTAATTCTTTGGATTGTTCTTTTTGTTTCTATTTCATTAATTTCTGCCCTAATCTTTATTATTTCTTCCCGTCTACTAATTTTTGGTTTCCCTTGTTCTTCTTTTTCCAAGGCTTTAAGGCGAAGCATTAGGTCGTTTACTTGCGACCTTTCTAATTTCTTAATATAGGCCCTTAAGGCTATAAATTTACCTCTTAGAACTGCCTTCATTGTGTCCCAGAGATTTTGGTATGTTGTGTTCTCATTATCATTTGACTCTATAAATTTTTTGATTTCCTTTTTGATTTCTTCATTGACCCACTCATCATTTAGTAGTGTATTGTTTAGTTTCCATGATTTTGTGTATGCTCTATAGCCTTTCTTGCTACTGATTTGTAGTTTAATTCCATTGTGGTCAGATAGAATGCAAGGAATTATTTCAATTTTCCTGAATTTGTTAAGATTTGCTTTATGTCCTAATATATGGTCTATTTTAGAGAATGTTCCATGTGCTGCTGAAAAGAATGTATATTCTGCAGCCTTTGTATGAAATGTCCTGTATATATCTGTTAGGTCCATTCCTTCTATGACCTCATTTAGTCCAGATGCCTCTCTGTTTATTCTTTCCCTGGATGACCTGTCAATTGATGAGAGTGGGGTGTTAAAGTCACCCACCACCACTGTGTTTGGTGTTATCTGTGACCTTAGTTCTAATAGTGTTTGTTTGACGAATTTGGGAGCCCCCATGTTAGGTGCATATATGTTTAGGATTGTAATGTCCTTCTGTTGGAGTGTGCCCTTAATCAATATAAAGTGACCTTCCTTATCTTTCTTGACTAACGTCGGACTAAAGTCTACCCTGTCTGATATTAGGATAGCAACCCCTGCTTGTTTTCTAGGCCCATTTGCTTGAAACACCGTCTTCCAACCTTTCACCCTAAGATAATGTCTATCCTTTGTAGAAAGGTGAGTTTCTTGGAGACAACAAATTGTAGGATCCTGCTTTTTAACCCAGTCTGCAAATCTATGTCTTTTCGTTGGGGCATTGAGACCGTTGATATTAAGAGATATTATTGAAAGGTGTGTATTTATGTTTGCCATTTTTGTGTGTGTGTGTGTGTGTTACTGGTTCTACCTGTGCTCTCTTCTGTTAACTGGTATTTGAGTATAGCTTGTTTTTTCTAGGTTCCTTATATGTGTGCTTTTCCTTTTGTTCAGCATGGAGGATTCTATCAAGTATTTTCTGAAGAGCTGGTTTTGTCTTCAAATACTCCTTTAACCTGCTTTTGTCATGGAATGTCTTTATTTCTCCATCTATTTGAATGGATAACTTTGCAGGATAAAGTAACCTTGGTTGACAGTTGTTATCTTTCAGAACTTGGAATATATCACTCCAAGCCCTTCTGGCTTTAAAAGTTTGTGTTGAATAATCTGCTGTAATCCTGATGGGCTTGCTTTTGTAGGTAACTTGATTTTTCTCTCTAACTGCTTTCAATAATTTTTCTTTGGTTTGTGTGTTTGGAAGTTTGATTATAATATGGCGAGGGGAGGTTCTTTCTGGGTTTTGTCTGGCTGGGGTTCTAAAGGCTTCCTGTATCTGTATTGGCACCTCTTTCCCAATTTGGGGGAAATTTTCCTCTATGATTTTGTTGAAGATGCCTACTATGCCTCTGGAATGGAGTTCTTCTCCTTCTACTATGCCCTGAATTCTTATATTGGATCTTTTCATAGCGTCCCGAATATCTTGAAATTCCCACTCATACTTTTCTATAAGTTTGTCTTTCTCTTTGTTGGACTGCATTAGGTCTGCCACCTGGTCTTCTAGCTTAGATATTCTGTCCTCTCCCTCATCCATCCTACTGGTGAGATTTTCTACAGAGTTTTTTATTTCATTAACTGTGTTCTTCATTGCTAGTAATTCTGACTGGTTTTTCTTTATTATTTCTATTTCCCTATTTATGTCTTGTATTGCCTTCTTTATTTCATTAAATTGGTGTCCTTCCTCTTCTTTGATTCCTTTGATTTCCTCTTTGATTTCCTCTTTGATTTCTTCCTTGATTGTTTTCATGTGTTCTTTGACCTCTTTGAACATATTTATAATTATTCTTTTGAACTCTTTCTCAGGCATTTCCTCTAACTCTTTCTCTCTGGAGGACATTTCTGATGCATTAATACTTTTAGGTGGATTTATATCATCTTGCTTTTTAGTGTTTCTTGTGTTATAATGTATATATTTTTGCATCTTGGATTAAGTTTATGCTTGGATTTTCTAGCTAGCTGTGTATTCTTAGCTGTATCAATTGATTTGATGTAATATATTTTCAGGGTAGGACCTTAAGGTATTAGGTGTGGCTCTTAAGACTCTCAGAGTATCTACAAAGATGTTCTTAGGGGTTGAGATTCCCTGCTATAGGAGTATTCAAGCAGGCTGAGTGGAATAAAATACAGGTAGATTCTAAAATTTAACTAAACACTGTACACATTCAATCAAAAACAGCCCCCAGTATATATGCAAGAGTAGTTATTATAATGACCAGATCTTCTATCAACAAAGAGGTTTAGATTTCTGGTCTGTTGAGGGATCCAAGTCAGCTTGTGACCAAGTGAGACCCTTCCCTGGTGCAATCCCAGTTACCTTGGGTGATTTTGGTCTCAGTCAAGTTGCTGCCTGGGTCGTCGGGCTGCTGTTCTGATTTCTGGAGCTGGGCACTTGCTTTTCCTACGGGGCAAACCGAGCTGCTGCTGCTGCCTCTGCTGCTCCTATAGCTGCCACCACCGGAGCCACCACCGCTGCTGAAGCTGCCGCTGCCGTGACCACCGCCGCTGCTCCCCCCGAAGCCGCTGCTGCGGGATCTGCCGCCGCTGCCGCTCCTGGGTCCGCTGCTGCTGGGGCCGCTGGTACCGGTGCTGGAGCCGCTGAAGTTGCTGCCGAACTCTGCTCCTGCTTGGTCCCGCTGTCCGCCCAAGTTGGCGTGGCCGGGTCCCGGGCCGCTGCTGTGTTCGCTGGAGCTGGGCTCAGGCGGTGGGGGAGGGGAGGGAGCCGCGGCTGCTCTGGTTGTCTCGCTGCTCCACGTGTTCTACTTCGCGTTCTTCTCCTCCGCTGCTCGCTGCCGCTCTCCCCTCACGTTTCCCGAGTTGCGGAGAGCGCGGTGTGAGGGGAAAATCCCGCACCTGGCTTTTCCTGCGGCTCGAGCTGGTCTGGCAGTTTTCTGCTGGGCCGTGGCTGCGGCGTTTGGCCGAGCTGCCTGAGCCGCTGGAGCCGCTTATCCCGCCTGTGCGGGCTCTGGATGCTCTATAACTCTTCTACTTCTCCGCTGCCGCCTCAATTTCCTATACACCTCACTTTTTAGTAAAAGCGTGTATTTTGCTGAGTTTTTTTGGTCTTTTTCCCCCCTAGGCTGCTTTGGCGTGGTACCTACGCCGCCATCTTAACCTATATCTAGCTTGACTTTTAAATCTTTGCAGTGAGGCCTTTTACAGAGCAGATCTTTAGTTTGATGATTTCCCCTCTAGCAGTTCCCTCCCTTATGGCTGAGTTGAAGAACTCTATGTCACCTTGATCTTGAAGAGTTTTTCCTATGCATTATTTTTCTATTTCTTTTTTTTTTTTTTTTAGTTTGAATTTTACATTTCAATCCACAGAGCATTCTGAGTTAATTTTTGTTTCCAGTTAAGCTCTAGGTTGGGGCTTATTTTGTCAGGTAGAACACTGTAAAGTCACTTCCAAGGGATACCTGAACTATCTGAGGGAAGCAAAGATCACCAATATGCCAACCACCAGGAATACATGTCAAAACATCAGCCTTTGTGTTTTGGAGAACCTAACAGTCAAGCACTGCATAGAATTATGTCCTATTTTATAGAGAAGAGACATAGCAAGACCAGCTTCAATAATGTGCATGGTCCCATGGCCAGCAAGTCCCTCCTGGCTGCCCACAAGGGCCATTTGTTTATGAAGCCCCTCTCATGCTGCAGTGGAAGGACCCTGTTCCCTCCTGGTAAAGATAGATAGTGGGGTTGGGAGGTACCATTTAACACACTCAAGCAAAAAAACACTACATACTCAGCTCACAATAGGGGAAGATATCCCACACAAGGCATAAACCTGGCACAGGCTGTGTGGGCTGTATCTATTGGTAAGAAGGGTTTCAGGCTCAAGGTCTGCTCTTAGGCAACATAGTTGGGCCAAAAGATTAGATACACAAGATTGCCTGTCCCACCAATTGTTTGACCTGTGAATAGTCAGTTGCTGTGGTAGTACTTGTTTTCGTACCATTGTTATAAACCATGTGGCCTCTGGAAGTGGTGCTTCCACGCTGTAATCTCAGCAGTTGGGGGGCAGAGGCAAGAGAATAGCCAATTTAAGACCAGCCTTGGGGTACATAGTGACTTCAGGTCAGTCCTTTACACTTTAAAATTAGAGAGAGAGAGAGAGGGAGAGAGAGAGAGAGAGACAGAGACAGAGACAGAGACAGAGATAGATAAATAGATAGATAGATAGATAGATAGATAGATAGATAGATAGATAGATAGATAGAATGAATGGGCACACCAGGGCCTCCAGCCGTTGCAAACAAACTCCAGATGCATGCAGCCCCTGTGCATCTGGTTTATGTGGGTCTTGGGGAATCAAGCCTCAAACCAGGGTCCCTAGGCTTTACAGGCAAGCACTTAACGGCTAAGCCATATCTCCAGCCCAGCTCTTTTCATTTTTGAGGCAAGATTTCTCTCTAGAGCTCACTGCACTGCACTCACTACAGTGGGATTCCTGGGAAATTCTGTCTTTATCTACCATCTCACTGTCAGAGTTGTGGATTATAGAAGCCCTTCATGGCTTCTGGCTGGAAGGTCTTCTGATCTGGTAAGGAACCAACTTGGGTACCTTGAGCATTGCTATGGTTATCCTCACATTGTTGGGACAAACCCCTGACCAGAAGTAGTTTAGGAAAGAGTTCATTTCAGGCTTACAGATTCAGGGGAAGCTCCATCAAGGCAGAAAAAGCTGGCACACTTCATCATATATTCAGAACAGAGAGGCAACAGCTCTAGCCCAGGCTGACCTGGAATTCATTATGCAGTCTCCAAAAACAATTCTTAATATTTTATTTTTCATTTATTCATTTGAGAGAGAGAGAGAGAAAAAAAAGGCAAATTCACAGAGACAATGGGTGTGTGAAGGCCTCCAGATGTTGCAAATGAACTCCAGATGCATGCGTCACCTTGTACATCTGGCTTTCAAGGGTACTGGGGAATTGAACCTGGGTCCTTTGACCTTGCAGGCAAGTGTCTTACCTGCTAAGCCATCTCTCCAGCCCTGTGTTAGGATATTGATAGGAATAACATTAACACTGTAGACCAATTTAGGGATAATTGATTTTTTTTTTTTTTTGAGGTAGGGTCTTGCTGTAGTCCATGCTGTCCTGGAATTCACTATATAGTCTCAGGCTGGCTTTAAACTCACAGGCGATCCTCCTAAGTGCTGGGATTAAAGGCGTATGCCAACACACCTAGCTGGATTTTTTTTTTTTTTTCTTCTTGAGGTAGGGTCTTGCTCTAGCCAGACTGACCTGGAATTCACTATGTAGTCTCAGGGTGGTCTTGAACTCATGGTGACTTTCCTACTTCTGCCTCCCAAGTGTTGGGATTAAAGGCATGCACCACCATGCCAGGTTGGTGTTTTTATTATGTTGAGTCTTTCAGTCTATGAACATAGCATGTTTGTATTTATTTAGATTTTAATTTTTTATTTAATTCTATATTATCTTTGGTTTGTAATTTGTAGTATACAAATCTATACATGTTTGCTAAATTTAAAGTTAATCTTTGTGCTTTTGAGGTAGGGTCTTGCTCTATCCCAGGCTGACCTGGAATTCACTACATAGTCTCAGGCTGGCCTCAAACTCACAGCGATTCTCCTACCTCTGTCTCCTGAGTGCTGGGATTAAAGGTGTGTGCCACCATGCCTGGAACATATTGTATTTTCTTTGGAGGGATTGTAAATATGGTAGTGTGTCTTTAATTTTGGTTTTCACATGCTTATTGTTAGTATATAGAAATACTACAAGTAAGTTTGGATATTGAGTTTTGGCTATTGGTACTATATCTGTCAATCTTGCTGACCTTGTTTATTAGTTCTAAAAGTTTTTTTTAATAGACTTCATGGTATTTTCTACACAGATACCATGTCATATGGAAATAGAGATAATTTTTATCTGTATGGTTTTTACTTATTTTTCTTACTTTATTGTAGTGGCTAAAACGTCCAGTACTATATTACATAAGAAAAGTGGGAACTGATATCCTTTTCTTTTTTCCAGTCTTAGGGGCAAAGCAGCCAGTCGTTCCCTAAGCTATCATTAAGCATAAAGTCAGCTCTAGGATTCTGCAGGTGCTATATACTGAGTTGAGGTACTTTCTGAGTTGAGGTACTTCTTTTTTATTCCTGATTGTTCTCGTGAGTGTGCTTTTCTTTTCTTTTCTGTTCAAGGTAGGGTCTCACTCTAGCCCAGGCTGGCCTGGAATTCATTGTGTAATCTCAGGGTGGCCTTGAACTCACGATCCACCTACTTCTGCCTTCCAAGTGCTGGGATTAAAGGCGTGTGCCACCACGCCTGGCTGGTTTTTCTTTTTTTTAAAAAAAGATTATTATTATTTTTTTTGTGTGGCAAGCCCAACAGACTGGCCTTTTTAAAAATAATTCCCTCCCCACCCCTACTTTCCTCCTCACAAATTCACCCCCCATCATATCCCCCTCTCCTCTCAGTCTCTTTTTTTTTATTTTTATTTTTATTTTTTAATTTTTTTTGTTGTTTATTTATTTATTTGAGAGCAACAGACAGAGAGAGAAAGAGGCAGACAGACAGAGAGAGAGAGAATGGGCGCGCCAGGGTCTCCAGCCACTGCAAACGAACTCCAGGTGCGTGCGCCCCCTTGTGCATCTGGCTAACGTGGGTCCTGGGGAGTTGAGCCTTGAACCGGGGTCCTTAGGCTTCACAGGCAAGCGCTTAACCGCTAAGCCATCTCTCCAGCCCCTCTCAGTCTCTTTTTTATTTTGATGTCATCACTCCTACTCTGAAGGCCTTGTGTAAGTAGTACCACGCAATGTTTGTTTGAGACAGGATCTTGCTGCACATCCCAAGCTGGCTTGAAAAACTTGCAACAGCCAGGCCTGGTGGTATACATCTTGATCACCATGGATTTGAGGCTAGCTGGAGTTAGAGTGAGCTCTAGGTCAGCCTGGACTAGAGTGAGGCTGAGGCTGGTAGAAAGCAATAACAAAAAAATGCAGCAGTCCTCCATCCTTAGCCTCCAGAGTACTAGGATTACAAGCATGCACCACCACACCCAGCATCATCCAACAGAATGCTATACAAGTGTGTGTTTTTTTTTTTTTTTTTAAGTCGGGTGTTATTTTCCCTCATGGTCTTTTTTCTTTATCACTCCTTCCTTTTTTTGTGCGTGTCTGCGTGCTTTCTTTACCCCTCGCTACCTGCTTACAATGATGCCTTCTCTCACTCTTCACCCACGTCCATCCTCCTCTCTTGCACCCTCACACTTATTCTCCTTACTATTCATTTGTCCTGCAGTCGTGTTCTTATATTGTCGTCTCCATTGTTCAACTCTATGCTGGTGATTTAACTCTAGTCTGCTTGCTTTTCTGTCTGGTGTATCCATCTGGAAGTTTGGCTAGGGCTGAGTTACTGGGTTTCTCCATGCCTTTGCGTGTTTATGCTATACGGTAACTATTAGTTAAATGAATGCAAGAATGATTATGCTTATACTCCGTGTAACATTATGTTTGGAAGTTGTCTGTTCGATAAAATCCTTTTAGTACAGTACAGGTCAATTGATTTTAATATTAATGACTTTCAACAAGTAGAATGCTGTTTTTAACTTTCCTTCCAGTACGAACAGTCCATCTTTAGAAATCTGATTATGACTGCTGGTGTGTGCCTGGTGGCTGACTTTCCAAATAGTTATTTAGAAGAGATCTGAGCTCTTAGCCTCTGCATTATGATTTGCATTGAATATTTATGGAAGGGCTGTCTTTCTACACATATGTAAAAATATTGGTAAGTGAAGGAAATGGCTCCCAGTTTGACAGACGAAAGTATCTTAAAAAGATCTGCAGTTATCTGCAGTTTCCCCAAGGTCGTGTTAACATAAAAAAGACATTGTTTTATGATCTAGAATCAAGAGATGATTTTAAGATTTAACAAGTTCCACGTGGAACATCTGTAAGGTTATCAGCACCAGAGTAACTGCTGCAGAGACCACATAGCAATATCAGCTTCTGGATTTATTGTGTTCGCCACATTCCTTCAGTACCATTCATAGTTTTCTCCCAAGGGCGCCACTACCCTCCCTTGACTTAATACTTATATACTGAAACTCAACAATGCTGCACTGTTGATGCTGGGAAAGGAGTGCCTGTTATCACTGAATACAGCTTTTCATCACTGCAGGCAGCAGTGGGCTATCTTCATGTAGATACGTAGTGCTTATAAATGGATTCTCTTGCCAGGATCATTTGGTTTGTAGGAAGCACAGTCAAGTCACCTTTGGGAAGTGTTCTGAACTGCACCTCATGTGCCAACTAGCTTCATGACCTTGGGTGAATTGGCCTTAGTTTTATCCTTTCTAAAATGGAGATAGTGGCACCAGCCTCAGGATGTTTCTGCGAACAGGCAAGGTGATGATGAAAGAGGCTAGCACAGAGCCTGGATCCTGGCAGGTGCTCAGAATGCTTCTGTTTTTTGTGGAAGGGGCCTGACGATGCACCTAGGAACCTTGGAAAGGCTGTTGAGCAGGTTCTATGACCATGGATGATGGCTGTGTCACATCCCCACACTCATCAAAAGAGTTTCAGTGTGGGGCAGGAAGGCAACTGAGTCACAGACCCATAGTGACCTTGCCCTTAGCTTGGGTTGCAACATTCCATTCAGGACTGACTCCTGGGATTGTCTGTGAGCATCAGTAGCTAAGTTCAGGCTCCCCTCACTGGGAATCCCTCCAAATGACTCTGGTGGCTGACATGGGTGCTCACGTCAAGTTTCCCCACTTCCCAGAAATAATGTCCTTTCTGATTGTCCCACTCACAGTTCTGAGTGAGCATCTTACAGGGCCAGTAAGTGCTGTGAGGGAAAGTTCCAGAATAGGCTATAGACGGTGGGAGCTGCAGTTGCTTCCACAGGCTTTGCTTAGGTTCTGCTTTCTACCTCATGCCTTTCCCCATGACTTTTCCCCACTCTTTAAGTATGACTTCAGAGGAAGAGAGAGGGCCTGGACTGGAGGCTGTGACTCTTCAGTGTTTAAGACTGGGAGATGAGAACCCTGGGATACATGGAGAAAGTACTTAGGAAAGAGAGGAGTCCCAGAGAAACCAAGAGAAGAGGGCATATTGAGAAGAAAGGGACACAGTGTAAGCAGGTGCCACCAGTACAGAGCTACCTTCCCTTTAAGAAGCTTGGCTGGGGAGAAAGGGAAGAAGGGCAACAGGTTCAAAAGAAATCTGGTTTTTTTTCCTCCCTCCCTCCCTCCCTCCCTCCCTCTCCCTCCCTCCCTTCCTTTCTTTTAAACAGGGTCACACTATGTTGCCATCTTCCTGTCTCAGCCTCTAGACTACTGAGATTACAAGCATGAGCTGCCATGCCCTGTAGGATATCATTTTCAGAGGAATAAGAGAGACTTGAGAATGTGTGTATTTGGAAGTGGAAATGTGGGAGGCCGAAGAAAACAAAATCATTTAAGTCTGCCTGGTTTTTGACATTTTCCATGCAGACCCTTTTTCACTTCCTTTTCCTGTGTCAATTCAAGATTATTTTCTGGCTCCTTTCTCTCCAATCTTCTCTTTCTTTGAGATTTCTGACCTCTCCTCTCTTCTCCTTTCCTTCTTCCTTCTCTTCCCTTCCCTTCCCTTCTCTCCTTTTCCCTTCTCTTCTCTTTCCTCCCCTTCCCCCTCTCTTCCCCCCTCCCATCCCCCTCCCTTCCCCCCCCTCCCATCCCCTTTCTCCCTCCTTCCCCCTCTCTATTTTTTCCACTGCCTGTCCTTTGGGGTGCCATCAGTACAGGTGGAATCAGAGTATGGAAACTTCTTGTCTGTTTAAAGGACATTCATCCACCCTCAGCCATATGTCAATCCTTCTTAATATCTTTCAGTGAATACTGTGGAATCTATGTGTCAAGGCATCTTAGGCCATTTTATTCACACTGTGGTGCTATTACATTTCTGACTTTCATACCCAACTCTTTGAAAGTTTTGGGATGTTAAGTCCAACCAACTTCTGTTAAGAACAATGGCATAGGAGAGAATAAACATACAAAACAGTTTTTTTTTTTTTAAAGTTTAGAGCTGACATAAAGCCAAGTTGAGAAAATTTGGTTGTTGTTTCCCTGTGAGTACCCATAAAAGGTTTCTTGGTGGGGAAAGTAAGAACAGTGAACAAGACTCACAGTTTGAAATTATCTGTTTTTGTTCTCTCCTGTTCTCCTCTTCCTCCCTCCTTTTTCTCTTTGGAGCTCCACTGGAGGCAGAAATGGAAGCTGACATCTGAGTGATGTTGTGTATAGCTGGTTTGAATTGTACCTGCTCTAGGGCAGACTTGGCCAACATACAATGGAGCTGGCTCTACAGCTCCCTGAGGACCCTTTGCCTGTTACCCCATCTAGAAGGGCCCAGCCCCTTTCCCCCATGCCTGCCAGACCCAGAGTGGTCCCCATAACTCTGCCTGGCTGGGATTGGGATCAATCTCCTCCCCAGGCTTGTGTGGGTCTTATTTAGAAGTTGGGCTGGGCCCTAACACATGCTGAAGCTTCTAGCCCTATTGGTGAGCTCTCGAGGGATGTTTTCACTAGTGGACATTGAGGTTCTTTGTAGAAGGAGGTAGAGGTGGACACCATGCCCAACTTCCTCCAGGCCTGGCTCTCCAGAACCGACTTTCTTCAGTCTCAACTCATGTAGGCCTGGTTTCCTCTAGGCTCTGCTCCCTCCAGATCTGGCCACCTCTAAGCCTAGCTGCCTCTAGGCCCAGCCTCCTCCAGGCCTGGTTTCTGGAGTACACTATATCAGAAACATAGGTGGACATGCTGTGTCTTTCCACAATAAATTCACAAGGTGTAATTGTTTCCATGGCAGCACTTTGCAAGACATCCATTTCCCTTGATAGCCCAGGCAGAGGCAAACACAGGCTCTTTTACTCTAGTCTTTTTTAAATATTTATATAATTAATTTATTTGAGAGACAGAGAAGGAGAAGTAGATAGAAAGAGTGGGCACACCAGGGCCTTCAGACACTGCAAATGAACTCTAGACACATGTGCCACCTTGTATATCTGGTTTGCACAAGTCCTAGAGAATTGAACCTGGGTCCTAAGGCTTCACAGGAAAGCACCTTAACCGCTAAGCTATCACTCTAGCCTTCTTACTACAAATCTCAAGTCGCACATATCACAGTAAATGTATGTCTCTATGTATGCATGCATATAGGCTGCAGGGTTAAAAAGAGGCAAGTTTCGGGTTGGAGAGATGGCTTAGTGGTTAGAGCGCTTGCCTGTGAAGCCTAAGGACCCAGGTTCGAGGCTCGGTTCCCCAGGTCCCACGTTAGCCGGATGCACAAGGGGGCGCACGCGTCTGGAGTTTGTTTGCAGAGGCTGGAAGCCCTGGCGCGCCCATTCTCTCTCTCTCTCTATATCTGTCTTTCTCTCTGTGTCTGTCGCTCTCAAATAAATAAATAAAAAATTTAAAAAAAAAAGAAAAAAAAAGAGGCAAGTTTCAAAGAGCCTTTGCCAGAGTTGGCAAACGGATGGCAGTGTTCCAGGAGTGCAGAGGTGAGGTAGACCAAGCAGCGGTAGGTCGCAGGAGAGCAGACGTCAGCCTGCTGTCAGGTTTCAGCTACAGAAATGAGGTAAAGTACGGGGCACAACTGGGTCCAAGATGAACAAATGGAAGGATGGACAGATGTCAGGTCCACACGGGCTAATATGTGGGTGGGCAGATGAAAATCTGAGCAGGCCACAGCAGCGTGACCAAGTGGAGCTGAGGCCCCTGAACAGTGGGGAGCTGCGTACGCCCCACGAGGTGCTCAGATGACAGGTCGGTGGGGGTCGCTGCCGTTACAGTGACCGATTCCTATCCATCATTCACATAGTAACAATATGAAACTTTATTTTAGACACTATTTATTTAAAGACACTAAAGATTACAAATTGGATTTTAACAGCAGCAAATAAATTCTAGTCTTAACGATTTACTCTAAATTTAGGAAAATCTTCAACTCAGGCCCGAAGTGGTGACAATCGCCTTTAATCCCAGCATTGTGGAGGTAGAAGTAGGAGGATCACTGAGTTCGAGGGCACCCTGGGACTACACAGTAAATTCCAGGTCAGCCTGAGCTAGAGTGAGACCCTACCTCAGAAAACAACAACAAAATAACCCAAAAAATAACCCCCCAAAAAACTTCAACTCAGGTGAGTTTTTTCCTTTGGCTAATGTTTCAGTGTAGAGACATTTCCAGTTGGACATTACAATAAAATTTTGTTTTTGGAAGTCTGATACATTCCCTTGTATTTTTAAAATCCCATTGGTATTTTAAGGGGAATTTAATCCATCTGATTTTGATCCAAATATAATTTGCTCACAATAATGGAGAAATATTTGATATCCAGAGACATCTATGGATGCTTTTACAGCATCTCTCCTGGGAAATGAGAAACCACAGTTTTCAAGAGTGAATCACAAACCTACAAAGTCTACTAAGTTAAATATCAAACCAGGCAGTTCCACATCAGTTATTTTTCTCCTCTGTTGTTTTTTGAGTATTTCTTTTTAACTATGCAAAGGGTATTTTCTTTAAGATTTTCCTTCTTTTTTCATTTCTATCTCCTTTTAAAAATTAAAAAAATTATTAATTTGAGAATGATAGAGAGAGAAAGAAGGAGAGAGAGAGAGAGGGAGGGAAAGAGGGAGAGAATGGGTGCTCCAGGGCCTCCAGCCACTGCAAATGAACTCCAGACGCATGTGCCCCCTTGTGCATCTGGCTAACGTGGGTCCTGGGGAATCAAGCCTCAAACCGGAAGCTTTTTCTCTTCAAAGGGAAGTGACTAACCACTAAGCAATCTCTCCAGCCCTCTTTTTTTTTTTACTGTTAGGATTCTGACACTTTTCTTTACTTAAAAAACCCAATGATTTTGGAAGATTTAATAAAACAACATTGATGTGTGTGCTTCACACCTGCCAGGAGCTCAGAGATCACATTGACATGCATTGCTTAATTTTAACTTTAAAGTACATTCTCCAAGAGTTAGATGTAATGCTCCCTGAGCAGCTTGAATTTCAAAGAAAGATTTTAGGGCTAAGGTCTAGCCAGATTTTATACTTCTGAAAGACCTGACCCATGAACTTGGGCTGTGTGGGATGGTCCAAGGACCTGGGGTGGCCATCTGGGGAATTGTGAGCTGGGGTAGGCCCCTCTGTTCTGGGGTACTGCTCCTGAACTCCTTCCCATTCCCTCTGGGGACTCTTCTAGTTCTTTTTTTTTTGTGCACGCACGTGTGTGCATGCACACATGTGTGCTCATGCATGTGGAGGCCAGAGGATGATAATGAGTGTCTTTCTTGATCTCTCCCCACCTTATTTTGTTTATTTTTATTTTTATTTATTTATTTGAGAGCGACAGACAGACAGACAGAGAAAGAGGCAGGTAGATAGAGAATGGGCGTGCCAGGGCCTCCAGCCACTGCAAACGAAGTCCAGATGCATGCACCACTTGTGCATCTGGCTTACGTCCTGGGGAATCGAGCCTCGAACCGGGGTCCTTAGGCTTCACAGGTAAGCACTTAACCACCAAGCCATCTCTCCAGGTCTTGTTTTGTTTTATTTTATTTTTAAAATATTTATTTATTTGAGAGAGAGAGATGGAAAGAAACAGGCAGACAGAATGAGAGAGAGAGAGTGAGTATGGACATGCCAGGGCTTCCTGCCACTACAAACAAACTTCAGACACATTTACCACTTTATGCATCTGGCTTTACATGGGTACTAGGGTCTCAAACCTATGACATCAGGCTTTGCAAGCAAGTGCCTTCAACCACTGAGCAATCTATCCAGCCTCTTACTTTTTATTTATTTACTTACTTATTTATTTATTTTTGGTTTCTTGAGGTAGGGCCTCACTCTGGTCCAGGCTGACCAGGAATTAACTGTAGTCTCAAGGTGGCCTCGAACTCATGGCAATCCTTCTACCTCTGCCTCCCGACTACTGGGATTCAAGGTGTGTGCTACCATGCCTGGCTCAGCCCCCTTATTTTTTGAGACAGAGTCTCACACTGAACCTGGGGCTCACCAGTTTAGTTAGATGAGCTAGCCAGTGAGCCCCAGGAATCCTCTTGTCTCCACCTCTCCAGTGCTGGGATTACAAGCATGTGCCACCATGCCAGGCTTTTACATGGGTGTTGGGGATCTGAACTTAGGTTCTCATGCTTGCACAGCACTTTACTCACTGGCCATCTCCCAGTCCCCAGTTCTGAGAGTTCCGGCTTTCTAAGGATGGTGGTGTTCCCAGCTCTCCTATCCTTCAGAGTAACTCTGTATTGTTTTGCCCTTGTTTCCCAAGTTTCCCCTTCAATCCAAAGCTGGCTGGCAAGAAACCAGGGGGGGGGGGGAGGAGGGGGGAGTAGGGGGAGGAGCTCACTCTTGCCCAACAACCCTCTTCTGCCCTCTGGTGCCCACAGCACATGGCAGTGAACCCTCCAGGTCCAGCTGGGATCTCATACCTGGATCATTATAGTAGTTTTCTGGTCTCTCCTTCTTGTAGTACATCAGATGAATCAGAGGAGGACATATCTTCCTGAAATAGCATTCACCAGAGAAGCCCAGTTGTAGTGGTGAGGTACACATGCTAGAGGTAGACCCAGCCCTGCCTGCCACCTATCAGCTCTGTGACCTTGGACAAGTCATATAACATTGTTCACATTGGTCAGTGCCTTAATTGGCTAGTCTAAAAAGTGAGGCTATTCACACCTTTGTAGTTAAATAGGCACAATTGTTATGAGTGAGAAAGGAGTGTTTCTGCAATAGGGTGTGGGAACCAGTAAGTGCTGGCTGTCAGTTTTATTCATTTCTCCCTATGTTATTTGGATTTGCCATGGGCCAAGATTTCCCCAAGTGTAGGAATCATAACACAAGATGGTATCAGGTGGTTCAAGGGTATGGCATTACAGAAAACTAAGGTACAGTGAGGACACAATTCATGTTCCAACTGTCTTTCGGCTCTTCTGCTTCTATCAGGGTGAGAGAATCTGTCTGGTACTAGGACGATTTTGACCTCTCTCCCACGCTTGCTCACATCTCTTTGTAACAGAATCAGGCCTTGAGCTTGCAGACAACTTTCTGCTGGTGAATTTCATAACGTCTTTTTTTTGTTCGTTAAAAACATTTTCTGTTTCTGTCAGGTGATACTTTATGTTTAATATAAAGTGTCCTTTCAAACTAGATCTAAGTGAAGAGAAATGAGTCCAAAGAAATTTCTGGAGGTAATAAATGATCCTTGCTGTAGTTTCAAATATGGCAAACATCATGCACATGAGGTTTGGGGCTCTGAAGTGTGAGGTCCAAGTACATCGTGTGAGATAGCAGACGCCTGGTTGGTCCTAAGGCTCAGGCTGAATTTGGCTCTCTCCATGGACTACTGTTTTTCACACCCCACCTCACTCATTGTTGTGTTTATTAAGAATGCTCCTCCTTGTTCCACTTCCTTTTTTTTTTTGCATGTGTGTAGTATGTGTGGTGAGTGTGCATGTCTGAATGCATTTGTGTGTGCAGATGCACATGCCTGTGTGCTTGCGTGGGGGCCTGAGGAGAAAGTAGGGTGTCCTTTCTGCAGTGCTCATCCCTGTGTTTCCATGAGAAGGAGTCTCTTACTGATTATGGAGCTTGCTGCTTTTGTGAGCCTCAGTGAATCTCTGATCTCTGCTTCTTTGGGGTTACAAACGGGCATGGAAACGCCTCGTTGTTTAAGTGGGCACTGGGAATGAAACTGTCTCAGGGCCTCAGGCTTGTACAGGAAGTGCTCTTACCCTCGGAGCCATCTCCCCAGCTTCCCTGTTAGACTTTTTGTTTTTCATTCATCCTCAAGGCTGCATTTAAGACTAGTGCCAGGGGTTGGAGAGATGGGTCAGTTGTTAAAGGTGCTTGCTTGCAAATACTGCTGGTCTGGGTTTGATTCCCCAGTACCCACATAAAGCCAGACACACAAAATGGTGCATGCGTCTGGAGTTTGTATGCAGTGACAAGAGGTATGCCATTCTCTCTCTCTCTCACACACACAAACACACATCCTTTGCCTCACAATCAATTAAATAAATTAAAAAAAGTGCTGAGCTGTAGCGTTTACTCAGTGGTTAAAGGCACTTGCTTATAAAGCCTGCTGGCTGGGGTTCAGTTCCCCAGTACCCACACAAAGCCAGATGCACAAGGTGATGCATACATATGGAGTTCATTCACAATGGCAAGAAGCTCCTGTATGCTCATTTTCTATCTCCTCGCAAATCAATAAAAAGAAAAAAAAAAAAAAACAACAACAAAAACTAGTACTTCACTGAGTCTTCCCCTGACCCTCACTCCAGGCTTCCATACTTCGTTTCCTTCCATGTTAATCACCCAGTCTGTGTACGAAGTGTATTTCTTTCTGGTGTCTGTCCTTCCTGTGTCTGCAGCTGGCAGCAAAGGGCTGGAACACCTCTGTGTGTCCCCTGCAGGGCTTAGAAAGGATGGGTCTCTAATGGTGCATCTGCCTGGAGCTCTCATTTATATCCCATAGTCTCTACCTGCTTGGGATGTAGCTGGGTGACTTCTTGTAAATCCTGCAGTTGGAAGCCATGACACCGTCCACTTTTAGCAACTTCATCACCTGCAGTTACCTCCGCCCCTTGCAGTTACTCTTTCCCAGCCCAAGCTTTTAGTGGCTTCATCTGTGTGGAGCAGTGCCATAGAGGACACATTTGCTGCAGAATCTTTCCTGTCAGCATGCTGCTGCAGGAGCTCAGCCATGCTTTGCACACATTGATGGTTTGCTCCTTTTTGTGACTTACTGGTAAGTGAAAGAGCACATTAGTGGACACTGCCATTATTTCAGTTTGGGGATCTTCTGAAATTTCTCCTGTGAATATTCATGCACGCGCGCACACACACACACACACACACACACATACACACACTTTTTTCTTTTTGTTTTTTTTTAAATTTTTTTGTTTATTTTTATTTATTTATTTGACAGTGACAGACAGAGAGAGAAAGAGAGAGAGAGAGAGAGAGAGAGAGAGGGAGAGAATGGGCACGGCAGGGCTTCCAGCCACTGCAAACGAACTCCAGACATGTGCGCCCCCTTGCTTATCTGGCTAATGTGGGTCCTGGGGAACTGAGCCTCGAACCGGGGTCCTTAGGCTTCACAGGCAAGTGCTTAACCGCTAAGCCATCTCTCCAGCCCTCTTTTTGTTTTTTGAAATAGGGTCTCACTGTATCCCAGGCTGATCTGGAATTCACTATGTAGTCTCTCGGTGGCCTCGAACTCACGGTGATCCTCCTACTTCTGCCTCCTGAATGCTGGGATTAAAGGTGTGTGCCACCACGCCCAGCTAGACGCACACATTTTAAGACAGGTTCTCATGCATCCCAGACTGGTACTGAACTTGCTATGTACTAGAGGATGACATAGAATTAAAAAATTATTTATTTATTTATTTGAGAGAAAGACAGAGAGAAAGAGGCAGATGGAAAGAAAGTGAGTATGGCCCACTACCACTGTAAATGAACTCCAGATACATGCACCACTTTGTTCATCTGGCTTTATGTGGGTACTGGGGAGTTGAACCAGCAAGTGCCTTTGACCACTGAGTCATCTCTCCAGCCCTGCATTGAATTTTTATTTGAGAGAGAGAAAGAGACTAATATATATAGAGAGAGAATGGGCATGCTAGGGCCTCTGGCCACTGCAAAAGAACTCCAGATGCATGTGCCATCATGTGCATCTGGCTTTCTTATATCAGCACTGGGGAATTGAATCTAGATGCTTAGGCTTCTGCAGCAAATGTGTCCTCTATGGCAAGTGCCTTAACTGTTTATCCATCTCTCTAGACCATATATTGAATTTTTTTCATTTTGTTTTCTGAGGTAGGGTCTCACTCTAGCTCAGGTTGATCTAGAATTCACTTTGTAGTCTCAGCATGACCTCAAACTCTCGGCGTTCCTCCTACCCCTGCCTCCCGAGTGCTGGGATTAAAGGCGTGCACCACCACACCTGGTGCATATGTTGAATTTTTGATTCTCCTACGTCCCATCTCCTGAATGCTGTGATTATTGGCATATGCCATCATGTCTGGTTTGTACAGTGTTGGAGATAGAACCCAGCAGGGCTTCATGCCTACGAGCAAACACCTTGCCAGCTGAGTTATAGCCCCAGCCCCCATGCACAGATATTGTTGTGGACATGTGTTTTTATTTGTCATGAGTAGACTAAGGAGTAGAGATGGCTGGTTTCTATTGATAGGTGTAAGGTTAACTTTCTTAGAATTAGCATCTGTTTACCCTTTTATTTGCCTGCAACAACACATGATGTTTCAGTGTTATGTATCCTCTGAGCACTTGGTATTGTCTGTCTGCTTTTACCATACAGCTTTTCATGGGATTGATGAAAGATGAGTGAAAGATGACTTACACTTGTAGATGAAACAGTTAGATAGAAGTTCAGTATTACCATTAAATAAGAGGTTGGAAGAAGCATGAGCCATGCTTTTCATGCTGGGGTTTAAACCCAGGGCCTTGTGCATGCTAAGTGCTTTATCACTGAGCTACACCCTCACTCCATGAGCAGTTTTTAATTTATTTATTTGACAGAGAAAGAAGGAGAAGGGGGGGAGAGAGAGAGAGAAAATGGGCATGCTAGGACCTCCAGACACTGAAATGAACTCCAGACTCATGTTCCCCTTGTGCATCTAGCTAACGTGGGTCCTGGGGAATTGAACCTGAGTCCTTTGGCTTTGCAAGCAAACGCCTTAACCATTAAGCCATCCCTCTAGCCCTCCATGAGCATTTTTGAGAAAAAGCAAGAGTTCTGGTTAGGCCTGGTTGATCTGAGGTATTAAGTTGCTGGTTGGACATATGAGGCACCTGTGCTCTTTAAACCATCTTTCTGTGTTCACCAAACAATCAAAACTGGGTAGGTGGCTTGATTTTTCTGTATCTAGCTATGTGTCTGATTTTAGGGACTAGTCACATCACTTCTCTGTCATTTTTCTCATCTGTCAGGTAAAATCCCACCTGTCCTCTTCCACAGCTTGGATTTGGAGTGAATGAGGTCAGCAGTGCAACAGTGGGTATTATGGTTACCACTACAGCTTAATTACTTACTTCATTTTGTTGTCCATTGTGGCTTCTAACCCCATACCGTGCACATAGTAGGTACACATAGTAGGAGGAAAGGAGGAGGAAGGAAGGCCAAAGAGGGGATGAGGAAAGCAGGGAAAAGAGAATGAATATAGGCTGAATTAGCTTTAGGAAGGGTAGTCAGTAAGTCACATTCCTCCCTAGAGCTTTGTGGACAGCAGCTTATCGTCCATTTATGTCACTAAGGAGGTGGCAGGGCGTAGGGGTTTGAGAAATCTTTATTTTTATTTATTTTATTTATTTGACATAGAAAGAGGGAGAGAGAGAGAGAGAGAGAGAGAGGGAGGGAGGGAGGGAGGGAGGGAGGGAGGGAGGGAGGGAGGGAGAGAGAGAGAGAGAGAGAGAGAGAGAGAGAGAGAGAGAGAGAGAGAGAGAAAACCAGGGCCTCCAGCCACTGCAAACGAACTCCAGACTCATGCGTCCCCTTGTGCATCTGGCTAACATGGGCCCTGGGGAATTGAACCTGGGTCCTTCTGGCTTTGCAGGCAAATGCCTTAACCACTAAACCATCCCTCCGGCCCAAAATATTTTATTTTAATTAATTAATTAATTTGATAGAGAAGGAGAGAGAAGATTTTTAAATAATGACACCATTGTAGTAGTACTTTTTGGGTGTCTGTCTGCATATTGGACGTTGAGCATCTTGGGTGTGAGGTCATTGTGCCTCTGTATGTTCAGAATCCTTCAACTTAATGTGTTAAGCATAGTAGACACATAACAGATGACATGTAAAATGAGTATCTTTGGAGCCTTTCTTTATTCTCCCACAAGTGACCTCTGCCCTGGCTCCAGTTGGCAGATGACCCTTGAGCAGGCTGTTATTCCTGGCACTTCTGTAGCACTCATGGCTGTCCTGAGCTGTAGGGTGGCAGGGCTTCTGTCCCCAGCTTAGGCTCCATTCATTTAGTGTATAGAGGAGGATTTCTGAGTAATAGCTGGAGGAGACAGATCTCTGCTCTGTGGGATTTCATAGACTTGTAACTAGGGAGGGAAAGAAGGTAGGGAAGTTGCCAGGAACTCCACTGTCCCCCATTTGCTGCCTTGTAGGCGAGGTGCATCTGTTTCTGACCCAGCTGGAATCATGGCCCAGCAGTGTCTCTCATTTCAGATGACAGTGCTGGCTCATGTTGCAGAAGTTCTGAAGATAGAGACCTTCTTTATCTCACCAGTGGTTATATTCCTAGATTGGCCCAAAGAAGAGAATTTTAAAGTGTTCTTTGAGATTCTGAGACTTGGGAGATGGCTCAGTTGGTAAAGTACTTGCTGCATAAGCAGGATGACCTGAGTTCAGATCCCAGCATGTGTATACAGTGCTGTGAATGATGCCTTGTACCTGTAATCCCTGTAGTGGGGTGGTGGACACAGGCAAGCTGGCTAGCTAGTTAAGCTGAATTGGAGGGCTCTGGGTTCAGAGAGAGACCCTGTCTTAAGGTAGAGTACGGGACTATGGATGATATCTGATGTCAACTTCTGGCCTCCACACATACTTGTACACATGTGTATGTGCATCCATACATATGAAAACACACATCCATGCATATGATATACATATATACAAAAGAAAGATTCTGTCAAAGCAAATTTCTTATGAGTCCCATCCATACAACTCATGAAACAGAAGCAGCTCAGCTGATGGAGGGCAGATAATTCAGAACTTTGCCTGCATATCCTTTCTTTTCCTCTGTTAGGTCTGAAGCTACTTGGCGTATGCATTATCTAACAAATTGCTCGTGTGTGTGTGTGTGGGGGGGTAAAAACATTGGAGAGCTACTGTCAGAAATACACAGTCCATTGTTGATAACCATGGTCACACCATGGCACTGTAAGCTCTGGAATGTACTCCTCTGTCTGTGTGGGTGTGGTGTGTACACGTATGCATGCTTGTGTTTGTGTGAATGTGTGAGTGCACTTTCCTGTGCAGGACAAAGAGAGGCTTGGGTGTTATCCTCAGGCATGCCTTCACAGATCCATGCAGACCCATGAGATAGGGTTTCTTGTTGGCTTGGAGCTCCCCAATTAGGTTAGCTATCAAGTTCCAAGAATCTTCTCATCTTTACCTCCCCACTAGGACTATAGGCATGCACCGTGACACCTGGCCTCTTACGTAGGTAATGGAGATTGAACTAGGGTGCTTGTGTTTGCAAGCACTTTGCCTACTGAGCCCCTTAAGTTTAACTGAGATCTTGTGTCCTTTCACAGTCCCTCCTTAATCCTGCCCACTTTCCCATCCTGTCCTCTGTAACCACTGTTCTGCTCTGCTCTTTGAGAGGCACCACATAAACGTGAGCAGCATTTCTCATTCTGTGCTTGCATTATTTCACTTTATCCTACAGGTTCATCCATGCTCTTGCAATGACAGGTCGTCCTTCTTTTTCTTTTTCTTTCTTTTTTTTTTTTTGGTTTTTCGAGGTAGGGTCTCACTCTAGCCCAGGCTGACCTGGAATTCACTATGGAGTCTCAGGGTGGCCTTGAACTCACAGCGATCCTCCTACCTCTGCCTCCCAAGTGCTGGGATTAAAGGCGTGCGCCACCACGCCCGGCCCGTCCTTCTTTTTAAAGGCTGAATAGTTTCTTTTCCTATCAACTTTTACTTATCCACTTATCTGTTGATAGACACTACTGATTCCATATCTTGGATATTGTCAATCATGCAAGTATAGATATCTCTTTGAAATACCAATTTCATTTGAATATATGCCCACTGGAGAGACTGCTGAATGATTTGGTAGTTCTATTTTAAATTTACTTTATTTTATTTATAGTCCAGATTGGACTCAAAGTCTCTACCTTCCTGCCTTAGCCACTTAAGTGCTAGGATGACTTACATGTGCTACTATGCCTGGGGATTTCTAATTTTTTTGGAGAAATTGTTACTTTGCTTTCCCTAATGGCTGTATATGCCCCAACAGTGCATGAGCATTCCCAAAGGACCATTAGTACTTGTCACATTTTTTCTTTTGATAATAGCCATCCTAACAGGGAAGAGATATCAATCTGCAGTGTTCTTCTATGTCTTTGATGTTTCTTTTTCTGTCCTATTCTCTGTCACACTTATTTCTATCCCAATCTTTACTATTTCTTTATTGGTTGTTGCTATATTATTATTATAGCATTATTATTACATATAATATATAAAATATTATTATAATATATTGCTATATTGTTGAACTTACCTCCAGCTTCATGTTGAAATATACTTCTACTGTGAAATAATGAAAGAGTAGAAGTCTGATTGTAGTATTTGGAAGTGGGCCTTTGGGATGTAAGTAAGGTTGAATGAGGTCTTATGTGTACATGCTGTCCCAACTTAATGGTACTATGGCTTTCAAAGAACAGTGACACCTAAACTACTTTGTTTCATCTTGTCACATGATGCCATGAGTTGCTTTGGAACTCTGCAGAGTCCCCACCAGCAAGAAGGACCTCCTCATATGGATCCTGATACTGAATTTTTTTCTACCTTCAGACCTTTGAGCTGTATAAGCTTTTATTCCGTATAAATTATTTAGTCTCTGGTATTCAGTGATAGCAACAGAAAGTGTTATTTGTAATATGTTCGTGAATTTTTCAATTCTTTTTCTCTAATGATTTCTATTACTATTCTACTGTGGTTGGAAGCATACTTTTATAAAGTAGTTGTTTGTTAATTTCTTGGGGGCTGTTTTGTGGCCTAACATTGGCTGCTGGAGAATCTTCCATGTGAACTTGAGAAGAATGTGCATTCTGCTATCATTGGATGGAGTGCCCTATAGGTGACTGTTGGGACTAGTTAGTTAAGTTCTTGGTCACATCTTCTGTTTTCGTAGAGATATATCTATTATTGAAACTGTAGTAGGGTACTGAAATTTCCACATGCTATTGTTTAATTACTTTTCCATTTTCTTCCTTTTTTGTTTCATGTATTTTAGGATTCTTTTTAAATATATGTTTGTAATGGTTGTATCTTCTTGATAGGTTGACCTTTCTATCATTATAAAATGTCCTTCTTTGTTTCTAGTATGTTTTTTGTAAAGTCTGTTTTGTCTACTACTGATTTTTGTTTATTGCTTGCATGGTATTTGTGTATTTGTATCTTTTTTTACTTTTATTTGTTTGTGTTTTTGAATCCAAAGTGTGTCTCTTGTAGATAGCATATAATTGATCATTTTTAAAAGTCCGGTCTGCTACCCCTGTCTTTTGATTAGAGTGCTTAAGCTCAGTTTATTTACATTTAATTTAACTGTTGGTAGTATTTATTTCTGCTATGCTGTTTTGCTTTTTTTCTTTCTTGTGTGATGGGGGCCAAACCCAGGACCTTTGTCTCTAGCCCCAGTTACCTGTGTTCTTGTCTTTTGTTCCTGTTCTTTCATCACTGTCTTCTTTTGAGGTGAAGGACCTTTTCTAACACTGTCACTCCTTTGTCATTTCTCTTATTATGCATTTCTGGACTTAGTGGCTGTTCTAGGGATTTCCTTTAACATCTCAGTTTGTAATAGACTAATCAGATTAATGCTAGTTTAATTTCAATAATACATGAAAACTTTGCCTTGCGCAGACCTCTTCTATGCTCATGCTCTTATTGTCCCTCATTGTGCCATTATACTTTCTGTGTTCACCAGCATGTAGTGATAGCTTTGTGACCTTGCAGTGTCAGACAGGCAGAATGAAGAGTTGCAACCCAAAGGAACATTTGTGCCATCGTCAACCTGCACTTCTGTAGTTAGCTTTATTTATTATCTTTTGAGATAGGGTCTCACTCTAGCCCAGACTGACCTGGAATTAAATATGTAGTCTCAGGGTGGCCTCGAACTCATGGTGATCCTCCTACCTCTGCCTCCCGAGTGCTGGGATTAAAGGCGTGCACCACCACGCCTGGAACAGCAGTTATTCTTTTTTTTTCTTTCCCCAAAATCTATATGTTTATTCTGGGCAAATCCCATAAGACACATCATTCTTATTGAGGCTTCTTTGTACCAGATGAGCCCCTTCTCCCTTGTTGTTTTTAATGTTCTCTTTGTCTTTAAGTGTCAATAATTTTACTGTGAAATTAAAATCTACTGAGGTACTACCCATGTTTCATCATCCCTATTTGAAAGGATAGCATGTGATATCCCAAATTTTATGATGTTTGTATAGCATTTTCCTTATCACATTTATGATTTTGTTTTTGCTGTTATAGTTTTATAGAACTTCAAAGTGATATTTATGTTATCTGTCCTCGTGACTCATTCACTTGTAGATTTGGTGAACACCTGCATATCGAAGGCTTTACAGAAGACTTTCAGTTTTCTTAGGTTAGTGACATGTGATGATGGATGACCCATTCAGTTGGCGAATTACTATGCATAAGGATGAAAGGATACTATGAGTTTGAACTGGATATTTTTGGAGCACAGAGCAGAAAGTCACGGATGACTTTATGACACTTTCTGGTAGATGAGCAAACTGAGGACTATCTAGATTAGCCATTTTAAGTCCTTGAGATTACCTGAGGACTAGAACTCAGGGCTCGTGATTCCTTATGTGACAATTCTAGAGGTGACTACTTTCTTTATTTGAGCATCAATTATTAATGCTTGAACCAACAGTGCAAAGTGGTTTTTTAAACTAAGTGAGAAAAGTATAGACTGGGTATTTTACTTCAAAAAGTACACATACTACAAATTAAAATAAACTATGCTTATTAAATTATACTCCTGAGAGTTTTATAAATGTTACTATGCTGAAACTCAGGTTATCAAAATATGGAAAGATTATTTTACTAAACTCACCTGTAGGTTTTATTTTCCTTCCTTTTTCTTAATATTTCTAGTTTGAAAAGTACTGTTCCTCTCCCTTCTTTATTTTTAAAAGAATCCTTCTCCTTTTATCTCTAATAAAATAGGTACAATTTATGTTACAGTTTTTTTTTTTTTTAAATGAGAGTTAACTGATCACTCAGAGCTGTGATCATTCCCCATAGGATAAAGCATGACTTATTTGGGCAGACAGTTTTAATTTTAATCTGCATGCCTCCTTTTCTAATCTCCCATGATTCTTTGCAAAAGGACAAGGAAAAGCAAGTCTTATAAAAAGAAATACAGTATGTGGTGACTATTAAAGTTCCATACATCCCTCACAGGAGAATTCTGATTTTTCTGCAGGTTGAGCATATGTTGCGTATGGACATTTCTAGGGAACAGATTCCTCATTGCCGAGCAGTGAACATGTTAGCTCACTCCGGAAACATGTTAGTGATAATTATGAAAGGTAGGCTACCATGAAATTGTAAGGTGATTTGGCAGAAGCTGGTGCTGCCGATGCCAGGATTTGGGTGCCGAACCACAGTTTCCTGTTTTCAAACGCATTCCTTGATCTGCAAAGGACATCTTTTGGAGACAAGAATTCAGACAGACTGGCACAGCCTGGACCTCCGCCAAGTCTGCTCGGAAGGATGCCATACTGGGAGCAAAGGAGTGAGAGAGAGAGAAAGAGGGAGAGAGAGAGAGGCAGAGGGAGAGCTGAGGAAAGAAAAAAAGGCAAGACTTGGCACAGCTCAGTCGAATCAGCTTCTTTTGTCTGCTTTCTCGGCTTGCGCTTCAGGAAAGAAAACCGTCCCGGGGTACGGGAAAACTCAGAACTTTCTGGTTTTCAAACTTAGAAGGCTTTTTAAGTCTCTTGGGCTGTTTGAAAGTGTTGGCACATACAATGACGTTTAGTCACCAGTATTAAGGGAAATAAAAGCCTTTTTCATAAAGAAGCTTCCACAGTGTCCATGCATTTGGGAAATATTATATTTGATTTTTTTGCATATATGATTATACCATGAGAGACAGGATTCACATAGAAGATGGCAAGGGACATGTCTCACTAGAGAGAATTTTAATTTTCTACAAAATAAAGTTTGCTCATCAATACAAATCTGCTTTCTAATCCAATCAGACATCCTTCGGAATGTATTCAGAACGTAAGTTTTCATACTTTATTTTACTTATTTTTCCCATTTGCAGATACTGACTTTTTAAGGAGACGTTCTAGAATTTCATGCAGCCCAGCCAGAAAGTCAGAGTATAAAAGTTGTTCCTTCCATGTGTTTTAAGAAAACGTTCTCTTAAAGCCACAGCCTTTATTTCCGTTGCTTCATGCTGTCCTAAACTACATCCCCCCGCAATTAGTGACAATACGGAAGACCAGGAAGCAAGCCGAAGACATCAGACTTCGCTTGAAGGGCAAACGAGAACAGTGAGCTTGGTCATTATTTTTTTGTGTGTGTGCGTGTGTATCTTTGCTCTGAACCATTTTTGGGAGGTGGGTGGGGAGGTGGGTGGGTAGGTCTCTGTGTGTAAAGATGTGTGCGATTAGTGAATTGTCCTTGAGAGGAGGAAATGATAAAAGGTATGATGGCAGAAATGGCTGGGAGGGGACTAGACATTTAAATCTTTTAAGAAGTAGTGAGCTGTGTTTGAAATAGTTGTAGAAAATTTTCATTTTTTAAAAATTGATTAAAGGTTTTATAATTCAGCGATTTTTGTAGCTTGGTTTTCTCAAAATGTTTTAAGAAAAATGTAAAAAGTTCATCAATTTTCTTTTTAATTCTGCCAGGTGTTTTACTTAGGTTTGTGTTTTCTATTTAATTTCTTATCAATAAATCCTTCCTATGAGGCCTGGTTCGGGTTGGGTGGAGATGGTTTTGATCTGAAAAATCAGCCTGGCTGGAGGAGAGCTCCCTGTGAGGCACGTATTTTTGTGGACCACCCTCACTGTCAGTAGGTATTCCATTTCTAAAAAAGAAGGTTTGGGTTGTAGGATTACGTGATGGCTTCTGGTAATGCCATATTTTCCTTTTTCTTCATGAACTGACAGGATACTGGAAAATCGCATATTTCCACCTAAGTACTAATCATTTTGGGCAGTATGAAAGACTGCCCCTGGATCTGTGCTTTTGTTTTGAGTATGCAATCATTGATTTGTTAAGCCTTTGACAAAAACAAATTGTCTATCGCTTCCTATTAATGCGCGCCTTAAACGATCAATTGTCTGAGATGTCTTTTATAAAATTATAGAGACACACCAGCCATCCTGGAAATGGCATTTGATATAAAAATATGGTTTTAAAACACATGAAGTCTAATGCAGGTGTTTGAATGGCTAGGCTGAGTATTTTCATCCATGTTTTTGTTTTTACTAATCAACATTTTGATGTTTAATGAAATGAAATCACGTAGTATTTATGTGGGTTGCCAAAACGACAACCGTTGTGTTATAAGCTCCTTTTTCCTCTCCTTTTCTGGTGTTCCTAAGATGGACGCCAAGCCAAAGACTGAATGATAGGCATAGGGAGAGGGGTGTTTACCTGACCAGTGCGAAGTTTCCAGTTGGTCCCAGGATCGATCATTTCCACGCTGAAAAACAACAGGGCATAAAACGGAAAGAAAGTTTAATAAACCAGCTCAAATTGGAGCTACAAGTTAATGCAGACCATTTCATTACCGCTTATATTTACTTCTTAAACATTGAGTATAACCTTTTGTCATGTAGGATTACTAAATGCGTAGCTGATTTGATTCATGACTATTTTTCACCATCAAGTTAAACGAATTCTTTGGTAGTTTATTTGTTAACTTCTTTGCAGCGAACTTAGTAAGAACAAACTTATATCCAAACTATTTTATTTTCAGTTATTTTCTAACTGTATAAACAAAAGTAGGCAAATAAAAAAACAAAGATGTCAGAATATAGCCTAAGAAATATTACATTTTTTGATACTAGTAAAACTGCATTGGGTAACTATGAGCTATTTTACCCAATAAAATTCCTTACCAATTCATTTTCTCTGGCCTACTTGTTAGATATCTTAAAACGAAAAAAGTTCCCCTTTTTGATGTGCGTTGTTTAATGAATGGTTCTGCGCATAACCTTTTTTGTGTAGTTCTGATTAAAAAGATCATGTTGATTATACTTTCAAAAACAGTTAGGTTGAATATAATGTATGTTTCTTTCCTTTAGACTTTTAAGACTAAAAACACATTAACTTTGGTCATTAACTATTTCTTGAATACAATAATATTAATGTTCCAATTCTTTGAGTCTCTAAGTCCTGTGGTTTGGTTGTAAGCGAACCCCTTCTTGAGCATGTATTTATTGTGGTTAAACTTATATAACATTTTGAAGTAGGCTTATTAAGACATAAATGGGTTAATATGGAACTGCTCATCAATGCCTGTCATTAAGTCACATTTTGATGTAGATACCTGAATATACAAGCACATGATTCTATAAACGAATGCAAACCTCTCAGTGGGCTTTCGTCCGGCATTTTATAATTATTCACTCATTTATTCATTTATTCAACAAATGTTTATTGAGCGCTCACTTAGGTATGCTAATATTTTCCTGATGGAGTTATTTTGGGTAACAGGGAAGGAAGTTGGATCCGTGTGTGGAAAAGAGGATAGATTTACAATAAAGCTCATAGAGCCTGGTTACAAAACAGCAATCCCAGAGTGAGATTCATTTCAGGATGTTAGAGGACATCCACTTTGAGAGCACAGCATAAGTGTTCTAGAGTGCTGACAGGAAAGGAATTGGCAGGTTGGTTGTTCATACAGACATAGAAATTTCTTTTGTCACTGTTTTGGTTGCTGCATTTCATTGGCTGAAGCGCTTCTGTGGTGGTTCAAATCTTTTGATAGACATGTTGGGTGAATAGTTCAAGGCTGCAAGGAAGGAATTAAATAGGGAGGGTTGAGCCACTGCTCATGTGCCAGACTTTACCTGGGGATTGAGTTTTCAAAGGTGTGGCTGTAATGTAAAAACAGTAGCCATACTCTGTTGCCTTTGTTTTCTATTGTGAGACCGAGGAGGTCTGAGAAGCCAGTCTGGCATCTAAGCCTAGCACATGGTCTCTGAAGGTAAGGGGTGATGTGGTTCAAAGGGACCAATCAGCTCCCATTTTATACTCTATTTCCAGGGCTCTCTCTCTGTATTGAACTTTGTGGCCCAATTTTATTCCATGTGGCTAATGTTCTCTATATAAATACAGAGGAAGTGTGGTCCTGAAGAGGAGGTGGACATCATCACATACATAAGGGAGAAGGGCTCAGAGACTGTGATGATGGCTGGAAAGGAGTTGGCTGCATGTATTCACTGCCTAATACTCATCGCAGGTCTCCGGAGGCCTGCTGGGGCCAAGAAAATGATACATGAGAACTTCTAGTCCAGCTGGGTGTGCAGAGAGGATGTAGGTAACTAACAAGTGTCTGTTTCCCTGCAGTGGCCTGATATCCATCCAGAAGCAATGCTTGGCATAGGGACTGGACCACAATGGACACTTAATATGTATTCTTCTCATACTTGAAAGGCAGAAATCATTTTGCTTGTTTTAAATCTAGAAACTATGTTGCTGGTTATGGATTTAGAGTGGGTTCACGATTGAGCCACATTCATTGTGACTGTTCGAATTCCTCAAAGTCAGTATCAGAAAAAATATAAAATAAGGGCTTGCCTGACATGACACATGCTGAGTCCTGGTCATCTAGTGTCTTAAAATCTCCACATCCTTGTTTTCCTAAAGGACCTATGACTGTCCCTTAGGATTTACTGGTGTGGCTTAAATTGGAACAGACCAAAAAGAAGGTCGTAAGTGGTTCTTATGAGTGCAGGAAGAAGACTGTGGAAGTGAGAGAGAACTGGCAAGAGAAAGCAGAGGAGAGCTGAAGGTTCTGCCCCATGCCAGTGAGGTCTCTGAGGTTCTTTAGAGAGCCTGACTTACAGAGGGCTGAGGATGAATGTGGGCCTAGGGTTAGACTGGAATGTCCACCACAGGCTGTCACAGGTATATCGGGAGTATATAAAGCATCCGCTGGATGTGTAAAAGGGCTGCTGAGGCCATTCATGTCAAGCACACTTTTTCTAGCTTTTTCTCCAGGGGTGCTGTGAGGCCCAGGAGAGGGAGAGGAAGTGTTAGGACTGTTCCATGCCTCAGACACATTGCCAATTTCAGACCCACCTTCCTTCCAGGACAGGTGCCTGGGTCTGTTAGAGTGAGGCTTCTTAACTTCTTTTACTTGAGACCCCAGGTAGATAGGTATATAAAATAGGTCTACAAGCAGACTTTTATGATAATAAACCAAAAGGAATTTATTTATAAACAATTCTTTGGTATCATATAATTTTACCATTGATTAAAGATGGAAGCAAATTTGCACATTAATTAGATGAGTGTGCTTTTTATTTCTGTATAAAGACTTGGCCAGATATTTGATGCTGAAGATCATAGAGTATCTTCAACATTTCTCAGAGTTGAATGATGTTTTGATATTATAGCCATCAGTGCTAAGAATGCCACTTTAAATAAGTACATAGTACAAACAGAAGTTTTGACCACTTAAGAAGTTGCTGGAAATTCTGAGCTAATCCCAAGTCAAAATTCATTTAATGATTTTTAAAAAAACTGAAATTGAAGTCAGGAATTTTAAAAATTCAACATTCTAATACAATGCAGTCCAATGAACGGATTCATTATTTTTACATGTTGAAGTATGACAGTAAAGAAATAGTAAAAGTCTTTATTTATCATAATTGGACCATTATATTTCTATAAGAACAGAAAACTTTGCATGTATAGGAAAACCCTGCAGTTTGTAACATACAGTAGTCTTGAATCTGAGCCAAGATGTCTCAGGCATTGTTCATTGGTATAATGTGTTGATTAGCACACAGTGCAATCAGAACCAAGGGTGCAGCAAAGTTACACAATACAACATAGGTGAACACTGCCAAAACATTCAGACGCATTATGCATTTGATTCAAATTAATTTATTTTGTTTTATTTTTAAAAACCTTCATATTGACAGTTTCCATAAATATAGACCATAAACCATAATAATTTCCACCCCACCCCCTTCCTCCCCCTCTCAAATCCAGCTTTGAGTGAATCTCTTCTTTTAGTTAGTCTCCCATTCTGATGTCATCATTTCCCCTTCCTATTACAAAGGTCTTGTGTAGGTAGCATTAGCTACAGTGAGGTCATGAATATCAAGGCCTGTCTGTGTCTGGAAGATTGCACTGTAAACACTCCTCCCCTTCCTTTGGCTCTTACATTCTTTCTACCACCACTTCTGCAATGGCCCTGAGTCTTGAAGGGTGTGTTAGAGCTGTCTTAGTGCAGAGCACTCCACTGTCACTTTTTAGCACTGTGGTGACTTTTGAGTCAGCCCAGTGGTCACCACCATCTGAAAAGAGAAGCTTCTCTAACCAAAAGTGAGAGTAGCATTAATATATGGGTATAAATATTAAAAAAGTGCTTAGAGGGAAGCTTGGTGGGCATAACATATGCGTTTAGTCACACAACAGCAGTCTCTACTCCCCTAGGGCTTATGACCTCCCCAGCCATAGGCTTTTGACTAGGTTTTCAGTACCAGTCATATATTCCTTCCCATGGAACAGGCTTCCAGTTCCATCACAGAGCAATTGGTTTCTCCCTTAACAGACGTGCCACTACTGCACCAGTTGACACATTTGGCTGGCTGGCTACCCTTAAGGTTGGCAGAGTCCACTGTGTTTTAACACCTTTGATACTTTCTCTCTCACGAAAGGCTGCATGCTGGATAGCTCTTTCCAACTTTCTGATAGTCACTAGGGAAGAGGTTTCCAGCTCAGGTGTAGCTTGACTTTCCAGCATGTGATCTTGAGTTAATGTTTGTTATTGAGTGTTTGGAAACCTTTTGCTATTGCTAGAATTTTCATGATCCCCCACATCTGGTTACACAACCCCCTATTGTGGTCCTAGCCCATAGTTTAAGAAGCTGCGTGCTAGATGACACCCCAAGCTTTGTGGGAGCTATTGGCAGCCCAGGCTTAGAACTGGCATAGCAAGGACAGAAGAAGACCAAAGAGGACGAAGAGAAGCTTTTGACCATAGGCCCAGGGTTGAGGAAGGGATGGGTGATGTGATTGGAGAGTTCTAGAGCCCATGATGGCCTAGGGAAAGAAGCGTGAGCAGAGATTATGGTCAAGTTAAGGAGAAGGTTTGGAGTGGCTCTGGAAACCACAGGTTGTGACAGCAGTCCTGTGGGCTGGCTTCCAAGGCTGGCCACATATTCGTGTTACTTTCCTTCTCTCCACGTAAGTGAAGAACTCACAGGAAAGGAAGATAGGTACCTGGGTGCTTCCTGTGAGGTTTGAGAAGTTACTAGAGTGTCTCATAGCTTAAATGTTTCTTGGCCTTACAATGGGAAACCCCAGTTATACATCTTCTTTTTCATATGTGTATGCTTGCTTGTATGTGGGTAGGCACACATGTGCACAGGTGTGTATTTATATGTGTATGTGTGCATGTGGAGGCCAGAGGTTGACATCAAGTATTTTTCTAAGTCACTTCCCACTTTATTCTTTGATACAGTGTCTTTCAGTGAACCCTGAGCTCATCAGTTAGGCTAGTGTAACTGGCAGCAAGCTCTAGGAATACTCAAGTCTCTGCCTCCCAGTGCTGGGACTGTTGGTATGCCCAGAATGCACCCTTTTATGTGGGTGCTGGGGATCCGAACTCATATCCTCATGTTTGTACAGCAAGCACTTTATCCACTGAGCCATCTTCCTGGACCCCAAGTATGCATCTTGATAAGTGGAGGACTTGGGCCCTCTGTAGCCATGCCATTCCTTTCTCCCTGCATTGCAATGGTATTTACATCTCTCCCCCCCTCCCATTATCCATCTCAAGCTACTGTCCTTCACTTGAAAAGACCAAGTGGTTCTTTGGCAGTTATACAGTTATGGCCCCTCAATTATGCATCTTTTTTGCATGTGTGTGGGTGCACACGTATGCACATGTGCAGGTGTGTGTTCATGTGTGTGCTGGACACCACTGTGCTCAAAAAACTTCCATGATGTGGAATAGAGAAACAGGCTGCAGAACCCTACCAACCCGGGTGGGGAGTTTGGCTCTGTCCTTTAGGCATGGGGCACTGATTTTGTGTTGAACACCCTGTTCCTTCATCTGTGGATGGAGCTCATAGAATCTCCTGCTGTTAGGAGGAGAAATGAGGACATCAGCGCAAGTCACCTAGCATGGTGTCTGGTCTGTGGGGAGGGAGCACCAGATAAAAGGTAGATGTTAGCTTATTTTATTGTTGTTGTTATTATTATTATTATTTTTGATTTTTTGAGGTAGGGTTTCACTGTAGCCTAGGCTGACCTTGAATTCACTCTGTAGTCACAAAGTGGCCTTGAACTCACAGTGATCCTCCTACCTCTGCCTCTTGAGTACTGGCCTTAAAGATGTGAGCCACCATACCCTGCTTGATCTTAGCTTATTATTGTAGGTTTTTATAAATTTGAAAATTGTGGTAAAATACATGTGTCACATAACATTTACCATTTCAACCTTTATTTTTAGTACAGTGGAGGGGGACTAAACACATTCCCACCCAGCCACAGAAACCTTTTCACCATGCAAAGCTGAAACTCAGTAGTCACTAACAAGAACTCCCTGTTCCTTTCTTCTGCAAACCATCCACATTCTGTCTCTGTTGATCAGACTGCTCTGGTACCTCACATAGGTCTAATCTTCATAGTCATTCTTTTGTGATCTGTGAGGGAGCATGTGTCAGTCCCTTCTTCCTTTTGGAGGCTGAATGTTGTTCCACTCTGCCTACATTCTGTATCCTGTGGATCCATTCACTTGCTGAGAGACATCTTCCACTTTGTGTCTATTTTGAATTAGCTTGCACATATTTTTGAGACCTTGTTTTCAGTTTTTTTTTTTTTTTTGAGGTACATCCCAAGACATGGAATTATATTCACAAGCAGTTTAAACTCAAAGCAGGTTTCAGTGTCTGGGAACTTGTGTACCTAAATGATGTATGCTGAATTTGACTTTCTAGCACAGATAGTGGTCAAATGGGAGGATGACAGAGAGCTCACAATGCCTGTATGGCTTTGTGAGGATATAATCTGGATACCATATTGATGGATCTCTGAATTATTTTTGTTCTGAATTCTTTTTATTGTTCTTCAGGAATGCTCATCAGGACAGTAGTCTGATGGCATAGTAATTATATTGTCCTAGGATATCCTGGCCATATTTCATTTTTAAAACCATATCACTTCCTTTTTTTTTTTTTCAAGGTAGGGTCTCACTCTAGCTCAGGCTGACCTAGAATTCACTATGGAGTCTCAGGGTGGCCTTGAACTCATGGCGATCCTCCTACCTCTGCCTCCCGAGTGCTGGGATTAAAGGCGTGCGCCACCACGCCTGGCTCAATTCCTTTTTTAAAAATTAAAATATTAAAATTATTTGTACGTGTGTTTATGTGTGTGTGTGCACACGCACGTGTGCGTGCGTATGCTGGGGAATTGAACCCAGGCTGGGAGGCTTTGCAAGTAAGTGCCTTTAACCACTGAGTTATCTTCCCAGCTCCCACATCATATCATTTCTTAAAAGTCCTTACCATTTCTGTTCGGAGAACTTCCTGGAGCCATTCTTAGAGGGTAGGTCTACTGGCAGCTGATCTCCTAGTTACCCTGTATGGCATTGTCTGGATTACCCAGTGGTTCCTGGAGGGCATGTTTGCTGGATATAGACTTCCTAGAGAACAGTTCCTTTCAGCACTTGAAGCACATGGGTTGTTTCTGCTTTGTGGTTTCAGATTGGAGATTTCCTTCCATTTGCACTTGTAAGATGTCACTGGCCACTGCTTTCAACATCTTTCTCTTTGCATTTAGTTTTCAAGGTGTTTTGATTTAAATGTGTCTTGTAAGACAATTGACTGGGTTTATTCTGTGATTCACCTTCTTTTTTTAAATTACATTTTTATTTGTTTATTTTCAAGCAGAGAGAGAGAGAGAAAAGAGGCAGACCAAAAGAATTGGCATGCCAGGGCCTCAAACTACTGCAAACACACTCCAGATGCATGTGCTACTTTGTGCATCTGGCTTTATGTGGGCACTGGGGAATTGAACCCAGGTTGTTAGGCTTTGCAGGTGAGTGTCTTAACTGCTGAGCCATCTCCCCAGCCCTTACTCACCTTCAAGAATAAGTAGGATTACGTATTTTAAAATTTTGTTTATTTATTCATTTGAGAGCAACAGAGGGAGAAAGAGGCAGAGAGAGAGACAGAGAGAGAGAATGGGCATGCCAGGGCCTCCAGCCACTGCAAACGAACTCCATATGTGTGCGCCCCCTTGTGCATCTGGCTAACGTGGGTCCTGGGGAATCGAGCCTCAAACCGGGGTCATTAGGCTTCATAAGCAGTGCTTAACTGCTAAGCTGTCTCTCTAGCCCAGGATTACAGTTTTTATTTCTAAATAAAAAATTGGAGGATGTGAATGTGAGACTTTATTATCTCATCTGTGTTTAGACTGATCATATTTCAGTTGTTTTTCTCCCATGTTCTATTGTCTGGCTTTTTAGGTTCACTGAGTCATTCATTCATTCATCTGTTGTCCTCTGCTAGTGAATCTGCCTAGTGCATTTAGTATCAGTTATTGCATTTTATTTGCTCCATCTTTATTGAGATGTTTTGTCCTTTCCATTGGTTTCCTGTGTGTTTGTAATTGTTTACTGAGACATTTCTATGATGCTGCTTTTCCATCTGGGTCAGATCATCCCAACATTGTGTCCTTTTGGTGTTTGCATCATTAATTGTTTTTTTTCTAATATAAGTGGGAAGTTTCTTGGTTTTTCAGGACAAGTGGGTTTGACTGTATCCCAGACATATTGGGTACAACACGAGTCTCACCATTTTCTTCAAGTCTTTTTTCCAGAAACCTCCCTTGACACTGAGCCATCTAGGGAGAAGTCCACATTCCTCATTGATTACATGAATAACTGAGGGTAACTGGCATGGACACTGCCAGGTGGGATGCAGTGTGGGCTCCTATAGGCAAAGCTGTGTTTTCATGATTGGCTTTGAACTTGCTACAATAATCTGGGCTGCATATTCCATAAGCTCAGTTTGCGTCATTGGTACAACATGTGCTTGATAAACCTGTTCAGTGATAGTAAGCTCTCAAAATAGGATGGAGCCCATTTTCATCACTAGCTTCCCTGAGGCTGGTGTGTTTATCATTATGAGCATACCAAGTAAAAGTCAGTAACAGATAACAAAATTTCTATTTCCCTCCTATTACTACCACTGGATTTTATTATGTTTGTAACTTTTTCTTGGTATAGGTGTGTAGTATGTGGTGTGTGTGTGTGTGTGTGTGTGTGTGTGTGTGTGTGTTGTGTATACATGTGTGTGCAGCTGTGCACATGCAATGTGCAGAGGCCATATGTGTGCAGAGGCCAAAGGAGGATATCGGGTGGTCTCCTCTTCTACCTTCTTCTCTGAGACAAAGCCTTGTTTAGTTAGACTGGCTGACCAGTGAGCCCCAGACACTCTCCTGTCTGCACACCTCTCAGTGCTGAGATCATAGGCAAGCATGATCATGCCTTAGCTTTGAAAAATATATTTATATTTGAGAGAGAAAGGGGGGGGAGAGAGAGAAAAAAAAAAGAGAGAGAGAATGGGCACTCCAGAGCCTTCAGCCATTGCAAACGAACTCTAGAAGCATGTGATACCTTGTGCATCTGGTTTATGTGGGTTCTGGGGAATTGAACCCAGGTCCTTTAGCTTTGCAGGCAACTGCTTTAACTGCTAAGCCATTCCTTCAGTCCCATGCCCATCTTTTAATGTGGGTGCTGAGCATCAAATTCAGGTCCCCATTCGTATACAGCAAGTGCTCATACCTGCTGAGTCATCTCCCAGCCCTGTTAGTGGATTTGAATGGATGCTTTAGGAATTTTAAAGATGGGCTATTTTGTTTCATTTGCTAACTCACACTTCTGGTTTCATGTGGATAATGCAGACTTTACAGATGATTTCTTTGAAATCATAGGTTTTCAGATTTCACTGTGTGGTAGTTTGAATATATGGCCTCATAGATTCAGGGTTGAATTTTGAGTCTCCAGTGGGTGGAGGCCTACTGAAGAAGAGGTATTAGTGGGAACAGGTCTTAGAGCCCAGCCCTAAGGTGTCTTTGGGATGGACCTGAATTCTAGCCCAAAGGTGTGGAGAGAGCAGTGTGAGTTCTGCCAGTTCATGCTTTCTAGCTGTCAGTGGGGTCTCTCTGCTTGGATCTGTGAAAGGGGGCCAGCTTCTTCTACTACTGATGGTGTTCCCCTGGGCTCTGTAAGCCTGAACTAAATCCCTTCCTCTTGTAAGCTCTATCTGTTTAGATGTTTGTCTCAGCAACAAGGAGCTGACTGCTACATACTGGGCATCTGTCCTTGGCAATGACAATATGAGATCTGAGTACTGGATCCCTTATTAATTGAGTGGTTTTGGGAAAATCCCCAAACTCTAATGGTAGGCTTTTCTCATCAGTAAATTGCTATCTTAATACCTGTTTTCAAGAGTTGGCAAGAATATTAAATGAAGCAACGTGCCTGGAGCAATTTAACAGATAGGCATGACACAAACATGAGAGATAATTATCTAGTTGAGCTACTCCAGGCACATGGTGCTGATGGATAAAGATAATGTACCTAATTCTGCATGCCTTTCAGCTGTGCATGCCAATAGATTCTGGGCTATACATGTATATTTTTAAAATGCTTTAAAATTTTTAATTAGAGAAAACTTTATAATACAGAGATGTGTTGAATAAAATGAAATGAAGATCCATTATCCACAATTTAACACCTTGCCAAATTTATTTCCCTCACATCTTTCTTTATTTTTAAAAATATCGTTAGAGGTGTCACTAAAGCCTTATTCTCTTACTGTTGAAATTGATGAACACTTCCACACATATTTTTGTTTTATTTAGTACAGAATAGTTTTATATTTTTACACACATTTTATATGTATATATTTCCATATCATTTACTACAAATATATTATCGTAATATTTACTACACAGGTAAGGTAGCTTTTAGTTTTAAAACTTACATGTGGGGGCTGGAGAGATGGATCAGCGGTTGAGGTACTTGCCTGCAAAACTTAAGAGCCCAGATTTGATTCCCAAGTACCCACATAAAGCCAGATGCACAAGGCAGGGCATGTATCTGGAGTTCCTTTGCAGCAGCTAGAGACCCTGGCGCACCATTCTCTCTCCCCACTCTCCCAAATAAATACATGAAATATTAAAAAAAAAAACTTAACATGGTTTGAAATGGGTTTGCACTGTTGCTGTCTTTTCTGCAAAGTGCATGAGATATTTCTTTTTTTTTTTAAATACATCTTTATTTATTTGAGAGAAAGAGAGAGGAGAGAGAGAGAGGAAAAGAGAACAGAAGAGAGAATGTGGGCATGCCAGGGCCTCTTGCTGCTGCATATGAACTCCGCATGTGTTTGCCACTTTGTGCTTCTGGCTTTTCTTGGGTATTGGGGAATTGGACATCAAGCTGTCAGGCTTTGCAAGCAAGCACCTTGAATAGCTGATCCATCTCATCAGCTCCCTGGGATATTTTTGAGATTTTTCAGGTGCAGGTCCAGTGTTAGAGTGAATACTGCATTGCAGTCAATCTGCTATTCTGTGGATGGACATTTGGGTCTTGGCCTGGTGCTGAGGGTGCTGTCATGCCTGTCACTGTCTAGAACTCACCAGGTTGGCAAGACTGGTTTGCCTGAACCTGTCACCTGTATAGATGTGGGCTCACCGAGGGAAGGCCCAGGCATAGAGCCCAGTTGCTGACTATGTCAGCCTTACCCCATCACACCAGCTTATCTTTCCCCGTGGCTCCACCAATCTCGGCTCTTGTGAAGGATCAAAGCTTAGCTTGCTCCATTCCACTAACACCTGCCAGTAGCTGACCGGAACTTTATGTCAATCTGATGGCCACGATATATTTTGCTGTTGCTCTAATCCATGTGCCTGATGACTCAGAGGGACAGTGTATCTTTTTGTACTGGCAGTTTTATTTCCTTGTTTGTATATTCTCCATTCACACCCTTTGCACAGTTTTCTTTTGGATGCGTTTTTCTTGTTAATTTGTAGCTTACTTTATATATGAATCCTTCATAAACTGAGAATGTCTCCTTAATCTTTGGTCTGCTTTACCTTTTCTTTGTTGTGACTTAAAAAAAATTCAAGACAGGGGCTCATGTAGCCCAAGTTGGTCTTGAACTTACTATGTAGCACAGGCTGTCCTTTAACTCCTGATCCTCCTGCCACCATCTTTCAAGTGCCAGGATTACAGGCATGAACCATTATGCTCAATTTTTTTTTGTTGTTGTTGTTTTAAAATAAATTATGGTACAAGTTTTTAAAAAAAAATGTAATGCTTTTGTTTTTCATTTTCAAAAGTTTTTTACTATAATATGTACTTGGGGTACATGTTTGGGGTATGTCTGCAAGAGATAATGGGACTAATATTTCTTCAAATGAATCAGACTTTTAGCCCCTTAATTAATGTCTAGGGGTCAAGTTCCATATTTTCTATATGAACTTTCAGTCAATTTGTTGAAATCTTTGACCAATTACTACTTCCCAGGAGCCAATTACTGAAGAGTTGTGGACTGAAGACTTGTGCAATTTTATTTTATTATCTGCGGCGACTCTTACAGCACACCAGTAATATGGGCACTGTTGTCATTGCGTCTGCAGTGTTGGTGAACTGGAGTTCCCTGCCCTTAGAAAGAATGTTCTTTTGATCTGATTACAGCGATTTCTATACAGTGAATGCTCTTGGTGCAGTAAGCACTTTCTCCTTTCCCTAGCCGGTAGACTTGCTAACAAAGCAACTTAATTGAGGAATGCAAACTGTTGGGGCAAGTGGAGCTGAGTTGTGGCTGAGGCTCCTGTGTATCTTTTGGTGTGCAATGAAGTAGCACTTATTCACTGACGGTGCTGTCATCCCCGCAACAAAACCCACCTAATCTCTCAAATGACTTTGCAAAACTGAACCACACAGAGGACCCAGACAGGAGGGTGGGGCAGTGCTGTGTATACACAGTTCTCTCTCTTTTCCTGTGCTTACACGGAATCCTGCAAGAATTCTTGGCCTGTTTCATTATTATCTCATTCTCTCTCTCTGTGTGTGTATTGTGGGTACATGTGTGTATGTTGGCCAGAGGTTGACATCAAATGTGTTCTTTAGTTGCTGTCACCTTATTTTTATTTATTTTACTTATTTGATAGAGAGAGAGAGAGAGACAGAGAGAGAGACAGAGAATATGAGAATGAGCACATAAGGGCCTCCAGCCTCTGCACATGAACTCCAGATATATGTGCCACCTTGTGCATCTGGCTTATGTGTGTCCTGGGGAATTGAACTTGGGTCCTTTGGCTTTGCAGGTGAGTTACTTAACTGCTGAGCCATCTCTCCAGCTCCTGTCGATCTTATTAATTAATTAGTTAATTAATTAATTAATGATTTTGAGACAGTGTCTCACACTGAACCGGAGCTCACCATTTTGGCTAGATGAACTAGCCACCAAGTCCTGGACATCTTCCTGTCTCTGCTCCCCATTGCAGAGGTTACAGGTATGTGCTGCTGCACCAGCTCTTACGTGGATGCTGGGGAATCCCAGCTCATGCTTATGTGGCTAGCCCTTGCTAACTGAGCCCTCTCCACAGCCCCTCTGGGCCCATTTCAAAGTCTGAGTGAGATACTCTCTTCACCAAACAAGAAGGATCTTGGTTGTTCGGTCAGTTCTCTATAGTCATTGTAAAGTTCTAGGTCGAAATTAGTGACTGGCAGGAGCCCGAGCTTGCCAGGCAGAACCTACAAGGCAGCCTCTTGGGCTGAATGTGTTAGACTCCACCTTTCCCTGCCTGCCCGCCAAGGGGAGCCTATGGCTTACTTTGTATAAGCTGGCTTTCTTCTACTGGTTCGCTAGCTTCAGTGAGGCAGGGGCCGAGAAGTCCACCGTCGCTGCCTGAGCTTTGACTGGTCTTCCTTCTTGCACTGCCTGACTTCTTTCTCCTCTGCAGTCAAGGTCTTTGGACCATCCCACCACTGTGTCACTTTGAGGAAACACCCTAGAAATGCATGAAGATGCTATGCTTCCTTGCAAAAGATGTTTCCTCCATATTATCTAGGGTACTCAGACAGACAGACAGACAGACACACACACATACACACACACACACACACACACACACACACACACACACACACAGAGAGAGAGAGAGAGAGAGAGAAAATTGCAGCTTAGAGAAGTGGAGAGCCTGGTTAGTGACAAGGCTAAGGCTCAAACCAGCTCTCTGCCTTCATTTCCTTTGTTCTTGCTGATGTTGTTCTGCCCTTGTTCTACATGTGAGTGGCTCACCAAGAGAATAGCAAGGTGCTACTATTGATTTTTTAAGCAGCGCCTCCACACCTATACCAATTGGAAATGTGTCCTTAGGTAAATCTGTCATCCCTCTCTCCTTCTTTTCCATTGTCTATACATCCATTCATCTATGTGTCCATCCATCCAATGAGTTAGTCCTCTTTCAGTTTCTGACTGAGTCCCTCAGGGCTCAGTGATGATGGTGCTATGCACGGCCCAGCCTCACAGAACTTATGGTGGGCTGGGGAAGAAGGACCACTAACAAGTGATGGGACCGAGTGTCGTGATGGCAGAGGTTTGATGGTTTAAAGGCTTGCTCTTCCTCATGCCTCTTTCGCTCCTCTATACACAGAGAGGATCAAGACTCACATCGTTTGGAGAACATGGACCCCCAGAAAACAAAATCTCCTTGAATGCTTTTTCTAATTAATGCAACACTGAGTATATAACTATCAAAAAATAGATTTAAAAGAAATCCAGAATGGTAGAGGTCATTTTGTTGGCCTCTTTGTAGCTGACCCAATGAGTGTCCTTCCTCAGTCTCCTCAGAGGCTGCTCCTGGCATCTCTGAGCAGCAATTTCTGGAGATGAACAATGCCTAAGGGAGAAGGTCGGAATAGCCCCACAGGCAATCTCCCTCCTGAGTTCCTGTGAATACTTTGGGAGAAGAGATCTGTGGAGTTAAGCTTTGGCTGTTTCTGGAGCTATGCCTTAAAAAAGAGAGAAAAAGAAAACCACAAAAACCCAAGATGCTGTTTAAATAAAGAAAAGTGAGTTTTACTTCCAAGAGAGCTTTTGCCATTTTCTTAATGCTTATTCTCCTTCTGAGAGCTCATTATGGAGTGAGTGTGGCAGTAGTTTACTTCAGTGAGTGTGCCTTGCCTGGACCAGGGGATGAATTAGAGGCCCAGTAAAGGCCAGAGGAGCAGGCAGAACTGCACCTCAATAACCCCAGGTAGTTCTAAAGCCGTTCTACTTCTTAACAGACCTCCCGGGAGCATCCCTGGTCTCTGCTGCCTCCCCCTTTCCATGCTTAATAACCTTTGCTGTCAGGAAATCCCTCCTCCTGTTTAACCTAGTTCCCCCTCGACACAGCTCAATCCTGTTTCTGTAGTTATCCTTTGTGGTGACAGAATAGCAGGTCATTATCTTTTGATGATTTCATAATGTTCTTGGAGGGGTCCAGGAAGGCTTCCCCAAGCCTCCACTTCTGTAAGTGAGGTAAATATATTCCTCTCCTTTCTTAGCACTGCTTCAGGACATTTTGCTATTTTTAAACCTTTATTCATATCCACGTCTTTGGTGTTGTGTGTGTGCTTACATGATTACCTTGGGTGCCATTCCTCAGGAGCTTTCCACCTGCTTTGAGACAGGGTCTAGAATTTGTCAGGTAGGCTAGACTGTCTGGCCAGCAAGCCATGGGGGTCTATCTACTTGTTTCTACTTCCATGCTGCTGGGATTACAAGTGTGTGCCACCATGGCCAGTGTGTGTGTATGTGTGTGTGTTCTAGAGAGTGAACTCTGGTCCTCATGCTTGCAAGGCAAGGACTTTACTGCCTGAGCTGCTCTGAGGTTCCTGGATCCAAATACCCCGGGCCTGCCTTGGTGAGCCACTGGTTCCATTTTATACTTAAAGTGCAGATCCTCGTCTTCCTTGTGGCTTATCCAGGTTTCCTGTTGTTTGTAACTGGGGTGTGGGGGCCATTCTGGAGGCAGAACGAGCATGAGGAGTGACTGCCTTTGACTTACTTGGCTAGAGGAGCCTGAGTGACTGCCTCTGCCTGGGATGGACCATCAAACTATGAATTTAGCCAGGTGTGGTGGTGCACACTTTTAATACCAGCACCTGGGAGGCTGAGGTAGGAGGATCACTGTGAGTTCAAGGCCGGCCTGAGACTAATTCCAGGTCCATTTGGGCTAGAGCAAGACCCTACCTTGAAAAACAAAAAAATAAACCCAAACAACAACAACAAAAATCTATGAATTGAACTGCTGGCTTTTCATCTCCATGGAAACATTTCTTTCCTGATCTACATTTCAGTGCACATACAATATCTGTTGGTCCTCTGCTCAGGAAATTGTGGTGCCATCATACCATCAATGCCTCTTTCTTTCTTTTTGTGTGGTGCTGGGTATCAAACCCATGTCCTTGCCCATGCTAGGCAAGTGCTGCTCCTTACCCTTGATTCATCTTCTACATGCCACAAAAGGGGCTGGAACTTGCAAACTTTTCTCTGTATGTGATAGATGAACCTGTCTGTTTCCCACCAGGTTCTGCCAAAATTCTTATTGGGAGGGGATTGTTTGGTCCCTGGGTCCCCCAGCCCTCATTAGCAGTATGAACCATTCTTAAACTCCATGCTTGTTAGTTGTCACCTGACTTGTTGGGGGTATTTGCTTCCTTTTATTTTATTCCATTTCATTATTATTATTATTATTTTTTGTTCGGTCTCTCCCCTCCTTTCACCTAAGCATAAAAGCAGCACAGAGCTCTCGCCTGGCTGCCGGCGTAGGCAGCCCTCCCACCTCGGCTGCCAAGCTTTTAGCAGATGAAATAAAAGTCTATTTATAACTGGTCTCTGATGGATTTCCTCCCTACCTGTGGTTGAGCTCCATCAGCAGGTGTACTGAGCAGATGGAGGAGGTTTTAATTTTTTCAGTTCAATTAGATCAGCTCTCCAGGTTCAGATCAGTCCTTCCCTTTCTCACTAAGTTCTTCCTCTTGGCATTGAAATTGTTGAGCATAGCAAAACCCAAATTAAGTCCGGGAGCTAAAATTCATGTAGTAACTGCCTTTAAAATAAGTACTCTGGCAGAGGACCATCATCCCATATCATAGGCTAAATCAGTATTAACTCCTTCTTCTCTAATATTTAACTCAATGTGACTTCATTAATTTAAATTCATATTCAGAGCACTAAAATGCTAAAAGCACAAATTCTTTATTTCTTATTTTTATTGGCATGCACAACACGTGCGTATGTATGCATGCATGTGTGTAGCATTGTGAGTGTGATGTGTATGTGGTGTATGCACATGTGTGTTTCTTTGTTTCTTATATTGTATTTTTAGCATTCAATCTCATGCAACTTGAAAATGTATTACACCAGTTTAGTAGTTCAGTTTATGTGATGAGGAATTTTAATGAGAAGGTGAAGACATTCATTTTCTGAAGTTCATTTGACATCTTTTGGACAGTGGAATTGTCAAGGGAATGTTCAAATAATATGCTATGGTTCAAAACCAGTGTGAAGATGGCCTTCCATAGCTCTGGGCTTAACATCAGGATCCACTGAAAGGTCAGTGAGCATAAGTCCTGGCTTCTTGATGTACAATGGTAGGGACAGTGACCATGCTTATGCTTAGTGGGGTGTGACATTTTCTGTTGCCAAGAGCCTGGATTCTTTCCACCTTAGGCTCTCAGATGGGAAGCCATGTCGGCCCACAGTCAAACATACACTTGCACGTCCCCCAGGCCTTTCTGTGCTCATGGCTGCTGGATGGAACAGTATTGTCTGTTCTGTGGGTCTGACTCTTAGATTTTTTAGTAATTATCTTTGATGTTGGGTTTGAAACAAGGAAGATGACCTATTCTGATGAATTCTTGTTTTATTTTTAGCCAATTTATTTTGATAATGTGTATGTGTGTGTCTGTGTATGAGCACATGTATGTGTGCTACTGTGCATGTGTGGAGATCAGAGGACAACTGTGGGGTTGGTCCTTGCCTTCCACCTTATTTTCAGATAGTCTTCCTTGTTCGCTACCGTGAATGCCAGATTCCTGGCCCAAGAGCTTTGAGATTCTCTGACTCTGAAGCATCCCATTGCCATGGGTGTGTTGGGATGACACACCCATGAGCTACTTGTGTCAGCTCTAAGTGGGTCCTGGGGATCTGAAACCCAGCCATCAGGCTTGCAGAGTAAGCACTGTTAACCACTGAGCAATCCGATGACTTTTTTTTGGTCTATTTTTATTTATCTGAGAGTGACAGACACAGAGAGAAAGAGGCAGAGAGAGAGGAGAGTGGGTGCTCCAGGGCTTCCAGCCACTGCAAACGAACTCCAGATGCGTGCGCCCCTTTGTGTATCTGGCTAATGTGGGTCCTGGGGAATCAATCCTTGAGCCGGGGTCCTTAGGCTTCACAAGCAAGCGCTTAACCGCTAAGCCATCTTTCCAGCCCATGATGACATTTTTGTTCAAATTATAGTAGGGTTTATTCACTCTGTTTTACTCAATTACCTCTGGAAGGTTTTTTCCAAGAGTGTGGATTAAGTGGATCTGTGGTTCATTCTGTAGTCTCTCTCCTGGTTTACTAGGTGTCAAGTTTCACATGAGGGAGGGTGTCTGGAACTAAAAGAGGACCATCAACATCACTGCTGAAAGATGGGTTGCACAATTTAGTGAGGACAGCCATGCACATGAGAGCCTGCCCCTCAGCAGCTCAGGTCCAGTGTGTTTGAAGACCCTCTGGAAATGTTTTCTAGGCTTGTCTACCCTCTCTTGTTCAGAGGGTGGCTTCACTATTGTCAGCAGGAGAGTCATTTCCTGGGTCTTTCCTCTTCTCTCAGGGTCTGTGTCAAGTACTGGCCTTGGTTCTTGGAATGGAGTTGTCCCTTTCTCACACAAGCCTGACCTGCACTATCTTTGGCAAGCTATTTTTCTGAGATGTCATGCTATGATCTTTCTTCCTGTTACTTTCCTCTCAGATCCTCCTTTTACCTTTTGGGGTCACTTAGCACACAAAATCCAATTCCGAATTGTGGCAGTCATTCACACATTTGAAAAAATGATCCTTCTGTGTTCAACCATTTCTCCATGACGTAGTGTAGTTACGTGGCCTTCCTCTAGACCTGCCCTGGCTTAGCTGGCTCTTCATTATGCAATGATGTGCAAAAAGAAAGGTAACATTTTATCTAGTTCAGCCTAAGAAGCATGGACTGTTCTTGCTTCAAGTATGTCTTATTCTGCAGGAGGGCAGCAGGTCAGGAGGACAGGCAGAATGTTCCAGGCTGTGATGGATTCACTTTGATGAGTTCAACCTGGTTGTCTGGGTGAATGCAGGAGAAGGGTTTCGAATGAGCTCCCTAATAACTCCAGGGCCATCTGGATCCTAGGTGGATTGTGCACATGAATCATTCCCTCCAACCAACACTCCACGTCTCCTTCCTCATTGCCATTCCCCACCATGACACAGCTCTCTCCCGGGGCCACTTTGTCTTGTCTCCTTTGTAGAAGCCAAAACAATAGGATGCCAGATTTTCTAGGAATAGGAAATAGGACCCCAGTCAGCTCCATTTATCATTTATCCAGTTCTTGTGCTCACTCCTGCAGCAAGTGGAGCCATCATAGGCAGGTGTCTTCGAGTAGGTTTGGGATTTTTTTCATTCATTAATTCATTCATTTATGCATTTATTTGGTGTGTGTGTTCAGGTGTGAGTGCAGGCACACAAGGACCACAGTGATCCTCACCTTCCACCTCATTTTAGTCAGGGTCTCTGTTGTTCACCTCTGTGTTCACAAGCTTCCAAGTAATTCTGTCTCCACCTCCCTCTCTTGTGGTAAGTGCACTGGGATTACGATAGATGCCTACTATAGTGGCCAGCTTTTCTATGTGGGGTCTGGGGATCCAAACTCAGGTACTTAGGGTTTGCACCATCTCCCCAGCCCTGGGATTTTTCCTTACATAATATTAACACATCCTGCTTTTTTCCCAAGGGGAGGGGTCTTGTTGTGGGGTGCACAGTCTGTAGAGCAGTGCCTGGCTCCTGTGTGCTTAGCAAACAGCCAGTGAACAAATGAATGAGTCACAAGTTTGGTTTTACACTCTTTTAAAAACTTTTAATTTAATTTATTTGTGTGTGTGTGTGTGTACATACACCAGGGACTGTTGCCATTGTGAATGAATGCCAGATGCATGTGCTACTTTTCCTAGATGACTTTTTATGGGTGCTGTGGAATTGAATCTGGGATGGCAAGCTTTGCAAGCAATCTCCCAAACCCTCTTGGGAAACAAGATGCAGAAGGTCACTTCTCTCATGTCATCACATCTATGAAGAGCTGTTCACAGCAACACTGACTTACTAATGAAAACAAGCAATCTCTCTCTAAAGTTAGGGCCCATTTGAGGTATCACTGTTGCCAGAGTTCTTTCCCCATTTCGAAAATTATAGGTATTGCCACTCAACAAAATGAAGACATAAAAATTACACACATAGCCAGGTATGGGTGGCTCATGCTTTTAATCCCAGCACTCAGGAGGCTGAGGTAGAAGGCTCACTGTGAGGATGCAGTCAGCTTGGGATAGTGAAACTCTGCCTTAAAAAGAGACATATACACTTAATGATGTGTCAAAGAAGGAACAAGGTATCCTTGCAACCAAATTAGAATAGGGTACTAATGCATCCAATAGCTCATGAATTTCACATGTAAAGAAGTCATTCCCTGACAAGCAGTCACGAGCACCTACTGTGCACTTGCTTGATTCTATGCAGGTCTTGGGCTACTGAGTTCAAAGAGTTGCTCTTTCCTTGAGTTACCTGCAGGTAGTTGAAAGGGGTGGCCAATCAATCACCTGATATCATATGACAACCCACTGTTGATCTCAGCCCCAGGTGCCACAGGAGCATTGAGCAGGGTCTGCTAGGGTAAAGCCGGGGGTTTTGGAATTTAAAAAGATGAAGTTTGAGGGTGGAGACAGGAGGATCAAGGCTATCCTTGACCACACGGTGAGTTTGAGGCCAGCCTGGACTATATCATACTCTGTCTCAAAACAAAGAAAGAAGGGCTGGAGAGATGGCTTGCCTGCAAAGCCTAATGACCCGGGTTTGATTCCCCCAGTACCCATGTGAAACCACATGCACAAAGTGGTGCATGCGTCTGGAGTTTGTTTCAGCATTTGGAGACCCTGGTGCATCCAATCTCTCTCTTGCTCTGCATGAAAATAAATAAATAAATAAATAAGTAAATATTTTTAGAAAGTAAGGAAAGAAAGAAAGAAAAATTCTGTTTGCACTGGATTGAGGTGTGGCTTGAACACAAGTGAAAGTGCTGGCTTACCACGTGAGTTGAAGGGACACTGAACTGTACTTGAAATGCCACTTGGAAGGGTATTTCTCTGTCTTATACTTTCCAAAACTCTCGTCCAAATGGTCTCTGTAGGACTCCATGAACACTCCTCCCAAGATATCCCTGCTTTGTTGGGAGTTGAATCCCATGACAGAGCATGGGGCAAGGAATGGAGAAAGAGGCTGGCTCTGAGCACGTGTAAGACTCTGTAATCTGAATATTGGAATGGACCTTAGCTTATGATCCCAGGATGATGGCTTTTACAAATCAAACACAGTGTCTTATATGCATGGATGGTCAGTAATTCAATGATACTGATGTAAACCAAACAAATACATGGACAGTCTGGTTACCAAGATCAAGTGAATATGTCTCAGGCTGTATGTTATGAGAGCTGTGAAAGTTTCTTTTCTGTTTTTTTATACTCAATTTTATGGTTTTATTATAAAACCTTTCTAATTTTTAAAGGGTTTTTTTGTTCATTATTTACTTATTTATTTGAGAGCGACAGACATAGAGAGAAAGACAGATAGAGGGAGAGAGAGAGAATGGGCGTGCCAGTGTCTCCAGCCACTGCAAACAAACTCCAGACGCGTGCGCCCCCTTGTGCATCTGGCTAACGTGGGATCTGGGGAACCAAGCCTCAAACCGGGGTCCTTAGGCTTCACAGGCAAGCGCTTAACTGCTAAGCCATCTCTCCAGCCCTAAAGGGTTTTTGCTAGGATTAAAAAGTTTTAATTTTTCAAATGGTGGACTGCGTACTCTGAGAAGCCAGTTAGGAAATTGTCAAAGAAAACCCAAACTTACCCTTATCTTTAGGTATGAATGAATCTCAGATTGCCTCAAAGAAGAAAAGTCCTAGGTCTCTGCTCACTGTTTTTTTTTAAATTTCTTTTTACTTTTTCAAATTATATATATATATATTATAGCAGGTTATACTCTTTTATACCCTTGCCCCTTCTCCTCTTACCCTGTGGCTCCTCCTCAGTGGAGTTATGGGATTCACTGTGGAGTCACAAAGGCCTCAGTCAGTACCAACGGGATAGTGGGGGGGACCATGCCTCAGAGTATTCCCACCCACTCTGTGGCTCTTACAATCTTTTCACCCCCTGTTCCACAATGTTCCCTGAGTGATGGCAGGCTTGTTGGCAGTCTGATTTAGTGTTGAGTTCTCTGTAGCCTCTGGATTTCTACTTTGACAGGTTTTGATTGATCATCATGTCTGTCACCATTACCCTGGAACTGGTTGTAAGGTTAGCAGTAAGAGCAGTATTCATGTCACTGCTTTCCATGCAGTTTCCCCTGGACCCTGGAAGATGTGGTAGAGGTGGCATCTCTTGTGATGGACAGTCGACTAGCATCTTGATTCTCCTCTGTTTTCTCTGCCACCTGTAAAACAACCCTGCTCACTAAAGTCACACTAATGTGACATTTCATCTTCACCAGGGGAACCATAGGCAGAGTATGAAGTGTAAATACAGAGAAGCCCTTCGTCATTGTGAGATGTTTAATTTCTATTGGTCAAGAAAGATTCTGATGACAATGAAAAGTTTCAGCTGGGCTTTCATGGATGTTTCCAGTTATTTTACTGAGTTAGACCTGACCCCCCAGGTTGATGTTGGCTGGCAGTGGCTGTCAGACCTTCAGCTTGGGTGTAGCTTTTCTGAGTCCTTGTCCATGTACAGTGGTGGTGGTGGGTGGGGAGAATGTCTCTTCTTCACTGCCCAGATAGCTTTAGTGGGGTACTTTCCTTGTAGGAAAGACTTTAGAATGGCTCTTTTACAATTTACTCAGCAAATGCCAACTGAACATTAACTATGTGCCCTGAAATACAAGAGGAAACAAAAGTAGGTCTGTTTTGATTCTGACCCCCTATGTAGAGAGCCTCCTGGATGTCAGAAATAACCACAGAAAGCATAGCTATGTGTGGTTATGGTATATCACTGAGGATATACCATAGGCCTAGTCACATCTCTCAAAGACTTTCTATGGCTCCCATTGCCATCACAATGCAAGTCCACATCCTCCAGCCAAATTCCTGGTGTTCAGCCTTCTTGCTATGCTTATCTCCCCCCCCCCCCCACCACTGTGCTGTCTTTTGCCTTGTCTCATAGTGTTGTGTTCTCTTCTATCTCTGGGACTTGGCACCTTCTCTTTTCTTTGCTGAGGATGGCCTGCCTCACTGTCACTAGCTGGAAAACTTGGACACATCCCTTCAAAACCAGCTGTTGGACTGCTGTTTGAGACTCTTGTCTTTGCCTCCCTCCTTCCACATGAGAGAATGACTGCCTGGGCTCCTGCTAGAATATCTGAGAAATAGTGTTGCTTTGGGAAGAGGCTATTGGTATCTGAAATCATCCTTAACTTTCCTGGCCCAGCCCAGGCTGCTCTACCACCCCAGAAGGATCTCACCATTCATGGAGGCAGGTTTGGAGTCTCTTGTGAACATGGGAGGGGGAGTCTCTGGAGCGGGTGTCTTTCAGCCTCTGGAATATCTCTTCAGAACACTATCCTGCCTCATTGTAGCATAGCGCTATGTCTACATAAGCACCTTCTAAGATCACTATCATGAATTAACCCTATTAACTCCATGGAGACCTATTATCTTGGATATTATTTCTGGTATCTTCTAATAGTACTATATAATTTGTCCATAAAATGAGAGTCTTTATAATAAAATATGAATAGCCTTTGTTGAAGGAAAAGAGTTTTAAAGAATCAGATGACAGGCCACAGCAGGGCATGTGATCTGAGGTTTAGTTGACCGCATTCCTTAGCATCTGGAGGAGGTGACAAAGGCCCTTTGGATGTGCTTTCTGCTGCTGGTGCAGGCTGAGTGATACAGGTGGACAGTGACTCTAGTTGGAGACGCTGTCCGGACAAGGTGTGTCTGTATACATTTGGTTCTCTGATTAGTACTTGGATCCCCAAGATGATGAATATACAATCTTCCTCTTGGGGAGAAAACTGTAAAGACATGTGGCAGGGAGAAAAGTGCCAAGTGCTTGATTCTTGGCAAGTCCCAGGTGATCAGGGAGCCTTGGCACAGCAGAGGGATGTGGTTGAAGGAACCTTTCCAGAATTGGGCTCTGAGTAGAATCTTGAGAACAGTGAAGTTTGGCATTGTCTCTGCCCTGGGTACAGGCCAGGGTCTTCTTGGCACAGATGCACTCAGGAGGGCTGAGTAGAGAAAGTTGAAAGATAGCACCACCAACCAAGGTGTGTCAGTCAGAGAAACCAGTGATGGGTGGCCGAGTCCACAGGAACTGGCAACAGCTCTTAGTCCCCAAGGGGCAGCAGTTAGGGGAATGGAAGCATGGCTGTAGATTACAGCTTCACTCTCTCGAGCCTCTGCTGAGCCCTCAGTACTGCAGTCAGCTTTGGTTGTGCCCAGTCAGCTCTCCAGATCACTGTTGCTTTTCCAGAGCCCCTCCCACCCCCTCCTGTGCACGGATGCACAAGTACACATACATGTGCAGGCTCTCTTGCACACTGGCTTGGCTGTATTGGCCAGTGGGAGGCACTGTCTCTGGTTGCATTGGCCAGTGGGAGTCACTGGCAGAGATTAGACAGTAGAATGATAGGTTGGGAGTTTATTTCCCATGATCAACTTCCTCTGCTGAAAGATTCCTGGAGGACTCTGCAGATGGGGGAAACAGTGAATTTGTAACTGTGCCAATCGAGAAGGCTACGGCTGTCGGATTGGGTGAGTGGAGAGTGTTTTCGCTCTGTTCATTGGACTCGCTGAGGGAGCAGAAGCATGAGTCAGTAAAGCACAAAAGTTCCACCAACAACTTAGAAAAGCCTTTATTTGTATTAGAACTACATCCAGCACTTACATGAAACTCAATAAACGCCAGTCACTTTAAAAAAAGCCACTGAAATAAGTGTGAGCCCAATGCAAATCTTGACATGGATCTGTTTTGTTGATGGTGGATAGTTTCTAGACTTTTCTGTGGAGTAGGGGTGAACAGTGAGGTGATGGCATGGGAACCCAGGGAAGGTGAAGAAGGTCTGAGAGAGATGAGGTGGGGAGCAAGTAAGGGGCTTGTTGAGATGTGGAGGAGGCTTTCACTGTGGCACTGAGGTCTGCCTGAGCAGGAGTCCATGGCTGTCATGGGACCAGCCCAGGGACTGGCAGCTGCTGGTTGTGTTCAATAGGCTGGGTGGAAGTAGAAACAGAGATATGGGTGTTTGTGGGGCAAATGTGGCAGAATCCTAAAGGGAAAAGAGATTTGGAGGTTGGGGCAAATGTGACTTAAATGTGACTTAAGCTTTTTGGGTATAACAATCATCTTTTACTAAAATGACAAAGAGAAAAAAGTCACTCTTGATTTATGTACATGCATTAGTTAACATTTTAAAAAGTTAAAAAATATTTATTTACAAGAGAGGAGAGAGAGAGAGAGAGAGAGAGAGAGAGAGAGAGAGAGAGAGAGAGAGAGAGGAAAGAAAATGGGCATTCTAGGGCCTCTAGCCACTGTGAACAAATTCCAAATGCATGTGCTACTTTGTGCATCTGGCTTCACATGAGTATTGGGGAGTTGAACCTAGGTTGCTGGATTTTCCAGGCAAGCACCTTAACTACTGAACCATCTCTCTAGCCCCATTACTACATTGTTACTATAGCCAAATTCCTGAGGAGGAGCAATGTAAGGGAGGAGAGATGTATTTGGCTCACAGTTTGAGAGGAAACAGCTCACCATGACAAGGAACTCAATAGAGCTTGTGGCATCTTGCTCAGGAATGGGGCTGGTTGTAGATCTCAACACACATGGCCCCCATCTAGGCCACACCTCACAAGGGTTTCACAACCTCTTCAAATAGTGCTACTAGCCAGGATGGGGTGTTTTATATCCAAACTGTATCCTAAACTTTTGTAGAAGCTTTCACTTTGAACTCCAGCTCTAAACTCCTTAAAACATGTGGAATTTTGCCTTTGGCCACTGCAGACTTATGAATCTACCAAAGAGGTAGGACGTGGGCATTAAAGGAATGGGCACCTTCTAAAAGGAATGCTCCCACACGTTACCATAGCAAAGCTGAAAGAGCCAATGGTGTTACCCAGCATGCTGCAGTGCTATTAACAAACAAGTTATGTAGGCAAGATTCTTGCCAAGAAAATTAATGTATGTATCCAGCATATGAAACACTCTGAGGAGCCGAGACAGCTTCCTGAAGAGGAAAGTCAGCCAAAAGCGGAAGCCAAAGAGGAAGGGAGCCGGGGCTCAGTGGAGGCAGCAGCCTCCTCCTCCCAGAGCATCCGGCCCTGTGGGCACAGGCGGAGGAGGCCAGGCTGTGAGTTCATGGTGTGATTGGTGTGAAAAGATAAAAAGACCTCTGGACTGTAAAATAAAGCAACTCAAATGATAAATTGTGCTGTTGTGTCATGTAATCTGGTAAGAAAGGTGAGCTCATTCAGACAACAGAGTTGGGCCAAGGGAGGGAAAGATACTGGCAGAAAACAGGTGCCAGGGGAAAGGACCGTGTGAAGCTCTATCAGAGAATGGCTCACTGGCCTTGGTCCAGCTGGGGTTGGGGCGCCTGTTTGGGGTGTGGCTGTAGCTGTGAGTGGTGTAAATAAAGTGAGTTTGAAGACAGAAGAACATAGAGGCCAGTGGATTTCCTTGAGGACATGGAGACCACCCCAAATGGTGGCAGGATTTGTGACATGCAGGCAGGTGCAAAGCCACTGTGAATGTCTCCCCATTTGCACTGAGGGCCTGGGGTAAGAGAAAAGCTAAGAAGCAGGCATGGTGTGATGGCATGGGCTGCAGAAGGCTTCTGTCTGGTAAGATGGAGCCATGTCTCTCCTTCTTGGGGGCAAGTAAGGTCTCTCTTTCAGCACGCACATGATGGGCTCTTTGCTAGGCTTGGTGCTGCCGCGTTTAAGGGCTTTGCTGGCTCTTGTGAACTTTACGGACAGTCTGAAGGGCTGTGGTGCCCAACTGGAGCTGAAATGCTCTCCTGCTGCTCAGTCTACTTTAACATCAAGTAAGTTTTCCTTTATGAGACATCAGTCAGTAAATAGAGCAGAATGTATGGTTAAATAGTTAAAATTATTTTCATCATTGCAATGATAATATGCCTTGCCATTTCAAACCCAATATCCACTTATCTTCCTTGAAATTTTGCAAGAAATCTATTATTCAAGGATGCAGACATGATTTTTTTGGGGGGAGGATTGAGTTAAACATTTTCTCAGGATTAGATATGAATTCAGTAAAAATAATTGAATTAAATTGGATGACATGAATAATTCATGACATGTAATTTCACATCAGCTCTCCCACAAAAGTAACGCTATTGGTTTATGTGCTGGGAAATGTATTTTATTATTTAGAAAGGTAGTGAGCATTTATTATTTTGGAAGATAATTCACTTTGTGATTAAATAGAGATATTAAATTGGGTTTGAGGGAAAGCATGCAATTCCTGTGAAAAGGTTTTGATGGAATTCACCGCTCCCCTCCTTGATGAAGCACTTGCCATGTCAGTTTCTGGTCACATCAGAAGGTAGACCAGGCTTGCCTTCTGCAGCTTCCAGGTAAGTCCAGTAATTGTTCCAGAACATTCTAGGGAGCATGAAGGCTGAGAAGTGCTTTCCTGAGGAACAGAGGGCAGCTTTCTAGCTAGCTCTGTCTTCTGGGACTGAGCTCTTAGGTTCTTGATTACATGGAAGATTTTCTGACCCTCTGCATCCTGCTTCTCTACGTGCAGTGCAAATTACTTGTCCTTCTGTGGCTGAACTTGAGCTCCCTGCCAGGAGCAAGGATAGAGCCAGTTCCCTCAGTTGAATCTCAGAGTGGTCAAAAAGCTGGTCTTCCCACACATCTCTTTGTGATCTGACTGTGAAGTCAGTGCCACTTGACACAGATAGTTAGAAAACATGATTGTGGTGGGAGTAGTTGGACCTCTTAGTGTGAACTCACTAATTCAGTGACATCACTTGTTCTTCCAAAAGCATGGGCTAAATGTCTACTGCACATGTCACCCATGACACTGAACCAGGCCTGGGGAGATGCTGGCTAGGGGCCATGGCAATAATGAGAAAATGTTGCTTGCAAAGTGAATTGCAAGTAGTCAAAGGATTCTTCTTAGCTTTGAGGAGGAGTTTGTGCCATGGAAGGAGCCAGAGAGAAGGATGGGAATAACCCAGACGGTGGTACCCTGGCAGGAGGGTATTAGTGGTGTCCTACTGGCTGTTCTGGAGGGAGAAACACATGGTGTGTAGAGGGGGATGAGCCTGAAGAGTCAGGACCCAGCTTACGGCAGGCTAAGGATCTCGGGTGGTGAAGACACGTGGTGCCTGCTCCTGTTGCCATCACCTGCAAGTCCCCAGTAAAGGTCCTTCCTCTTAAACACGGTGTCAGTTGGTCTACAGAGATGTCACACTACAGGTGACTCAGTGTGTATGTATTATGTGTATCTGGAGGCTAGAGTTTAATGACTGACTTGATCACTCTTTACTTTTGAGACAGGGTTTCTTGCCGACCCTGGAGCTCATTGATCCAGCGTGACTAACTAGCAAGCCCCAAGGTTCCAACTATCTCTACTTTGCCTGCCCAGGGACTCCTGCAGCCTGCTCTTTAACATCAAAACAATCCATGGATAGGTGATACTGAGATTAGGTACTTGTTATTGATAAAAGAGAACCAAGTTACCTTAGCTAGCTTGATTAAAATTCAAAAGGTTGTCACTAAGTCCATTAAGTCAGAGGAATAGATAAAATGCCCGAGTTTGAATAAGTCCAAGAAATTCAGATGGGAAAATCCATTGTGTATGTGTGCATGCTTTGTTTTATTTTTATTTTTTAGGCAGGGTCTTACTCTGGTCTAGAATGACCTGGAACTCACTTAGTAGCCCAGGATTTTCTCAAACTCATGACAGTTTTTTCCATCCAGCCTCCTGAGTACTGGGATTATAAGAGTGATCTAACACACTTGGCTTGAAAATCCAATATTTTTTATCCTTTTGTGTTGTGGACATATAAGTCCTATTGAATTTCAGTTTTTTTCAGACATTCTGAACATATGAGATGGTTGTCTACCTGCAGGGTAATTTCTATATATGGAATGGACATGCCACTGCTCAGTTTTTAATGGAACAGTGTTCCTACATCATCGACCTACCTGTGGACCATAGTGTATCTGGAGAGAGGAGGATGGAAGACTGGTGCTGAAAGAGACCTTTCAAGTTTCTTTATAAAATTCTAACAATGATAAAGCATTAACATACATACATACTTTGAATATATATATATATTTTCAAGGTCAGACAGCATCACGGAATTTGCCAGTTTTTATTTTGACTATTTAGACTCTGGCCATCCATGATTCACACCAACCTATTGTTCTCCCAAGGTGGAACCTTTGAGACACTGTGCAGCTAGTGGAGCCTGGAACAGGCTGTCCTGCACACCCTCTGCTTGGCACTGTAGGAGAGCAGCCCTGCCTATGGTGACATCCCAAGGGTCACTGAGTCTCTGGAAGGGGAAGGTCTGCTTTCTTGCATCTGGTTCCTTTTGATCTGCTGGATGGAGAAGGACTTTGCTGCCTGACTGTTCTTTCTCATGTCATTCACCCAACAAATGCTCACTACATGTCTACTATGCAACAGGCCTTTAAGTGTGAATCACATTAAAAGCCTGTGATCTTAATTATATTTTAGATAGATTTTTTTGTAGAAACTTAGGAAGACATTCTTTCTCCTTGGTAAACTTACAGATATCTCACCTGTGAGCCCTTCTTGGGCCTTTGCACTGGATAATGTGATATCTGCCCATCTGTATTTTCCCATTAGTGTGTAATCCTCTTGAAGGGAGAAGGATGAATCTCAACATTTTCATTTGTTTTACACAGATCCTTTGGCCAAAGCATATCTTATCCTTTAGAATGCCTCCCCACCGAGTATCTGTCCCCTTTCCCCTACTCCCCCTCCACTGAACCTCTTCTTTCCTAGTCCCTTTTCTATTTTGTTGTCATCATTCTTGTGCCCTCATATTGTGAAGGCCTTGGGTAGATAGCATCAGCCACTGTGAGGTTAGGAATTCAACAGCCACTTAATATCTAAAAGATAGTTCTCCCCTTTCTTTGGCTCTTACTTTCTTTCTCACATCTTTTCTACAATGGTCTCTGAGTCTTGGAGGATAGGAAACATTTCTTTTTAAAAAAATATATTTATTTATTTGAGAGAAAGAGACAGATGGAGAGATGGGCGTACCAGGGCCTCTAGGCCTTGCAAATAAACTCCAGATGCATGCACCACCTTGTGCATCTGGCTTTATGTGGGTACTGGGAAATCAAACCTGGATTCTTTGGCTTTGTAGGCAAATACCATGACTACTAAGCCATCTCTCCCACCCAGGAAACATTTATCAGGAAGTTAGACATGAATTTTCATGGCTTCTTCCCTATCATTGACACTTGTTGGCATTATTGGTCCTCTCATCATTATAGTTAGTGGTAATGGTGGCATTGTGGCACAGACTTCAGAGTGAAAAGATTTAGATCCCTATATGGAAAATGTACTTGACATTAAAAATGAAATTAAAGCAAAATTAGCCTCTTAGGCTTATTGAGAAAGTTGAACATAATATATATGAAGTGATGAAGTGAAAACCTTACTTGAAACAGTAATTTTGTGTATGCCTCTGAGCTGATGCCCACCCTTTATCCTCCTACACAGCCTGTGTTTAAGAACAGAATGAGTGTGGAGATACAGGGCCCTGGGGAAGTAAAGGGGAAGGAAGCAGATACTGAGGCAGAGCCCAGCCTCTTCTGGATTGGACTGGATAGATCAGAAGGGTGGGCATACTGTTTGCTGCAATGTGAATTTTTTCCTCTTTGGCCTCCATCCTTTAGCACAGGAGGCTCAGAAAGCAATGAGTTAGGTACTGGGAAAAAAGACAGTTCACGTTTGTATGTGGCTGAATTGGATCTGTGTCCAAAGTTCCTCATCTCGGTGAAGCTCTGTGTCCTTGGCTTGTATCGAGCCAACATTTGACCTATACTGGTCCAATTCCCCATGCTTTCTTTCCTCTCTCTAGCAATACCAGCATGTGTGTAGTGGGAGGATGGATTTCCACTCTATGCGTATGTCCCCATCCATCCATGTGCTGGCTGCATCCACCTCGAAAAATGACCAGGGATGTGTGGGGGCTGTGGAGGGCGGGCTTCTGTGGAGGGCAGCATGGTTGGCATTATCAGTGATGCTAAAGTGTTCAGCAGAATCAGAACGGCCACCACCCCAGCAGAGAACTGCCCAGTGAGAAGCACCGTCTGCTGCAGAGTGAAGGAGTGCTCGGCAACCTGGTTGATGAGGGGCTGCTTGGAGTCAGTGACGGTGCAGAGCAGCTGCGCCAGGGAAGCCGGAGAGTGCACGCTTTGGCTAATGGCATCATTCAGTGGAGATATCCACGGAGTCTTCATCCCCACCATGAGACTCTAGATGTGTTAAATTCCATCATATTTGCGAATATTATTTCAGATTTGGGGGGTGTCACGGGTGCTATTCTCTTTCTATTGGCATGGGTGAAATAAGGGCTGTTACTGTTTGGAGTATTCCCTTTAGACCTCTTTTTTTTTCCGCTGGGAAGCTATTAGATAAAAATTGAGTTGGCTTTGCGGACAAGGCATTTCGCCAGAAAAATAATGTCTGCGTCATTGTGCACTCACACAGAGACTGCACACACAAAGAAACTTTGGAAGGCTCTTTTGATATAGCACAGGGAGACCAACAGTGCTGATAATAGCACAGGGCTGGGGCTCTCACAGTGCCTTTGAAGGCACACAAAACATATGACAGTTCCAGCTGTAGCTAAGATATATCTTTTTGCAGTAGCTGGGAAAGAGATGGGCTTTCTTAGCAGAGTCCAGCAGATTGTCTCCAAGGCTTTGAAGACAGAAAGCTAACGACACCTCCAAGGAATAGCCTCCTCAGGTTTTAGATACCACAGATGCCGGCAATGCTAAAGCCAGGACATAAAATCTTTGTTACAGGGCCTTTAAGCATCCTCTGTGTGTACTTTTATTAGCAGGCTGAGTATGGATATAGGAATGCTAATGGGCTGTAGAGCAAGCTCAGCTTGTTTTTGGTAACTCCAGAACGATAAAAGTTATTGGAAAGGACGTGCAGTCTGCCTTTTTCCCTTTGTCCCTTTGTTTTTTATTTATTTCCTTCTCAATAGGATAACACAGCCCCAATCATGTGCTGAGTCCCACGGACACCAAGGTGACTCTGATGTGGATTCTCCTCTGTTGGGCTATATAGTAAGGAGGGGGATATGTATGTTCACAACCACAGTGCAAAGTAGCGGGCCATGAGTTTACACACACAACATGAATTCAGTGGAAATTTTGTCATGGAGGAAATGACTTCTGCCTGATGGGATGAAAGAAAGCAGAACAGAGGAGAGAGGAGAGACAACATTAACTGTTTCAGACTTTGAAGGGTTTGAGCAGGAAGTGATTCATTTGCAGGGAGAGGAAAGACTGTGGTCATAGGGGGCACCCTGTGCTGGTGGGCAGCATTTGCAATGGGCAGGGCAGGAGTGATGTGAAGTAGGGGTGGCTGAAGGGAGGAGGTTCCTGGTGTGTACTTCTGGCCTTTTAGAGAAAGAACCTAGGCTTATTTATTCATTAGTGGTCTGGCATTCCATATTCCATGTAGATATTCTTGTAGAGACTGTTAGAAGTTCCAAGGCCTTGAAGCTTCCTTATTCAGATGATCTTGAAGATCCTGTTGTCCCCTGTTGCCCGTGGCCAGGGCCAGCTTCTAGAGACACTATTACTGCATGTGTTCCTGGGCTAGGACAGAACACTACGGTGGCCTCAAACAGGATGGAGGTGGAGGCTCTTAGAAGTAAAATCCCCAGTTCCCTCTTACAAATGACAACAGTGCCTCCTATTTTATGTCATTTTCTCTTAGTGGAAAACCCAGTCATGCTAAATGAAAGCAGTGCGTGGTAGAGAAGAGTTGAGTGATGTTTATCAGCCTGTTATATGATTTCTTACAGAGGTTTTTGGCTTCCTAATTGATTAAAAAGAGAAAACCAGGGAAGATGAATGTGGGTTATATGCTATCGTGGTCACACAGAGTGAAATTGTTTCCATCTTGTCAATCAAGTGCTTAAGCTTGATTGCTAGTTTTTATTCATTCAAGTATGCTTTTCAACAAAGTGGCGTTGGCCCTAATCATTTTGTAAATAGGGAGTTGTATTGAGGGAAGTAAAGTCTCCCCCTTCACGAAAAAGATTTTGACTCTGGTGGCTTCTCTGCCATGGCTTTGCTCTGCGGCCCTGTCAGGCCATGCTCTCTATGCTGTGCATTCCTTGCAACATCAGGTTCTGGCTATGGTGACATCTTAGTCAGTTCAGGCTGTTGTAGCAGAATACATTAGATTCAGAGGCTAAAATGGCAGGCAGTTATTTCTCCTAGTTCTGTAGGTTGGATGCCCAAGGTCAAGGTACTTGTGGCTTCTGGGGAGGGATGCCTCCAGGTTACAAATGGCCACCTTGCTGTTGATCAGAGTGGGTGGAGGCTCTCTTAGAAAGGCACTGATCCCATCATGAGGGCTTCACCCTTATGTCCTCACCTTCCCCAAGCCCCACCTCTTATCACTGCATGGAGATCTAGGCTGCAGTATATGAATTTCAAGGGAGAGCAGCTATGCAGTCCATAATAAAGGGACTGGTATATAGCCCATCCAAGAACAAAGAACTTTCTGGCCCTAGTTCCCTAATGATGACTGAAATATGAAGGGCTAATCTTCCAGTAACCTGACTCTGCAATGGGAATGGACTTACTGGGACCCATAAAAGCCTAACAACAATCTTGAAAGATATATAATAGTAGCAAACATGCTACTGATTATTCACAAAGTGTCTGCTATCTGCCAGGTACTATGCCATGCTCAGAAAGTTTAATAACTTCAAGGTAGATGGATTGCAGTGAATACATGCTGATGGATCTTCTGCTTTCAGTCAGGCTGGATCCTATACATGAGAGGAACTAGACCTTAGCAGTTTACATATAGCCACTAGGGCTAGGATGCTAGAAGGCTCTACAGCAGCCTGGCCTCATAGAAATTATATTTCACTTACAACAAGCATGGTATGGGATCCTGGTTGATAGCTGAGTCCTATAAAAATGCCCTTAAAGGCCTGGAACTGCCCAACATTCAGTGAAGGGAATCCATTGGGCATTGGCAGTGTAGAAGGATGTCTGTAGTCCTGGATCTGTTGTATCAAGATATAGGTTTATTTTCTGGATACAAGGGTTTACTATGTAGCTCAAGCTCCTAGCAGCCCACCATCTGTCCAGCCTGAGCTTGTGTACACCTGAGCATGAACCCTGGGCGTGTGTGTGTGTGTGTGTGTGTGTGTGTGTTGTGGGTGCACATGCGTGTACAGGTGTGCAGGCATGTTTGTGGAGGCCAAAGGTCAATGTTGGGTGGTGTTCTCAGCCACTTTCTACAGTATTCTTGCTGAAACTAGAGCTCATTGATTTGGCTAGACTAGTTAGTCAGTGACCCCCAAGTATTTCCTATCTCTGCTACCCCAACTCTGGGGTTAAAGGCAGATGTCACTAAGTCATTATTTTACATGGGCGCTGGGGATCTGAAGTCAAGTCTTCATGTTTGCATGACAAACAGTTTATCCACGGAGCTATGCCCTCAGTCTCTGGCCTTGAACTCCTTGTGCCTTAGTCTCCCAAGTGTTGGGGTTACAGATGTGGCCACCAAAGATAGCTAAAGTTTCATTTTTTTTAACTTTTTTTTTTTTTTTATTTGAGAGCAACAGACACAGAGAGAAAGACAGATAGAGGGAGAGGGAGAGAATGGGCGCGCCAGGGCTTCCAGCCACTGCAAATGAACTCCAGACATGTGCGCCCCCTTGTGCACCTGGCTAACGTGGGACCTGGGGAACCGAGCCTTGAACTGGGGTCCTTAGGCTTCACAGGCAAGCACTTAACCGCTAAGCCATCTCTCCAGCCCTAAAGTTTCATTTTTTATTACACTTTCCCATGACCATCAGGGAGGCAGGGAAGGTGGTTGGAGGAGGCCAGGATGGAGTTGCATGGACCATCAGGGAGACAGGCAGGTGGTTGGAGGTGGCCAGGATGGAGTTGCATGGACCATCAGGGAGGCAGGCAGGTGGACAGGATGGAGGTTGCTCTTAATTGGACATCACTGCTGTACATTCTGGTGCACTGAATCCTCATGTCCACTGCGTAGTATTGATATGATTGATGTGTTAGAAAGGCAATGGTCCTTGGGAGTGTCCTTGTTCCCAGACTCCCTACCAGGAAGGCATCTCTGGTCCAGAGCCAGGCCCTGCTCTTGAGTAAGTGCTATGATGGTGAGGCTATGGTGAAATCATGAATGAAGGGCTTCCTACTCTGGACATTGTGGGAAATACGTAAGGTCCCCTAGTTTAGGTTCAAACCTAGAGGCCACTACCTACCATCCTAGCAGCCCACCATCCAGTCCAGTCTGAGCTTCTGTACACCCGAGCATGAATCTAAAGGTGGAGAAGACACCTTCATTATAGGACTAGTGCCTGGATGAAAGCTAGATAGCTTATGTGAAGAAGAGTGCTGGTGAGCACTGGGGCATGGAGGCAGCAGTTATACTAATAGTCTTCTGAGGTGGAATGCCACTGGCTGCACATCCTGTCTTGGAAGAATGTCCATTGGGAGAAATTGTAAGCTGCCTTTTTTGGGCCACCTGGCTCCTTGCCTACTCCTCGTCCTTTTCTGCCTCTCTGTTGTTTTGTTGAGGATGAATGTCATGGAGTTCTAGGTGCAAGTTGGTTGCCTTAACTGTACTAGGAAAAAGGAGAGGATTAACTTCCCATGTCTTGTGGTCAATCAGTTGGGAACAGGTGACACTTGATGACGTCACTAGCTTGCTGGATTGGTGGATGTGGTGGTTTGATTGTAAAATATCCCCCGGTGGCTCATGTGTTTGAACACTTATTCTCCAGGTGATGGTGCTATTCTAGGAGGTTGTGGAACCGTTAGAAAGTAGAGCTTTGCTGGAGATTGTATGTCACTGCGGGAGGCCTTGAGCTTACAGTGAGGCCCCAAGTGCTGTTCATTCTCTCCACTTCCTCTCTGCTGTTGTGACACCATGATGCCAGCCTCCTGTTTCTGCCATGCTTTCTCCTCAACACCATTTCCTTCCATAAGCTGCTCCTGGTTGGGTATCTTGTCTCAGCAATGAGGAAATAGCTGACAGCAGATAAATTGCAGTGAGAGTTTCTCGAAACGAGTGGGTGCAAGATGGAATGTTTATTCATACATGTGTCAGTTCAGGGACAGGGTGACCTTCCTTGTGACGTGCACCAACATTGCCAGTGTTGCTTCTGTTCAGCACTGTCAAGGAGCTTCCTTCTGGCTTGCCATGATGATTGCCATCATGGAGCAACGTGGCTGTGGTGACTTGAGAAGACCTTTTGTTATTGTGACAACTACACAACAGACATGTCTGTGGTAGTGGGACTTAATTTTCCCTTTAGAATGGAGAAAGAAGGGTCACAAGACTCATGTAAGACATTCCCCAAGGTCCTGATCACTCTTCCCTTCTAGCCCAACCTATACAAGGTAAAATGTTACCTGAGGGTGGGACCTTTCCTTGGTGCAGCTGCCCATGAATTGCTCATGCTTCTATAAGGAACCCAAGAAGCTCATTATTTCTCTAAGCTAGACATGACAGAATCTTTCCCTTCCCTGCCCCCCAGGTCTCTCAGTTCCCTCTTTATTTTGGGTGAATAGCCACTTCTTTTACATAACTCCAGAAAAGTCATCTGACAAGAAACCTTAGGCTATGTAGTTCATTGTCTTGCATGGATTCTGGTCTCAATCTGCCAAAACGCCTGTGGCCATTATATTGCCTGTACATCATTGCGAATGTGAGGTTTGTGTCCCAGCTCTGAAGCCTCACAGTGACCAAAGTAAAACCCTGACTGGTTTAGAGAAATAGGAGTCAGATAGATATTCAGAGGAAATCTTTTTCATCCATAGAACCTGGCAGTTAAACCAAATGTTTGGTTGAAATATGTCTGCAAAGAACTGTCTATTCTTGTTTAACAATGTCATTACATGTTCTGTTCAGAAGCTATGTTACAAGCTGCACACTGGCTGAGTGTGGGCTTTCTAAGAAACCTAGCCCCGAGAGCTCTTGCTGGAGTAGTCTGTATCCAGGGTAAGTTATGAAAGTTAGAGCTGTTGCCAAGGGAACTAGCAGAAGAATTTAAATGAACAAATCTCGAAATTGCATTTAAATTTGAGTAACATTTGACCTCAGCTTTGCTGGAAGGTAGAGGGGAAAATGGAGTAGGAATATACCAGTCAAAGATTAATGAGATGGGCACCCTCATTTTAGGACTGGATACTTAACCTTGGGTGTTGATATTTCATTCTTTCAATACACAGTTCTCTTTAGCTTTTTCAGAGTGCTAGATAAGCTCTTCCTGCAATGTTACCTGCCTCCCAGGCCATGCCTTTGGTGGGTGGTAGAGGCAGTTTCCATCATTAGGGGGCAGCTGACTTCAGAGAAAGGCCCTAAGATGTGAGGAAATGTGTTTTAATCATCAACACCAAATCTTTATGGTGACAAAAGGAATCCCAGAGTCCTCGGTGTGACAGTTTTGCTGGTGCTGGTCTACCTCACGTGCCTTTTTGGTCTATTTTATGTTAGCTAGGAAAATTAATTTAATGGTGTTGAAACACAGGGGAAGTGATGATGGCATGGGTAATATGAGTGATTCTAGCTAGCTATATTGAGATGTGATAACTTTACAGGGTATTGTGCTGTGCTTAATATAAAAAACGTGTTTCATGTAATACACACAGCTGCTGAGGATGTGCTAGTAGCCATATCCTGTGTGTCTGAGGTCAAACCATATGAAGTTGCCACTTTTGTGAGCAAAGGGAGCCAAATAGCATTTTCACATGGCTCCATCCAACACACATCTGGGCATACCCAAACCACAGACACTGCTCTGGGATTTCATCCCTGATGTGTTCCACAGTCCTAAAGACATGTGAGGTTTCTCATGAAGGCATTATTAACTATACACAAAGGTAAATCCTCAGACATTTCATCCAGTCAGTCCAGAAGTGAAATGCAGGTGGCTCCTTAAAGGGTGTGGTGGTGCTGACAGGTTTCATGGATGCAAGGTTAGGGAGGTGATCTGGGGCCACTAGCTGTGTGGCTTCCACAATTCTGTGTTCCATGTTGCCTTGTTAGTTTTAGATTTTAGGTCATCAAAGCAAAGATTGCAAGTGATGTCCCTAGCTTAGAAGAAAACTATTTCCAGATAGACTCCTGAATGTGGGGGCTCCAAGCAATAGAAAGTTCTGTAGTATAGAGGGTTGTGAAGAAGGGGCCAAACAGTCAGCATCAAGAAAAAGGAGGCCTGTGCTTGGGGAGGAGGGTGGGCTATGTACAGCTCAGGCCCTCCAGGGCTGCACACTGGAAGTGCCTGTGGGTGAGACTTCGTGGAGGACTAGGCCTGGCTACCGTGCTGGGCCACTTGAGGCTCTTTTCCTGCTGCCTGTCAGAATGGCCTGAGTGTCCACATGTGACAGCTTGGCTCAGTGCAGGCTGCTGCTCCCCTTAGGATCCCCCTCAAGGGATCTTGTCATCCTTCTGTGCCCTACCCATTATCCTCACCCATCTTGAGGAAGTTGACCAGGGTGAAAGGGTTCTGGGTCCAAGGCCTGTCAGTTCCTGTCCTCTCAGAAGGGTCTCTAAACTCTACACAGGCCAGCTGCTCCTTCCCATTCCTTTCTCTCCATGCCCAGGGATAAAGCCTTGACTAGACACTGAATTAAAATGCTCACATGCTAAGTAGTCATGGAGCACACACAATTCAACAGGGTTGTGGCCAATGACTTTGAAAAGGCCATACATTTAACAGCCATAGCAAGTGTAAACTACATTATTGAAGCATATTCTTTTTACATCGTGGAAACAGCTGATCAAGCCAAGGGACTCAAAACAGGCATAGAACATCCACCTGGAGGTATATATTATGATGTCCTCCAGCTTCTCCTGAGGTAAGGCCAGAGCCCACACCTAGTACTGGGGTTCGCATTGGATCCTTCTGGGAACTCAAGAGTATTCTCTTTGGGGTTTTTCTTCCTGCTAACTCTGCTTTTCAGAAACAGCCTTTCTTCCTTTATTTCCCAACTTGATTTTATATTAATGATTTAGGTTACCCTGCAAAGTAACAGATGTCATCAGGGCATCTTCCTACATAAGTCATTATTCTTTATGCTTTTTTGTCCCCCCCCCCCCAGCCCTCTGCCATGCTCCCTGCTCAACTTAAAGTACCTGCCTTGTGTTGTGGTTTTGTTTGGTGTGGAACCTTTGAGGTACCTGCCATGTGTGTGGTTTTGTTTGGTGTGGAACCTTTGAGGTACCTGCCATGGGTGTGGTTTTGTTTGGTGTGGAACCTTGTGGTACTGCCAGGGGTGTGGTCTTGTTTGGTATAAAATCTTGTGGTACTGCCATACATTGTGGTTTTGTTTGGTGTAGAACCTTTGAGGTACCTGCCATGGGTGTGGCATCATCTTCAGGATTCTTGACATTCAGAAGTTAAGTGGCTTCCTTGATATACTAAATGATAAATAAATTCAGTGAAAAAATTATTCTACAATAAATGCACTAACCCATTAGAAAAAAATGAACAGAAGTTCTTTGGAGTCAGTTCTGTGATGTTGGACATAAAACAGTTCATATAGTTTCTAAAGTGAGAGAGCTTTTTTCTTAATGAAACTCATACTTAGAAATTTTGATAGTTGGGTTTCCATCATTATCATAAAATACCCAAGGCAGCTTATAAAGAGAAATGAGACTGGGGAGACTCCTGTGCATTTGCTACAAAGTCTGATGGCCTAGGCCTGATTCCCTAGTACCCACATACACTCAGATGCACTATGTGATACACGCATCTGGAGTTCATTTGCAGAGGCACTAGGCCCTGGTGTGCCCATTCTCTTTTTCTCCTTGCAAATAAATAAATAATTATATTTAAATGGATGAAAACTTAAAAAAAGAAAAATGATTGATTTTGGCTCATGGTTTTAGATGTCCTAGTTTATGATTGCATAGACCCCTTGCTTTGAGACTTTTGGTGAGGCCGCAGGATGGCAATGTTGGGAGGCATGTAGCAGAATAAACTGCTTTGTAGCCAAGAGGCAAAAGAGGAAGGGACTGTGCTACCACAATTTCCTTTGAGAGCATGTCCCCAATGGCCAGAGTCTCCTATGAACCCTGTCCCCACCCCATCCTGAAGATTCTACCATCTCCCAAGAGTATCAGCATAGGACTAAGTCTCTAACACATGGCTTTTGGGGCCTTTGGATCCAACATCCTCACTATAGCCAAACTGTACATCCACCAGATGGAAGCGCCATGTGCAGACTGAGGAGCTTTCAGGAGCCCAGAGCCTGGATGGAGCAGCCTGCTCTGCTGTTTCCTTTTTCTAGGTAACTTCCTGCCCAGAAATTTAAAAACCATTATGCTAATACATTCACTAGATAAAATAATCTCTTAAGTAAATATAAATTTGATAGCTTTAGACTCTAGGAGGCACATTCAACCTTTTGACATTGTGACATGAAATTATCATCTACAAAGTTTACATTTGAAAACTGTGCAATTGTGTTATAGCTTCCCCCCCACCAAAAAAATATCTCTGGGTAAATCTCAGAAGCATGAAGACCTGAGTTTAATTCCAAGTACCCTCATAAAAAGCTGGCATGGTTGTAACATTATCTTAGAGGAGGGATGAAGCAAGAGTCTGTGGGTCTCATTGGTCAGCCAGTCTAACTGAAAATAAGAATAAAAAGGGAAGCCCCAGTTTCAGTGAGAGACTATGTCTCAGGGAAATAAGACAAAAGAGTGACAGAAGAGGACACCCTATGTTTTCCTCTGGCTTTCATATGTATTCTATATCTGTACACATATGTGTGTATAATACATACACACACACACACACACACACACACACACACACTCAGAATGTTTTAAGTAAATTTGTGATTAAAATTTTTTATTTTTATTTATTTGAGAGTGACAGGCAGAAAGAGAGAGAGAGAGAGAGAGAGAGAGCGGCCAGGGCCTCCAGCCACTGCAAACGAACTCCAGACGCATGTGCCTCCTTGTGCATCTGGCTAATGTGGGTCCTGGGGAATTGAGACTTGACCTGGGTTCCTTAGGCCTCAGAGGCAAGTGCTTAACCACTAAGCCATCTCTCCAGCCCGTCAGTTTGTAATATTGTGTTGGGTTCCATTCACAGTCATCCTGGGGCACATGCAGCCCATGGGCACTGGATTGGACATGGTTGCTAGAGGGATGCATTTCTTCATTGTTTCATTTGAACCTGAGATGGTGTGGTAGTTTGGATGACCCTAAATAGATCTAGTTTTATTAAAGCTTCTTGAATTTTCAGCTGTCTGGCTAGAAGAGGTGTCACTGTGGGCAGATCCTAGGGTCTAGCCCTAAGGTGTGTTTAGGGGCAGACCTGGAATTCCAGCTACAGTTTTGCAGAGTGCTTGAGCTCCGCCTGGAGTTCCTGCAGTGTGCTTGCTTATGGTGCTACTGATGGTGTTTGTGTCTGCGTGGACCTGTGAAAGGGGGGCAGCTTCTTCTGCCATCATGGAACTCCCCTGATCTGTAAGCTTCAGAAAAACGCCTTAAAAACCGTGTCTAGTTTGGAAGTTCCAGCAATGTTGAAGCTGATGGTGACAGAGGGAAAATATAGCAAAAACATTATAATTCCTTTTGTACTCACTTCTCATAAAAAGCAACAGCATCACTCATGGGGTCATAGGATGTTTGCAGAAAGAATCGGCCTCCTTTTTTTCTGCTTCTGTATGTGTGTGGTGTGTGCAAATGTGTGTATGCATATTTGTACATGGGTGGGCACATCGTTGTGTGTGGATGCCCATGTATGCATGTGGAGGCAAGAGGTCAACGTCAATGTCCGGTCTCTCTCTCTCTTTCTTATTTATTGAGACATGGTCATTCACTGAACCCAGAAGTCACTGATTGAGTTAGTCTAGTTAGTCAGCTTGCACTGGGGATCTGCCCTTTTCCTTGTCTAAATTCTGGGATTACAGGTCTATACTGCCATGCCCAGTGTTTATGTGGGTGCTGGGATCAAACTCAGTTCCTCATGCTTGCTCAGCAGGTATCTACTAAGCCATCAGCCTAGCCCCAAGCTGGCTTTTTAAATACTTATGTATTTATTTGAGAGAGCGAAACGGAGGCAGACAGAAAGAAGAGTGAGTATGGACATGTCAGGGCCTCCCCCACTGCAAACAAACTCCAGATAATTGTGCCACTTTGTGAATCTGGCTTTACATGGATACTGGGGAGTGGAACCCAGGCCATCAGACTTTGTAAACAAGCACCTTTAACCACTGAGCCATCTCTTTATCCCCCAAACTGGCTTCTTTTTTATTTTTTTTAATTTTTATTAACATTTTCCATGATTATAAAATATATCCCATGGTAATTCCCTCCCTTCCCACCCGACACTTTCCCATTTGAAATTCCATTCTCCATCATATTACCTCCCCATTACAATCATTGTAATTACATATATACAATATCAACCTATTAAGTATCCTCCTCCCTTCCTTTCTCTACCCTTTATGTCTCCTGAGCATTCTTTTTTTTTTTTTAAATTTAATTTATTAGTTTTCTTTTCAGTAAATACAGGCAGTTTGGTACCATTACTTAGGCTCATCTGTGATCTACCCCCTCCCATTAGACCCTCCTTGTTAATGAAAATGGGTCGTGCATTGTGGAGTTAGCCCCCAGTTATTAGTATGATAAATGTCTCTGCAAATCATGACCCAACATGTAACTCTGACATTCTTTCCGCCCCCTCTTCTGCAAGATTTCCCTGAGCCACGTTGGGTTCATTTTTGGTCTGCTTCAGTGCTGAGGTGTTGGGGGCCTCTGAGGCTTTGGCTCTCTGATTGGGTAGGAGTTGATTTTTCTCTGCGTTGATCTCCTTCCTCTTTGTGCTGGTATCCAGTTCACAGGAAAACATCACCCTTGCTTATTTCGCCAGTTGTCCTTAGTTTCAGTTGGGCCCCTTTTGAGGTATGTTGGGGCAGCTCTCTTCTTAGGATCTGCATCTATCTGGAAAAGAGAAGCAGATTCTCCAACGGAGAGTAAGTTAGCACCCAGAAAATTGAGATAACACTTACTTTTTTGATAGACAGTTTGGTAGGTGTAGGCCCTCTTATACCCCGTGATTGATGGTAGCTTGATATTGTAGAGTGGGCTTGTGTTTGGGTATGGTTCTGACTTGTTTCCCAGCTCCAGCTAAGGGTCTAGTACCACTGAGTGGATCAGTTAGCCAAATCAAGAGCAATTGATTCCTCACCATGGCTGTGTACCACTATTGCACTTGTGTGGGCATCACATCCGGTTATTTGTTGCTAATTAGGTTAAACAATGTGTTGCTTGGACAGATCTTGGTCATTTCCCCCAGTCGCCTATGTAGTGCCTTCTGGCACTAGACACGCTGACTGTCTGGGGACTGACTCTCTCCTGGCTTCCAGCCATGTCATTCCATTTTATGTGTCAGCTGCGTATGGAGTCTTCAGCAATAGGTTCTTACCACTGGCCTTTGGTGGGTCATCAAGTACTCTGACAGAAGTCTGTCATTGTTTTGGGAAACCTTGTAGGTTTCTCTGATCAAAAGCTCATTGTGGATGGTAGGCCCAAGCTGGAAGTGGGGGTTACAGGTCAGTGTCCACTAAGAAATTGAGGAAAAAGATAACTAATATACAAGAGTTAGAGAGGAGAGAGGTAGAGGGGAGAGGGGGAGAGGGAGGGAGGGAAGATGTAGGAGATTTAGGTCAGTCTTGATCCTACCCTCTCCAGTGTCTTGTGGTTCAGGTGTTTCCTGTAAGGGTCTAGTGAAGGTTCAGCCATTTGGTCTGTCTTTTAGGAAGTAGAATTTTATGGTACCATTGCCGTTTGGGTCCGGATTACTGTTTTCCACCCTTTGATTCCCTCCCCGCCCTCCCATCCATCTTACTGTCTAGTCCATGAGGTACTTGCTGGGTATGTAAGGCATCTTGGGCCGATTCAGGTTAGGTGTTGCAGATGAGTGAGACTATGTGTTGATTTTTTTTTTCTGTGATTGGGTAAGTTTGCTGAGAATGATCTGTTCCAGGTTCAACCATTTTTCCTCAAATTTCTTTATGTCGTTTTTTCTTACTGCTGTATAGAATTCCATTGTGTAGATATACCACATCTTTGTTATCCATTCTTCTAATGATGGACATCTGGGTTGATTCCAGCTTTTAGCTATTATGAATTGAGCTGCTACAAACATGGTTGAGCAAATCTCTCTGGCTTTTGGTTTGAAGGTTTTAGGGTACATGCCCAGTAATGGTATAACTGGGTCTGTTGGTATTTCTATAGTCAGCTTTTTTTTTTTTAAATTTAATTTACTAGTTTTCATTTCAGTGAATACAGGCAGTTTGGTACCATTGTTTAGGCTCATCTGTGATCTACCCCCTCCCATTAGACCCTCCTTGTTAATGAAAATGGGTCGTGCATTGTGGAGTTAGCCCCCAGTTATTAGTATGATAAATGTCTCTGCAAATCATGACCCAACATGTAACTCTATAGTCAGCTTTTTCAGGAGTCTCCATATTGCTTTCCAAAGTGGTTGTACCATCCTGCATTCCCACCAACAGTGAATGAGTGTCCCTGCTTCTCCACATCCTCACCAGCATTTATTTTCATTTGACCTTTTGATGTTGGCTATCCTTATTGGGGTAAGGTGGAATCTCATAGTTGTTTTAATTTGCATTTCTCTGATGATTAGGGGTGATGAACATTTTCTTAGGTGTGTGTTTGCCATTTGTATCTCTTCCTCTGTGAATTGCCTCCAAACTGGCTTCTTGGTACTAGTGAAACATTTCTGGAATGTTTTGTTCAGTGGTACATGTAAAATGGCACAATGTTCAGAGGGGATGGCTTAGATATACTCTTGAGCAGGGAGAGAGGTTGGAAAGTTTGCTATGACAGAGTTCATGGGCATGAGCTGCTTTTCGTAAAGCTGCTGCTTAATGAGGGCCTTGAGGGGCTGAGGAGATGGCTCAGGAGTTAAGTTGCCTGCTTGCAAAGCCTGCCTGCCTGAGTTCCCTCTTCTTTAGCTCCCATGCAAAGCCAGATACAGAGTAGCACATACGTCTGTGACTCCAGTGTGCCTAGGACAATGGAAAGTAGAGCCAAAGAATCTGAAGCTCACTGCCCAGCCTGACTGGCATTTGTGGTGGCAAGGGACTCTGTCGCAAGAAAGTGGAAGAAGAGCCCAGACACCCATGTTAATCTCAGACCTCACACAAGTGCTGTGCCCCACACACCCCCACACACATAAATTAAAAAAAAAAATAGGAACTTGAGTTGCAAGTCTTGAGGTTCCAAGACAGCATGGATGTTACAGTGAAAGAAGAGGGGCCAGAGAGGGAAGCTCAGTGCAGGGACAGAACCTGCCTTGCAATGTCAGCAGTGAGCTGCTTGTGGCCCATCGACAAGTGAGGACAGCGACTTCTAAAGTACAGCTTTTGTCCTTCTTCAAGAAAGAGAATTTTGAAGGCTTCTTTCCTGTCACTGCTTCTCAAATGTGTTACTTTTTTTCAGTGACATTTTTTATTCACTATCATAGGTAATCTGAACGGTAACAATATGGCGTAGTCCCCCATGGGACTAAATTATGCTATTTGCGTTTTGAATGTAATAAAAGGCTCTAAAAACATTTTCCCCCTGACTGAATCATCCTTGGAAAGAGAGGTAGCTCACTACTGAATTATTTTTAATTTTATCTGGATAAAACCAGTTGCAAAGAACAAAACTCCACACCTGTCTCAGAGCATCCCTGCCAGTGCAGGGCCACACGCCACACTCGGAAGGGAGGCTCATGGGGACAGCTGTGAGTGGGCTTTGGCAGCAGCAGGTTGCCATAGCAGAGCCAGTCGCCAAAAGCACATGGCCATGTGGGTCCCAGCACTCTTGTTTCCAGAAACGTATAGGCAGAGGCTGGACATTGTCATCTTGGGTCCAAGAAATGCCCTGCCACATTGGGTGGCTAGAGGACCCCTTGAATGTTTGAAATGTTTTCACTCCTATCACAATAGAAGCAAATTGAATTTCCTGTATTTGAGTAGAGTTCATAAGATTGAGTTCCTGCCTTGTGAATTTCTCTCTGTTGGCATTGAAAATGTTAAGATTGTATTTGGAACAAATTTGCTAATATATGTTAAGAACACATAGTTGGTGAATAAAAGAATTTATCTGAATATTGGATGGTAAAACAGTATTCTTCATACTTTTTATTTAAAAACTTACATCTTTGAGTCTTGGATGACACAGGTGGTGATGTGTCCCTCGTATAAAGCATAGAGTGGTCGTGTTCTTGCAAGTTGTGTCTAAGGAGTCTGTTTGTCCCGTTGATGTGCGGGGAGAGCGGAGTGCTCTTCTCATGGTTCTGGGCTCCTGCGCGAGCCAGAGCAGAGCATGAGGTGCCTTACATGCTCCAGGTGGCCCAGGAGCCTCCTGGATGACGACAAGAAAACTACACTCAAGGTTGAGGGAGAGGTTGGACGATCGTGGAGAAGCATGTGAGCTCCTGACAACACACTGGAGGACTTGGCAAGGCCTGCTATGCAGATGTTTCTCTGAGTCCTTGTGTCTGGAGAGACAAGGTCTGGGTGTAGGGAGGACCTCTCCAATCTGAGTCTTAGGACCGGTGCTGAGTAGGTAGAGGAAGGCTTGCTGGCTAGCTTGCTAGTTGAATAGGTGAGCTCTAGGTTCAGTGAGAAACCCTGTCTCCAAGAATAGGAGAACCATTGAGTAAGAAACCAGATGCACTCCTCTGGCTTACACGCACGCACGCACGCACGCACGCACACATGCACAAAAACATACACATGGGCATCATACACAGAATAAAAATCAATAAGAAGATAAGAACATGGAACACATAATTATTTGATAAATGCTAAGAATAAAATTAACAGCAATTAAGATTAAATATGGGGGGCTAGAGAGATGGCTTAACTGTTAAGACACTTGCCTGCAAAGCCTAAGGATACAGGTTTGATTCCCCAGGACCCACGTAAACCAGATGCACAAGGTGACACATGTGTCTGGAGTTCGTTTGCACTGACTGGAGGCCCTGGTGCCCCATTCTGTCTCCCTCTTTTTCTGCCTCTTTCTCTCTTAAATGAATAAAGGTTAAACATAAAGGGGAAGGTCACAAATACCTGGGGTGGCAGAAAGAGAGTGAGCCCAACTTGTAGAAGTGAACACACGGGAAGGCATGCCAGGCTGGAAAGCCAACTCCAAGTGGGCAGCCAGCGTCAGCAAGAGATGGTGGGAAATCATGGTACATGGAGGAGAGACTGTTTTTTATTTTTACATATTTAATTTTAAGAAGGGAGTGGGGGTCCACAATCAGGACCTCATGCCACTGCAAACCAACTCCAGACTTATGTGTCACTTTGCATGTCTGGCTTTATGTGAGTACTGGGGAGTTGAGCCCATGCTGTCAAGCGTGCAAGCAAGTGCTTTAATTGTTGAGCCATCTCTCCAGCCCCTGAGAGACTGTTCTGAACGCTACGTCCAAACATCTGCCAACTTACGGAAACTCACCTGCCCTTCACTGGCTACCAGGCTGGGGTCCTGGGTTCCAAACACTGTTAGAAACCAGAGCTATCACTCAGGGAGAGCTTTCTGCATACGTGGCCTCATTCTGTGGGCCTTACCTTTAATGCCATGACATCCCTAGGAGGCAACTGAGACACAGAGAGGCTTCCTGACTCTTCTGATACCATCTACCTGGTAAGCAATGAGGTGAGATCTGGATGCAAACATCTGGCTCCAGAAACATAAGGCCCAGCCCTCTCACCACCCCCTTTCCCTCACCAGCTGGAAGCATAGAGGCCACTGGGCAGAGACAAATAAGCCACACCCAGAGAACACAAGACACCTCAGAGGTCCAGGGAATGACAGACAGCCCAGCCTTCTGACTAGTGGAGCATGTGACTTGTGTCATGATTCTAAACCATGAATATACCGTATGTCTCTTAAAAGGATATGAGTCGGGAAAACATGAAGCTACCCTCCTTTGGCAAATGCTTACTTAAAAATGAGCAAAAACAACTTGAGTTGAGGGAAATAGCTCAGTTGGTAAAGTAGCTTATTTGTAAGCATGAGGGCCAGACTTTGATCCCCTGGTTCCCACGTAAATGCCAGGCGTGCTGGTGCACTTGTGGAGACAAACACATCCCTGTAGTTCTCCAGCTAGCTGTCTCCCAAATGAGTAGCTCCAGGCCAGCGAGAGAGCCTGTCTCAAAGGAGGGGGAGAGTGTTCCTGAGGGTGACACCCCAGGTGGTCCTGTGACACACACACCACATCTGCAGACACACGAACACACACATACACACACACAAACACACAAATCAACCCCCCCCAAAAAAAACCAAAAAACAAACCGAACCTCAAAAACCAATTGACCTGTTTGGTTTGACATAAAGTGACAAAAGATTTTTAAAATTTTTATTCATTTTATTCAATTTATTCATTTGAGAGAGAGGGAGAGAGAGAGATTGAAAGAGGCAGAGAGAGGAGAAGAGAAAATGGGCACGCCAGGGCCTCCAACCGCTGCAAATGAATTGCAGATGCATGCGCCCCCTTGTGCATCTGGCTTACGAGGGTGCTGGGGAAATTGAACTGGGGTCCTTTGGCTTTGCAGGCAAATGCTTTAACTGCTAAGCCATCTGTCCAGCCCAACAAAAGACTTTTTTTTTCTTTTTTAAATTTATTTCTTTGACAGAGAAAGAGGGAGAGACAGTGCGAGAATGGGTGCGCCAGGGCCTCTAGCCACTGCAAATGAACTCCAGACACATACACCCCCTTGTCCTAAGGAATCAAACTTGGGTCCTTTGGCTTTGCAGGCAAATGCCTTAACCGCTAAGCCATCCCTCCAGCCTCAAAAGACTTTTCATAGAGATCATGTGGCAGACATGGCAGTCGTCTGCAAATGCAGATGGAGTTTCAGGATTGTCATGGCTGCATGATGCCTAGCATTGCATAGTTAAGTCACAAGGCTTGCACTTGCCAAACAAGTTTCCTCATCGTTTCAGGTGCAGTGTTTTGCTAGTTATCTCAGAAACTCCTCTAGGCAAGAAAGGTCAGCATTGTGATTCCTGTTTCTCAGGTAGGAAAACCGAGACCAGAGGGCCAAATGATGTGATGAGGCTTTGTGGGTGGTACATGGGCAAGCTGATGGCCAAGCACTTCTGCCTGTAGTCCAGGTTCTTTGCCACAGGACCATAGTGACCTTCAATGCTGAAAGACACTGCTACATGTCCAGGGAGGTGCCTTTTCTAGAACTGTATCATTTCTGGAAAGAAAAACAAATGAAACCACTGAAGCTCTGATTTTTTCTTTCCTATCCCAGAGGAAGATGTTTGATGTTTATATTTTGGCAAGTGCCCTTAGAGATCTTTAACTTCTTTCACAGAATATTTAGGGTAGGGGCCTTTCCATTTGTCTCTAATGCCTCGAGCTATTTCTCGGCAGCTGATAAAGGGCTGGTCAGTTGCTATAATGGCCTTGGTTGCTTTAAAGTGCTGTTTGTCAATGCAGAGTCTTCCATTGCACAGTTTTAGACATGATTTTGGGTAGATGCTAGCAAACAATGTTATTTTGAAACCATGTTCTTGTTTTAAAAATCTGTACCCCTCTGTGATGTTTTATTATTCTACTCTTTTCCTACAAACTTTGCTACATTTCGTGCAGAGTAGGGGTATGTCATGGGGCCATGTGCAGCTCCCTCAGTTCCTATAGTCAAGGAGTTAAGCATGATTTTATCCAAAGAATGATAAGAAAGGAAGCTCCCTCCCCATAGTTTTGTTTAGTCTTCTTCTGGGGCACCAAGAGCTGAGGTGTGTTTGACAGGTTCTGCATTTCTTGTGCATGTGTACTGTCCCTCATAGCATCTGAGACCCACTGGAAAGGGAGCATTTAGAAAACAGAAGAAAGCTAATGCTGATTGAAAGCAAGATGCTTGCATCTTAATTTTAAGAGAATGCAGAAAGCCAAATGCTTTCAGCAAAGGGCCCCTTCCTGGAGTAATCTGCTTGGTATGGCATCCCAGTTTGTTGTATAATTTCAGCCCTGTTACCATGGTAACCTGCTTTAGTGTCGCAGCGATTGTTAATCAGGATTTGTCGTTATTCCCCTTTCATCACCAGGCTCTATATCCTTATGGATTAAATCACAGCTCTCATCGACAACGGCATAGATCAAACATTATTGCCAGGCATAAAACGCAACCGCTCCCTGTCATTCTCTTATCCCAGAAGCTGCAGATGCAAACGGAAGCCCAACTTTTATGAGGAAAACAGGGCTCGCTGGGCTCTTTTGATGGCTGCCCTCAGACAGAATCTGGCAGGCCCATGAGAGGGCAACTTTTCTAAAACTGCCCTGTGCCTGCTGGAAAGGCAGATGTCATTTCATGTCACCGTCAGCTGGACTCTGCTGATGCAAATATAGGCGAGTTGTTTCAATGTGACCTTGAACTTCCTCCTTCAGTCATTTCATTCCTGCTTGGCATTTGACTGAACTCTGATCCTTGGAGTGTCCTACTTTTCCTCTTTCTGATGGATTTCTCTGCAATTCTGTCTGCTGCTTTCCTATAGAAAGACTACCTGGACGGGAGGCCAGGTACTATCCCAATGTTGAAGCTACTTCTTCTCGAGCCCTGGGAGGCTCCGGGTGCACCTGATCTTCCTGGTTGGCATGGAAGTCCCCAGGCTGGGAAGCTGGTGGCTCTGCCACCCAGTGACTGACTGTAGCAGTGTTGGCGCCCCACCATCTTTATGAGAAGCAGCTTAAAGGAACATGGGGGTGAGGAAGGGCTGGCATCACAGAATGTGTACATACTCCCAGCCACAGTGCCTTTTCCTGCTAACTGCTTTGTTAGGGAGATCTGTTGGTCCTACTGGTTAATAGCATGGCTCCTGGAGCCTGTTTGCCTGGGTTCCATGACTGGCTTTGCCCCTTTCCTTCTGTGAATCCTTGAAAAGTGTTTGAATGCCTCTGAGCTTCAGTATGTAGAAGGAAGGCAATTGTAGTACCTACCTCAGAGTCATAGGATGAGAGAAGTTGGTATCTATAAAGTGCTTTGCTAGTGGCTGGCACCACGAGTGATGCTTAGGTGTAAATAAAGAAAAAGAAACAATACCACAAATATATGGTTTGAAAATATCTTCAAGATCAGATGATCCAAATATGAGTGGTGTGGAAACCAGTGCTCCCCTCCCCCTCCCCCTGCCCCCCTTTCTTTACTCCTTGCTTTCTCTCCTTGATCCCTGCGATGTGCCCAACCCCCAAGTATCATTCTGATTGGCTAAATTAATTCTGCAGCATCCTGCTGTGAATAATTATGTTGATCCAGTGTGTATTCTGATGCCTCCCCCCTTCCTTTGCCTAAATTATAATGTGACAATCGCAGCTCACAGCTGGCTCATCAGAGGTGGGCAGTTTGGGAATTGGCACATCTGAATGTGCCTCTCGGTTAACTCTCTGTCTTGATTGCTTAAGACAAGACATATGTAAACCCCATGATTATTGCCTCTTTTTTTTTGGACTTTGCAAAGACTCTGCCTTCAAACATAAAGCTGCTGGGTTTGTTTTGGGGGAGGGGGGACATGTTGGAGTCCCCCTCCCTCTTCCCTCCTCCTCCCTGCTTTTCCTTTCAGACAATAAATAGCTGTCAGGCTTATGTCAAGGATGAAATTATAGGTGCACATGAGGCCTTGATTACATTGTTTTGGAGAGTTCGCGATTAGCATACGGAGATGAAGTCTAATTTTTCACTGACAGAGCCGAGTCAAACTCAAGTGACAGCAGCAGGGCAGGCAGCATGAGCAAGGAGCGTCCCATAGATATGGGCACCTGTTCAGTATCCCATTGGCTTCTTCCATATTTAAAACAAACAATGGAAATCAAGTAATTAATACAAAGAATAGCTCCGTACTTGGAAAGAAAGACTAAGTGATAAAGGATGGAATGAGGGGGTCAGGTTAGATAAGGCCTTCTACTTGTGATTTTCACATGTGTTTCCTCCGTTGGAAGGCAGTGTTTGGATGGTGGAACAAGACTGTGTATGCGCCAAGGCTTGAGCTGCCTGAATTTTGTATTTTGCATGCTACTACAGCTTATTTCCTCTGTCCTGTGCATCCTTTAAAGAGATGTTCTGTGTCCATGCCATCTGCAGAGTGTACACCTTTTGGACGGTTGTTATTTGTCCACTCAGAGGGTGTAAACATGAGGCCTGGTCACTCTCAAAAGTCCTTCATTAAAAAAAATATTTGCATGGGATTTCCTTGCAATTTTTTTATTATTAATTTTTAGACTTTTTTTGAGTGAGAGAGAGAGAGAGAGAGAGAGAGGAAGAGAGAATTGACACATGAGGGCCTCAGCCACTGCAATTGAACTCCAAGCGCTTGTACCACCTAGTGGGCATGTGCGACCTTGTGTTTGACTCATCTTTTTGCGTGTGGTTAATGTGGGATCTGGAGGGTTGAACATAGGTCCTCAGGCTTTACAGGCAAGCACCTTAACTGCTGAGCCATCTCTCCAGACCCTCCTTGTAATATTTTAAGGAATGGGGCTTCATAGGATGGTAGATGAATAAGTGATTTGTTTGTGTATATGTGTGTGTACATGCTATTATAATGTCCCTGCTCATAGTGGTAACGGTTTGAAAGAGACGTGCAGAGCTGGGTGTGGTACAGCATGTCTGTCATCCTGGCACATGGGAGATGGAAGCAGGAGGAGCAGGAGTTCAAGGCTAGCCTGGGCTACATGGGACCCTGTTATAAAATCAAAAGAGAAAACAAAGCTCATGTACATAAATATACAAATGTTCATATACCACATCTGTGTGTGCATGAGTAAGGATTTTGGTATTGTCTCTTGAAAAGTTAAATAGCATTATTTCATTATTATTATTAAAAGGGAAATAAAGAATTAATGTAGATGGAAGAGGTAGTTCTTCAATGTGAAACCTTGTTGTAAAAGTGAACATTTGCAGATAGACCGTACTATTATTTATTTGAAACATATGTTTTCAGTATGTACTATGGCCAGATACTGCCATGGTCATGTAGTCTGGAAGTGGAAGTGTGTGGTTTGAACTGTGAAGAGAACACGTCTGGTCACATGAGACCACACAACTTGTCTTCATCAAAGGACTGTGGGATTAGGGAGGAGGACCACCATTTGCTTGGGGCTTTTCCCGACTCTCAGTGTAGGTGAAGGAAGGTAAGTGCAGGAAGAGGAGAACTGGTATAGGGTCACTGGAAGAGTTTGCATTGGAAGAGTGCTTTCCTGTAAGGAAAATATTAAACATGGCAGTGGAAGGAAGATATCCTTGGCCAGGCAGAACCTGGAAGGACTCAGAAGCATGGGCAAGGAGAGGCCTGGTGTGGCCTTTGTGTCACTAGACAGCTGTTGTTAAAATGGTTAAAATGGTTTTGGTGGCTGCCTAGGGCTGGGATCTGCAGGAAATGGGGAGTAATGTCTTCTGGGCTCTGGGTATTTCTTAGGGTGATGAAAACATTGCAGATGGAATGTTCTGTGCATTATAGTACTCTGGAAATAGCCTGACACTGGAATATACACTGAATGGTAATTATATCTCAATAAAGTTGTGATTATTAAAGCACTCCCATGATAGACCCATGAAATCAGACTGTTTGGGAAGTGCCAGACAAAAGGTCTTCAGATGACTGTACAGAGCCTCAAGTTACATCGAGAGCCCCTGGGCTGGCGTGGGGTGGACATAGGTGAGCACCTGGGCTCTTAGTCTGGAAGTTCTCGCTGCAAGGTTTGTGCCTCTCCAGGCCAAGCCAGGCCACTGGAAACCTGAAGTAGGAACTCTTCATGGAGAGACCCTCCACCAGTAAGGTATGATGACAAGTACCTATAACCCCAGCACTCAGGGGCTGGAATAGGAGAATCACCAGAGTGAGACCAGCCTGGGTTATATACTGAGAATCAGCCTCAAACCACATAAAACCACAGAAACCTGCTTATGCTATGGAGGATGGTCTTTGAATCTGCGATGCCGGCTGAGGTTATTCTGGCTTACCAGCAGGGAGGCCAAGTGGCCCTGCTCTGGTACCCATGGGAGGTGGCTTTGGTGAGCGGAAGAGGGCTGGGCAGATGGAAGAGACACTGAGAAAACAGTAATGCAGGTCTTAGCACTGTCTGGTGTGGGACCAGTAAGATTCAGCATCTCAGGGGACCCTGGTTTTTCAGGCAGTGTTCCTGGAAGGAAAGGGGAAAGCAGAACACATAGATTAAGCAGATATGAGGAAGCTTTGGGGAGATGGTATGCCAGTTTGGCATCTGATGGATTCAAAGGACCAGCGGTACAGACACAGGAGAAAATGAACGGTCCAGCAAGGAGATGGCAGTGAGGCTCTGACCCGAGAAAAGAGGTCGCAGGCACCAGGGGTATGCCAGCACTTCCTTAGCAGCTTGCTCAACTGTCTCAGACGTCACCTGCTGCCTCACCTGGGCCTCAATATCAGCTGCCCTGGGTGTCTTCACACTGGGACCTCTGGCCTTTCCTGAGTGAGTGGCCAAAGAGTGAGCGTTTCTTTGATGATCACTTCTGACAGATGTTGTCCACAAGGTCCCAAGTGGTGCACGATAGGCAGGAACCACAAAAGGCATAAAAATCAGGAGGCAGAGGCATGAGGCCCTCCAATTCCCAGTACTGTCCCACAAGTAGTAAAGAGTGTGGTGTCTTGAGGGCCTCGGGGCAGGCTGTGGAGGGAAAGGATTGGCTGCTGCCGGCTGGCCCGAGTTCACCTATGCCGAAGCCCACGTGCACATGCATTCATGCTGCTTTAGGGCCACCACATGCCTGAGAGAGAAGAGCAGGGCCCTTATCTCTGAACTGTCACTCGCGAGTATTAACTGACTGCAATTCTGAGCCGGCCTAGGCTCCTGACCCTATCTGCTATTCCCAGTATCAGGCCATGGTGCAAAACTCCAGAGAGGCAATGACTGTGGGGCTGGGAAGAGAAAGCAAGTCTCCCACATTACCTGAGGCCCTGAATTGGGGGGCCTGTCATTTGTCATATTCCACAGTGACTTACAATGGTGGCACTTCCATGGTCTGGCTTTTATGGCCTCATACATGCCCAGGTTGACCGTAGATGTCAGATCAAGCACTGGGGGGGGGGGGGGGGGGGGGGGGGGGGAGGGGAGGTAGGCAGGAGTGACTCTCCGAAGCTGGAAAGGGAAGTTTTTCCAGAGAAGGGTTCCAAATGAGACTGGATGTCTGAAAGTGGATGGGTAGATCTTGAGAAATGGTGTGATCCAGCAGAAAGTCCATGAAAATGGTTCTAATAAAATTTACCCTTTAACAATCTGTTTTAATTTCTAGATTGGGGCTGAAGAGTTTTGTTTTTATTGAGAAATGGAAAATGTTGGGTTTTATAGCTTTATTTCTATTTTTATTTATTTATTTGTAAGGAGAGAGAGAGAAGGGGGTAGGGAGGAAGGGGGAGAGAGAGACAGAGAGAGAGAGAGAGAGAGGAAATGGGCATACCAAGGCCTCCAGTTGCTGCGAACAAACTCCAGATGCATGTACCACTATGCATCTGGCTTTATGTGGGTGCTGGGGAATTGACCCTGGGATGTTAGGCTTTTCAGTCAAGTGCCCATCTCTGAACCATCTCTCTAGCCCTACCAATCAGATTTTACTTCTGTTTTCTAGGTTTTTAGATGATTTTATTGGTCTCTAGGACTGATTACTTTTTCACACAAATTAAGAAGTTATAGATTCCTTCACCTTCATTCTTTCCACAACTCACTTTGTATTCAGTCCAGTTGCACCCCCTTCTCCAGTCTTTGCATTTCTTTAGCTAAGCATTTAGTCTCATTGGTTCATATATTTTAGTTTTACCTTATGAATGGAGTGGTTCCCTTTCCCTGTGTAGAGCAGCTGCTGGGGTGCTGGGAGCCTGGGGAGCGCAGTAACCCGTCCTCTGCCCCAGGGAGTCTGAGGGCTGAATGAAGTAGGTGGTGCCAGGTGATAGAGTCCCTTTCTCCATTGCTGCCTCTGCCTTCCCACCCTGTGTCCAGGGATGGAGGAGATGAAGGTAGAGAGCAGGACCATGAAGGGAAGCCTCTGGTTCCCTCAGGGAGTTGCAGGAATGACCTGGTCACCACCTGTGAGGGCAGGACAAGAGGCTACTTGTTGGTTCCTGCTACCACCCTTGTAGGGTGCAACAGGTAGGAGATGATGATGGGCTCACAGACCTTAGTCTGGAATACAGCAATTTTGACATACAAGCAGAATTTTAAAAAATTGAGGTTCATAGTGTTTATGATTAATTCTCTTGAAGAATCAAAAGATCTTGGGGATATCTTTTGGTTGACAGCATGGGGTAAAGACCACTGAGGGTTTTGTCAACTTTACCTGTGAATCTACAAGGGATTGATGCTCTGCCCATTGGTAAGCACATGGTAAGCGCTGTGCTGTATACTGATTTAGTTGCTGATGGGAGCTGTTGGTCCCCTTGGGGCCTGGGGACCCAGGAACATGTTAGTTAGCAAAAGATTCTATGGAATGCTCGGGGAATGTCTGGAGCTGAAGGAAGGCAGAAATGCTCTCTGAGTTATCTGCAAAAGGGGGAAATGGAGCACTGTGTGGCTTTTTGGATGTCCTTTGTCCTTATGGCTTCTTAGCCCCTTTAAAGCCAGAGGAAGGTAAAGAGACAGGGATGTTGCTAATTACATCAGTGAAGAAAGTAAACCAGCCCTGCGGCTCGGAACACGACCAAAGCAACTCGAGAGAGAAAATTCATCTGTCATATTGGTACAAATATGTGCACTTCGATGATAATTACCACAGCCATTGTTTACTATTGCTTCACTATATTAATTATCTATTCAATGATAATTAAATACATAACTCTAAACATCATCCCCAAACAAATTACCTTTTATCAATTGCAACAGACCAATTAGAAATTTCAAAATGCAACCATGTAATCAACAGCTTAATACGTGATAATTATGACCAAAATTTCAATTAATGTGTTAATATATGACCTCAAACCTCCCGAAAGAAACAACAACAAAAAGGCAGGCCCACATAGCAATTATGGTCTAGCTTGATTGACAGATATCCTTGAGTTTTTTTTGTTTTTTTTTTGGTCTGACTTGGTAATTTGATTTATATCAAGAAAGCCGATTTTTTCTCTTGCTTGTACTGAATCCACTGTATAAACAGTGCATGGGGTTTATACATTCAGCCTCCTTCTTTTCTGCTCCTGCTGGTCTCTTCCTTGTACTTCTTGTGAGTTATGTCCTTGATGACACTCTTGCTGCTGCCCTTTGAGCCTGCGGACCGGTAATAGGCCTGTGACTGCTCACTTCACATGCACTTTTGTATCCTGAACAGATTTGTGTTACTGTCTGAATACTACTTGTGCCAGTGGTCTAATGTAGCATGTGCGAGTGTGTGTGTGTGTGTGTGTGTGTGCATGTGCATGTGTGCATGTGTTTGGAGGAAAGGGCAAGGGAGTGAGTCAAGGTAATAATTTATACCATATCATCTGGGAGCTATAAATAAAGATGACCAAGGGACAGTGCAAATGCATCTACACGTGGGGTATCATGGAGGACTTTTGTAGGAAATTTATTTGGTCAGCAAGATGCATTTAGGAAGAAATTTAGATAGAGAACATTCTAGCACAAGGAAAGGATTAACATGTTTGAGTTGAGTCAGGGCACCAGTATGGCCAGAATCCAGAATGACCAGAGACTAACAGTGACACGTGAGATGACTTAGGCTAGGAAGGTGAATCCCTCAGGTGGATTTTCCATTCTGCTGGTGGCACTTGGTGAGAAGAAGACCAGGTCACTTCTAAAGGATTGCCTGTGTTTTTCAATCTGACTTGAAGTGTTTGTTACTATTTTGCACTGTCCATGTCCAGCAGCTGACCCTTACTTCTATGATTCATGATGTCTGGTTTGTTGTGAGAGGAAATTTTATTCCAAACAAAACAGAGGATGCATCTACAATAGTTCTTTATTCTAAGTTGTATGGACCTCAACTCTGAGACATGGCCCTCTGAAGTGCACTGGCACGTCTATCAGAGACCTTGCTGTGTGTGTTGAATAGGAAAATTCCCTTGAAAGGTCAGTAGATTGGATTTCAGCTTGAAAATGAAAGAGAATAGATTCTCTCCATGTATAAATATATATAAGCATGTAAAGTAACATGCATATAAAATAACATGTAAACACACATATGTGCATGTTTATAAAAGTAAAATAAAGCTAAGTAACATTGGATTGCATAATAAAAATGATGAATATACTAAGTGTGAAATATACTAAAGAAGGAGTTTGTTTTGATGACTCAGAAGGAAGTATTTTTAAGACAGAGAACTTGTGTGTGTCAGTTTCTTCTTGCTGAATTCCCATCTCACTGACAGGAAGATGAGTCACTGGTCTGAGTCATAAAGCTTTAAGGAATCATGAGTAGCCTTATTCCAGCCTGGACACCAAGAAACATTGACTAAGTCTGAGATTGGATACAAGGTTGTTTGGGATTCAGCATGACAGCTATTTCTCTTTAAGCTTTGGAATTCTGTGTATCTTCTGCTCAAAGACAAAATACCTTTTAACTAAAAAATAAATTCTATTAAGAAAGAAGTAATGCTATGTACGGTGAAGGAGATTGTGAAAGCCTTTCATATTCCCAGTAGTATTATTCACAACCACTAAAAGGTGGGTCTAACCCATGTGTAAAACAGATAAGCAAAATGTGTCTCTTTGTGCAGTGAAATGTTACCCAGCCTTGAAAAAGGAAGGCGATTGTTGTGTATACTGTGACATGAATGAACCTTGAAGATATTATGTTAATAGCAATAATCCAGTCATGGAAGGACAAATACAGAGGCGTGGGAGGGTCAAATTCAGAGGCAGAATGGGGTTGCCAGTGGCTGGGGGTGAGTGGAATTAGGAAGTTATTGTTTAATGAAGATAGAGTCTCTGTCTGACAAGACAAAAAAGTCTTGGGGATCTGTTGCCCACCAAACATTTGCTGTCACTCAAAAGAAAACTTAGAAATGGTTAAAATGGTAAATTTAATGTTATTTTACTGCAATTAAAAAAGAAAAAGAGCCAGGTGTGGTGGCTCATGCCTTTAATCCCAGCACTCGGGAGGCAGAGGTAGGAGGATTGCCTTGAGTTCAAGGCCACCTTGAGACTACATAATGAATTCTAGGTCAGCCTGAGCTAGAGTGAGACCCTACCTCAAAAAAAAAAAAAAAAAAAAAAAAAAAAGCAGAGAGCTGGAGAGATGCTCAGTGGTCAAAGGTACTTGCTTACAAAACCTAATGGCCCAGGTTTGATTCCCCAGGACCCATGTAAAGCCAGATACACAAAGTGGTGCATGCATTTGGAGTTTGTTTGCAATGGCAGGGCACCTTGGTACACCTATCCTCTCTCTCTCTCTAAGTAAATAAATAAATTAAAACATACATAATTTTTTTTATTAAGAGCATACTTTGATAAATAAATACATTTTTAAAAAGAAAAAAAAAGGGCTGGAGAGATAGCTTAGCAGTTTATTTACTGAGATGGCATCTCTCATTTGAACCCAGAGCTCACCAATTCTGCTAGTCTAGCAAACCAGCTTGCCCTGGGAAACCCTTTTCTCTGCTTCTCAAGCACTGGGATTACAGGCATGTGCCATCATGCCTGCCCATCATTTATATGGATGCTGAGGAACCAAATTCCAGCCCTCACGTTTGCATGGCAAGTGTTTGATCCACTGAGCCACCTCCCCAGTGCACCATGATGGGTTCCATTTGTTGCTAGCAGAATGTAATGATTGTGATGGGTGAGACATATCAGATGTGCTCACTAGTTACCTGTATGGATGAGACACTTGCTTGACGGAAGAGCAGTCTCAGGACCGCTTCCAACTCTCACCAAGGGCACAATAGCTGTGATCATGCTATTATAATGCACCAGCCACTAAGAGGCTTCACAAACATACTTTGTAAGGCGCAAAAACCCATGTTTGCATTTGGTAAGAACAATATATTTATGTTTTAAATGGAGTAGTTTCACATAAAATGATATTAAAGTATGGCTCACACATTTAATTGTTTGAAGATCATTTAAGGAGATTACTTATATATTGAAAAAATTGATATTTCTCTTAGAAATAGTGACCTATTGTTTCTATGGAAATAGGAATCCTAGTCTAAGTGTTGTTTAAAGTTGATTCACAGAAGCCTAAATTTAGGCATCGTAGGTACTGCAAAATGTAACGTGAAGGTGAATTTTAATAGAGTGTGATTGTTATATGTACATATGGATTGGTATTATTTTGCTTTTTAAGAATAAGGTGAACAGAATAAATTAAATCTTTTTTAAAAATATATTTTATTTATTTAAGAGAGAGAGAGAGAGAGAATGGGCACGCCAGGGTCTCCAACCACTGCAAACGAACTCCAGACACATGCACCCTCTTGTGCATCTAGCTTATGTGGGTTCTGGAGAATCAAACCGGATCCTTTGGCTTTGCAAGCAAACACCTTAACTGCTAAACCATCTCTCCAGCCCAAATTAAATCTTTTTATTATAAGCTTGCCAAAAAGGACTTGGGGGGGGGGTTTCAAAACATTATACAAGAGTTTATTTGCAGAGGCTAGAAGGCTTGGCGTTCTCTCTCTTCTTTTTTCTCTCACTCAAATAAATAATACATATTTATAGGGCACAGTATACTAAAACAGTGCATATATATATATATACATATATATATATGAGACAATAAATCAAGATAATTATTGCCTCCTCAAGCAGTTATCATCTCTTTGTGTTGGGAACCTTTGAACTCCTTCCTTCTAGTTCAATGAGCCTTGTATTGAAAAACATACACACACATCCACACTGAATATAGTCTCATGACAAAGAATGTTAAACACTGAAATTTTTTGTAGGCTTGTATTGGTAGGGATATGGATGATAAAATTCTGAAACTATGTTTTTGGCTTAGCAAGTAAAAGCAAATGAATACATTGATACATTAACAAACACGATTTCACTGTATAGGGAAGCAAGTATGGAATGTGAGGAAAATCTCATGATATTGAACTTGAATGAACTCTTGATCAACACATATGCACGCATACACTCACATACTTTCTATTAGTGGCAGCTAGAAGAGGTTCAAAAATCATGCCCTCTTGGTAGCCATGAGCATCTAATGCCCACATGTTGCTTTCTAAGTTGCAGTTTCCAGTAAAAGAAGCACTGGGGAGGTGATGGGTGCCTTAGCTACTTTATTCATTGTCAAATACCTGACAAGAAGCAACTTAAGGGAGGAAAGGGCTTATTCTGGCTTTGTGTTGAGGGGTCTGTTCTATCATTGTAGGAGGAGCAGGAGGCTGGCTGTGCACATTGCAGTCAAAGTCAGGAAGCAGAGGAGTGAACAGGAAGTGAGGCTAGACTCCTGCCTCCAAATAACCCACTTCTTCCAGCAAGGCTCCTAAAGGTTCCACAATCTTCCCAAATAGCATAACCAGCTGGGCACTGAGTGTTCTAACATGACCCTGTGGGGGACATTTTGTATTCAAATCACAATAATGTAATGAGTCTGAGGCATTTTGCTGTGCTCAAAGCAAGGAAATCAAAGGGACTGATGAGGTTTTTCCAGCGGTTGCAGTGTAAAATGATCCTTACTGACCAGGCTTGAGATAACTGGAACATCATAGACACTTATGCTTATGGAGCATAACAAATTAACTTAAGACTCCATCATGAGGGAGTGGAGAGATGGTAGACACTTGCTGCTCAAACACAAAGACTAGAGTTGAGATCCCCAGACCCTATGTAAAGATGGACATGGTAGTATTGCATCCCAGTGCAGCTATAAAAGATGGGAGGCCGAAGCTTCCCCTCAAGACTGCAAGCCAAAATAAATCCTTTCCTCCCATTAAAAAAAAAAAGGGCTGGAGAGATGGCATAGCGGTTAAGTGCTTGCCTGTGAAGTCTATGGACCCTGGTTCGAGGCTCGGTTCCCCAGGTCCCACGTTAGCCAGATGCACAAGGGGGCGCACACATCTGGAGTTCATTTGCAGTGGCTGGAAGCCCTGGCACGCCCATTCTCTCTCTCACTCTCTATCTGTCTCTTTCTCTCTGCCTCTTTCTCTCTCTGTCACTCTCAAATAAATAAATAAAAATCTTTTAAAAAAATAAAAAAAAAATGGGAGGCTGAGACAGGAGGATATACTGAGCTCACGGGCCTGCTAGTCCGATGAACATGGTGAAGAACAAGAGACCCTGTCTTAAGCAAGCCTGAAGAGGAGGACCAGTACCCCAAGTTTTCCTCTGACCTCTACACATGCAATGTTGCATTGTTCACACTCACACAGTGCACTAATATGCACATACCCCATACAAAACCAACCCCCAAGCCCCAAAACAGTCTTCCCATATGGACTTCATCTGAACTGGGTTGTGAAGTGTCAGATTGTAGTAGACATGAAGTAAATTATGTGTTATTATGTGTTCTGTTAGGAGGTTCTAAGACCAGGAGAACCTAATGCTCTGAAGAAGGTGTAAAGTGGGGCAGTGTGGTGGTGACTGAAAGGTGAGAAGTTGACACTTTGAGCAAAGATTTGAAAGCAATAGGGAGCGCATTCCTGGCAAAGGGATGTCAATGTGAAGGTCTTGAGGCAGAATTGTATCTAGAACATTCAAGGTACAGCCAATGTGGCTAAGCAGGATGAATAAAGGTAGAATACTAGGGAATGGGCCCAGGAGGTTTAGGGAAGCAAGTAGGGAGTGCAGGATTGCATAGGGTATGGGCAGCAAGGAGAAGTAGGTGCAGGATATAGCACAGGGCGCCACGCATGTCATAGTGTGGATAATGGAGTCTGTTCCGAGACAGGACTTTATTGGAGGGTTTGACTGGAGGCGTGCCATAGTGTGACTTAATGCATTGGCTACTGCATATTGAAATTAGACTAGGATGAACTTTGGAGACCAACCCAGAGATGAGTTCAGTCATTTAGGTGAGGGGGGGTGATTAGAGCCTATATTATTTTGAAGGGGCAGTTGACAGCCTTCCTACAGGTTGGCTGTGAACCCTGACCCTAGAGAAGACTCAAGGAGACCTCCATGGTTGGCAACTTGAGCCAGAGGAAGCAGGCTGGTGGTATTAGGGAAGGCCACGTATGGGATGGAGCAATAGCAGTTTGGGCCATGTGGAGTTAAGATGTGCATCATCCTCTCATTGAAGCTCTGGGCAGTGGGTTGGGCATGTATGGAGCAGTCAGTCCACACAAAACTGGAGATGAAGGGAAGTCTGAGACCCATATGTGTGCTGCTCCTTCCCGTGTGGGAAGAACTCCTTAGCAGGAAAGAGGTGAGGAAGACAGGACCAGCTCTTTATCTTCTTGTCCCTGCAGCAAGTCAGAGAAGGAATGGGGCTGGGTCAGAGGACTCTTAGGTCCTTTCTGCATCCCAGATGCAAGAATTAGGTAGGCTCAAAATCCCCTGTCCTAGACTGGGGTGAGGGAGCTTCCCTCTCATTTCTGGACCCTGTGATTTTCCACCCCCTTTAACAGAAGGCTTGTCCTTTACTTAGCATGGAATCCAGTTAGACAAGCATGCTTCCTTCAGTGACTGTCATTTGTTCCCAGACAGCATCACTACAAAACACTGCCCAAAGCGTTGTGGCAGAGTAGATGCTGTGTCGGCAAATGTAAGGAGAGGCTGCCTGTTGTGAGAGAGGACTTGAGTGGGAACATCTCTTGAAATCGTTGTTTCCAGGCCTGGGTAGATGGCTCAGTTGGTAAAGTAAGCATGGCTTTGTAAGCATGAGGACCTAAGTTGAATCCATGCAGCACACATAAAAAGGCTGGACATAGAGCCTTGTGTCTGCAATTCCAGCACTGAAAGGCAAGCAGATTCCTTGGGCTCTCTTGGCCTACTTGGGGAGCTCCATGCCAGTGAGAGACCTGAGGAAGAGCACCACCAGGTTGTCCTCTGGCATCCACACTCATTTGCACACACATGTACATGTACTTGCACACACATCCCCCAAAACTTTATTTTCAGCAAAAATCTTGTTAGTCAACATCCTGTTTGGATTTAAATGCTGAGAAGACTATAGTTTATGGAGAGGTATACTAATACATCCCCCTCCAAATGCTTGACCAATAGCCAATTTAGTGGTTCCTGCAGTTATTTTTCTTTAATGAGGTACATTACTAATCTTGGAAGATTATTTTTTAGGTTTATTTTATTTTGCTTTTACTTGACATAGTAATTGTCCAAATTTATATGGTCCACTTTGATATTTTAATATAGGCATACATTGTATCATGAGATGAACTCAGGGTAATTAGCATTTCTATCATCTCAAACATTTATTTGTGACAAAACATTCAAAACCCTCTTTTCTAGCTATTTGAAGTACACAAAACCTTTTTATCACTGTAGACATCTTTCTCTGCAATAGAGCTCCAGAGCTTTCTTTGTCCTGTCTTCTTAGGCACTGGTCAGCCTCTCCCTGTCACCTCTTTTTCCATTATCTTGGAGTCACCATTGTGCTGTCTGCTTCTGTGAGGTCGGCTTTTTCATGACCCACACACAGTGAGCTCGGGCTTTACTTTTCTTTCTGTGCCTGGCTTATGTTATACAAGAGTAATGTTCTCTAGGTCCGTCCATGTTGTGCTAAGTGACGCACAGAAGCCTTCTAAGCTACATGAAATCCCATTTTCCAATTTTTGCTTCTGTTACCTGTACCTCTGAGTTCTTATCCAAAAAGCATCCTTTCTCAGAGTGTGTATGGCTAAAGGGTATTCCAGTGCACATGTGTACTACATTTTAAAGAAGTCCATTCATCACCTGCTGGATGCTTAGTATAAGTCCATCTCATTGGTGGTGTGAATGGTGTTGCACTAGACATTAAGTACAGATGTCCCTTTGGCATACTGAGCACATTTCTCATAGGGAGGGAGGGAGGGAGAGATGGAGAGAGGGAGGAAGGGAGAGAGAGAGAGAGAGAGAGAGAGAGAGAGAGAGAGAGAGAGAGAGAGAGAGAGAGAGAGAATATGCGCCAGGGCCTCTAGCCACTGCAAATGAACTCCAGATGCATGCGCCAGCTTGTGCATCTGGCTTATGTGGGTCCTGGGGAATTGAGCCTCAAACTAGGGTCATTAGGCTTCACATGCAAGCCCTTAACCATTAAGCCATCTCTCCAGCCTTTTTAAAAATTCTGATAGTACCATTCTAGGGAGAGTATGGTGATGTCTTTGTGGTTCAGATTTGCATTTCCTTCTTCACCTGTGATGCTGGGCATTGTGTATGTTTTCTTGTGAGAAATGTGTACTCAGGTTTGTTTGTTTTGAACCTGAGAAGTTTACCACATGCTCATGTTTGGAATGTTTGGGTTCCACGTGTGGACCATTCATAGGTGAGGCCTGGCTGGTGGAAGGTCACGAGGGCTGGGCCATTGAAGGCTACCCCTATCCTAGTTCCTGCCCTGCTCTGCTTCCTGGCCCACTGCCATGTGAGTAGGCTCCACCCCTTCTCCTGTTGCTGTGAACTAAGCTGCCCCACTGGGTTGTCCCTGACAGGATGCACTGAAGCCCTCTGACACCGGGAGCCAACATCAACCTTTCCCTTACTTTAGTTGTTTGTGACAGGTATTATGTCATAGCAATGCAAAAGTAACATGCTCCTTATTGTCAGTTTTAAAATCAGATTATTAAACAATACATTTTACTTTTGAGTTGTTTGAATCCTCATATATTTTGTATATTAATCCCTTAAAATATATGGCTTCCAAATATTTTCCCAGTCTGTGGATTAGTTCTTTGCTCAGTTATTTCCCTTGCTTCCTTTGCCATATAGAACTTGTAAGCTTGAAAAAGTCCGTTTTTCAATTTTTGCTTTCACTGACTGTGCTTTTGAGGTCTTTCCTAAAACAGTCCTTGCCCAGCTCCATGAGATGAAAGATTCCCCTTATATTTTGTTCTAGTTCTAGTGTTTAACCTTACGTTAAAGTCTTTACCTCATTTAGAATTGATGATTTATATGGTAAGAGATTAGGGTTTATTTCTCCTGTTTGTAGATATCTAATTTTCCCAGTGCCAATTATTAAAGAAAATTGTCTTCTTTTCATTATGTAATCTCATCACTTCTGTCAAAAATCAATTGTTTGTAGGCAGGTGGCTTTATGTATGGGTTTACTGTTCCACTCTGTGTCCTTTGAATCTGTCTTTATGTCAATGCCATGCTCTTTTGGTTACTATAATGGGGTAGGGTATTTTGAGATAAGGTAGTGGGATACCTCTAGCTTTGTTCTTTGTGTTCAAGATTGGTTTGGCTACTTAGGTTCTTTTGTGGTTCCATATGATTTTTATTATCATTTCTTTATTATGAATATCCTTTGTATAGACACATCATGTGTTAGTATCATCATTCTCCTCCTCCCTGCCCCAATGCCACTGAGGGCCCTCCTTAAAGTGAGAAGTTACCCCAAAGCATAAAGCAGAGGCAAGCAGAAAAACTGCTCTCCTGTACTCAGCCTGGCTGGGTAGGGGAAAAATCAGACTTATTTGTGTCCAGACCCAAGATCACAGGACAGAGGTAAGCACAGACAAGCCTTTATAGTCAATTGAAAATGTATCCTTTCATTAGATTCACATATGTGAAGGGAAGACATGATTGATTCACAGATTCAAAGGGTTGACCCCCAAAGGCCAGCCCACTCAGGTAGTGTGATAGACTGGAGGCAGCAGGGAACACTTCAGTTGTTGTGGATGAAACTGGATCAAATATGAGTTCCATTCCTGCCAAGGAGGGAGGCGTCTTTTGGTTTTCTGTTCGGGCTCCTGCCCCTGCCTAAAACTGACTATAAAGAAGCTAGCTTTCTCCCAAGTCTTCTGTAATATTTTAATAATTTTAATAATATTGATCAAATTATGGACATTTTAATGATATTAACTCTTCTAATCTACGTATATGGTATAGCTTCCCATTTATTTGTATCTTTTTCCTTGAGTATTTCATCAATGTTTTATCATATTTTTGTCAGAGAGAACTTTTTAAAAATTTTATTGATTTGTTCATTTGAGAGAGTGTGAGAGAGGCATACACATTCACACGTATATATACATATATATACACATACATACATACATACATACATACATATGGAGAGAGAGAAGGAGAGAGTGAGAATGGGCATGCCAGAGCCTCCAGCCACTGCAAACAGACTTCAGACACATGCACCTCCTTGTGCATCTAGCTTACATGGGTCCTGGGGAATTGAATAGCGGTCCTTTGGCTTTGCAGGCAAACACCTTAACTGCTAAGCCATCTATCTCTCCAATCTGTCAGAGAGAACTTTAACCTCTTTCCTGGTCAACTTTATTTCTGAGCATTGTATTATTTTGCATATATTATAAATGGAATTACTTTCTAGTTTATTTTCCAGATAATTCATGATTGAAATACAGATGCTATTGATTTTATATCAAAAGTATAACTTTGCTACATTTATTTATTAATTTTTATATTTGGGGGAATTTTTAGGATTTTCTATATATAATAATGACATCTGCAAACAGGAACAAATTGATATATTCCTTTCTTATTTGAATACCCTTTCTGCTGGTTAATTGTTCTGGCTAGAAATTTTAGCTCCTTGTTGAACAGAAGCGAGGAGCAGAACTCAGTATAGTGGTACAGACCTTTAATCCTAGCACTTGGAAGGCTACCAGGCTGAGGTAGGAGGATTGCCATGAGTTTGAGGCCGGCCTAGGGCTACAGAGTGTGTTCCTAATCAACCTGGGCTACAGTGAGATACTGCCTTAGTCCCCTCCCCCCGCAAAAAGAAGTGTTAAGTATACATTCTTATCTTTTGGAATATTAATTTTGTAATGGATTTTTTTTTCTGGGAGAAAATGCTTATAAAGTTTCCTTTAGTTTCCCCCAGAAAGATACTGTTATAACTTGAAATCCTTTTAAATTCCTTAGAAAAGTTGTCAGTATAATTCTTAGCAGGGTGTTGAAATCAAATGCTTTTCTTCTTTTCATTCCTTACATTTTGTCAATTGAAAGTATGAAAAGAAGTATTTATTTGAAATTCTCCTTGGGCCACATCTTTGTTACAGTGGAAGTGGGTTAAAAATAATATTAAAAAACCCCAACAGGTGATTAGAAATATAGTTCAGTTGAGTCAATAGCTCATCCTTAAAAGAATTCTATTTTTTTCATTTTGTGAATTTAGTAGGGTTCCTGTTTAGCTAAAATTCTAGGTGGTTCTCTTTTCTCTACAGGATTGGGGTAGTTAAATGAGAATAGTCAAATAGGTCTGTTTTTTTTTTAATGTGAACCCAAGAAGTCACTTGAATTCCAAATAAATAAATTTATAAATTCACTTAGGTTCTGGAATAAATGGAAGTAATTAGGTCTGCTTTAGTGCAGCATTAATTAACATTGCTGATTCTTCATATGTAATTATGCCAAATAATAATAATAAAATGTAAATATAAAATGAATAAGAGCAACCTCACTTTCCTTTCAAAAGCCACCGTATTGCAGGGTCAGATTACAGACCCCAAATATCACCCAGATTCCAGATACTCACTATCTAAACACAGGCAGTGTGAATTCTAATGAAAACCCGAACTCTCTGGTGTAAATCTTGCTGCCTGGTTCATTGAGGAGCTGCCCAGCAAGCCAGTAGCCACTCCTCAAAGCATTGCTGTGAATATTTGTATAATTAAATATCATCTGTTTCCCCGTTCAATTCCTGACGGCTTTCCCCTGGCTGTGGTGCCAGTTCCTCAAACATGAACGACCCAATGAAGTCACCGTGGCGCTGGTGGACCATCTTCATTAAGTACTTGGGTGATGAGCCCCTGAATGACGCTGAAAGTGATTTAGTGCACACAGACCCCAAACCTCAGGCAGACGCCTTAAGTAGGGCAGGATTTATGCAGCTTTAAACTGGTTTGTTTGAAGAGAAAAAAAAAATAAAGTTGTCTATGGAAGCAATTTGGGAAAGCCAAATTATACTCAGTGTCAACAAGCTGGTGACACTGAAAATCCTTTCAGGTGAAGAAGTGGCAAGTGAAGAGAAAGCAAGGTGCCCTAGGAGAATGTGGGACATGAGGCTGCATGTGCAGGTTATAGCTGTAGCCATGGAGAATTTCTTTGGCTCTTGGGGTCAAAGTCTGGGAAGCAGAGAGCTAGAGTGTGGCTTTACAAGGCTCTGCAAGCAAGAATCTGAGGAGGGAGGAGCACAGGCTTGGGAGCCTCTGGGCCATCCCACAGCCATGCATCCTAGCCAACTGTTTGGGCCTCATGTTCTCTGTCTGGAAAATGGAAACCTACCACTCATTTTGCCCACCTGTTACAGGCTGATGGCAGGATTAATCAGGAAAAGGCACCAGAAAGCACATTCAGAGAGCTGGTTCTCCCTACCAGCCCTAGATTCTAGGAGGCACATTGGGTGAGACTTTAGGGGTCTTGAGACTTCTGACATGCAGTGACTAAAGAATAAACAAAGCAGAGAAATGGTCTACAGTGGCAGTGTCCTGTGTCATTCCTTCAGCTCTGAGCATAGGCTCTTAGTTATTCTTGTTTTCCAGAGGGTCCTGGCAGAATCGAGGCTATGGGGGTGTGTTGTGAGGGCACGAGTGCACCCTACTATCACTATTGGTGTCTTACACCCATTAGCACTACCAGAGCTTCTTTAGTATGCACAGCCTGATTTTAGTAGGGGCTTCTTTTGCTGGCACTGTGGCCCCCTGCTGCTAAGCTAGGGGTATGAAAATGAGGAGGCCACTAGCCATTAGTGATTGATCTATTGTGGAAGTTGGGGTTTCTTCTCATTATCATTCTTATCATATCTTATCATTATTTGGTAAAAGGAAACCGTGTTGCCTGTTGGTTGTCCTCAAGAATCAAGTAGGAGGGGTTGGGGTGATAGCTCAGCTGCTAAAGTGTTTGCTTAGAAAGCATGAGGATATGAGTTTGATTCCCAGTACCCACATAGATGCTGGGCATGGTGGTGGATGCCTGTAATCCCAGGCCTGGGGAGGTGGAGACAGGAGGATCCTAGTACCCTCATAAATTCTGGGCATGGTGGTGCACGGCTATAATTCCAGGCTTGGGGAGGTGGAGACAGGAGGATCCTAGTACCCTCATAAATGCTGGGCATGGTGGTGCATGCCTGTAATTCCAGGCTTGGGGATGTGGAGATAGGAGGATCCTAGTACCCTCATAAATGCTGGGCATGGTGGTGTATGCCTGTAATCTCAGGCCTGGGGAGGTGAAGACAGGAGGATCCCCAAGTCTTGCTGGCCAACAAATCTAGTCTAACAGGTGACCTTTGGCACAGTGAAAGACCCTTTTTCAAAAAGAGGAGGATGGTGTTCCTGAAGACAATGCTTGAGGTTGTCCCCCTGGCTTCCACATGCAGCTATACACACAAGTGCATGCATGCCTGCATATGTCCATGTGCCCCCGCCACACGTGTGCACACTATACACATACACATGCCAGAAAACCTTGCAGAGACTAAAGTAGTCAACAGGATGAATTCTTATTTCTGGACCTGGCAGTGAGTCTCCTGGTGGGCTCAGAAGGCAAAGGGTATTACAGCTTGTGGACATATTTACTCCCAATCTTATAGCTTCCATGGTTCTAAGAAGAGTTGCTATCTTCGTATTGTTGCCATTTTATTGGCTCAAAATGTGCCTACTGTTTCCGTGGTCCTGTCCTGCCTGTCTGTGTCAGCAATCTTGAGAGAGTGAGGGATGGAAGGCACTGGTTTGTAGGTGGGATGGGAGTGGGATGTGGGCTTCAGAAGAATGGGGAAGCAGAACAGCCTTCTTAATCAAGGCCCTTGAGCTACATAGAAGCCATGCAAAGATCTCCAGAGAGAGTGACTCAGCCCAGTGTGAGCACGCTGATGTGCAGACACGTCTATGGGCTAATAAGAACAGTGAGAACAGCTGTGTTCTCAGTATCTTTCTGCTTTAGGTACTGTGCTAAGTATGTGATGCAAACCTTACTTTAATTCTCACAACCTTCCACAAGGTAACCACCAATAACTACATGCCAGTGTGGAGACCAAGAGTTTTAAGTGGCTGGCTCAAGGTCACATGGTCCATAGGTAGGGGAACAAATTGGAGTTCTCATACTTGGCCATGGCAGAGTTAGGTATAATGGAAGTTATAGTCTCATGGTGCCTGCAAAAGAGTGAATGTTTGTGTCCTTGCCAAAGCTCATGTGTTGAAATCCTTACTCCCAAGGTGATAGTATTCGTAGGTGAGGCTTTGGGAAATTGATTAGCACCTTGGGGTATAGCCCACAATGAGGTAAGTGCCCATGGAAAAGGGAGTCCAGAGGTCTCTCAGTCTCTGGGCACCATGTGATGATACAAAGAGGTTGGCTATTTATAACCCACAAGAGGGCTGTCTCCAAAATCTGACCATGTGGCCCCCTGACTTTGGACTGCCACCCTCTAGAACGGTGATAAACAAAGTTTAAACTGTCAGTTTGTTTCAGCAGCCTGAATGGATTGTGCATCTGAGAGTGGAAGTCCTTGTGTAAGAAGTTAGAGTCCCTCAGCTGTGTCAGCTTGTCCCTGTTGTCATGGCGTGTTCTCTTGGTAAACTGTACTCACCTTGTAGGGCTATTGTGAGGAGATGAGGCCAGGTGCATGAAACTGCTGTGAGCACTGTAAGAAACAGTGACTGCTCGTCACGAGGCTAGTGATCATGGAACACTGGTTATTTTGCTGTTAATCCTTGGGGTTGGCACTCATGCCTTCAGAACTGCAGAGAAAAATTCCTGCTTTAGCGCCATAGCATAAAATCAAACAACGTAACCCATATCTGGGAGTTGGAGGGTTAAGTGTGAAATCAGAATGGCACGGAGTAGAAAGAGAATTCTACGGCAGGGTAATGATGTCCAAGATCAAAGGCACATCTGTTTATCCATAAAAAAGAAGCCTGGGGAAGACATCATGAAGGTGGGAGTGTAAACTGGTGCAGCCACCATGGAAGTCAGTGTGGAAGTTTCTCAGAAAGCTAAAAATAGATCTACCATATGACCCAGCTATACCATTCCTGGGCATATGCCCTAAGAACTGTATACCCTCCTACAGAGATGCTTTATCATGCTTGTTTATTGCTGTGGTATTTACGATAGCAAGTAAATGGAGCCATCCTCGATGTCCATCAACAGATGAATGGATAATGAAAATAGGGTGCATGCACAATGGAGTTTTTATTCCGCCATAAAGAAAAATGAAATTTGCAGGAAAATAGATGGAACAAAAAATGTTATATTAAGTAAGCTAACCCAGGTGAGTACCTCAGGGGACTCCATACACTGTCAAATGGACTCTGTCTACCTGGGTGGCAGCAAATGGTCCGTAGGAACAAGAGGCAGGGGGCTGGGGGGAATCATCACATGGCACCTTCCACCAACTGCCTTAGCCAGTGTGGGTATTTGAACATTCTGGGCCTATTGAAGAACTTTCCTTTCTGGCTCAGTACTCTGAACCCACAGGGAGACCCACACTGTCAGTTAAGCCATTCTCTTTGCATGTCACCTCATGGGCTGGGTTCTTTAGGTCCTTCTCTTAAGGTATTTTGTTTCCTATTATCCACTTAAGAAATCCTCTCTTCCTTAAAGTCATACATTTGCCAAGCTGAAATTTATAGCAGGATGGGATTTATCATTATTATTTTATTTTACTATGTAAAGAGGAAATCTTTTTTATTGACAATTTCCATACATGTATGTAATGCATTTTGTTCACAGTCCCCCATTACCTTCTTTTATCCTCTTCCCTGTCTTCCTTCCACAGAACCCCTTCTTTTCGCCTAGTCCCTCTTCTAATTTAATGTCTTTTTTTTGGCCCTTTGTCCATGATGGAATGTCAATGGCCCAGTATTATGCAAGTAATGACAGTTGCTGTGAGGTCATGAGTATAATGGCCACTTCATATTAGGAAGATGTTGTTCTACAGTATTCCTCCCCATCCTCTGGCTCTTACCCTCTTTCCCCTTCCTCTGCAATGCAGAAAAGTGCCTTTTTTTTTTTTTTTTTTGAGGCAAGCCCAACAGATTGTCCCTTTTCTATGAGAGAGAGGGGGGTGGGGGAGGGAGGGAGAAAGAGAAAGGATTGGTGTTCCAGGGCATCCAACCACTGCAATTGAACTCTACATGCATGGGCCCCTTGTGTGCATGTGCGACCTTGTGTGCTTGCATCACTGTGCATCTGGCTTACGTGGGCCCTGTCTCCTTAGTCAAATGCCTTAACTGCTAAGCCCTCTCTCCAGTCCCAGAACAGCACTTTTAAGTGGACATAAGAGAAAACTGAGCCTGGGGTATGAGTAGGTGTCTCATACACTACTCCGGAACTGTTTGTGTGTAGGGATGCATGTTTGTGTGTATGTGTATATGTTTGTGTGTTAGAGAGTTATGAAATGATCCCTCCTTCAACTTGTTGTTCTCCAGGCTGGTGATATGCATTTTATCTCCTGGCATCTTAAGTTGCTTCAGCCCACACACTCACATGATCAGACTTTCATGCTCCATTGGGTTCCTGCCTTCTCAGCTCATCCCTGGCTGATGATGGCTTTGTTCACTTCCAAGTATGTGCTAAGAGCCCTGCTGGTCAGCTGTAGACTACCTGTCTCTCATAGGTCAGCTGTGGACTGCCCATCTCTTGTAGGTCAGTAGAGCCTACACATCTCACCCTAAATCTCCATTCTGGTTACACGTTAGGATCATCTAGAATGGATGCCCAGGGTGCCCCCTTGAGTCTCCCTATACCCCCATTTCAGTGTGTCTCCAGGGTTGAGCCTTACCCAGCCAAACTCAGCCAGTTGTGAGCAGAGGATGGGCTGTGGGCTGTGTGAAGAAGCCTTGTATTAGCTGGAGAGAAGTGGACAAGCCAAGTGCTTTGTCTCTGAGTCATGCATTCATTGTCCTGTCTCCTTCCTTCCCACCTCTCCATTCTTGTCGAGCACTGCCTTTCCCCCATCCTCCTCTCCCAGCTAGGATTTTAAATGTTCTATCTGAAAATGCAGGCACACTGGACACTACGGTCAGGCTCGCATTGCAGCCCAGTTCAGTGTGTTCCAAAGCCAGGGAAATGAGCTTGAACATGGAGCCTGGTGTCCAAAAATTATGTTGGAAATTACCAGGAGACCAATCAAATCATGATCTCTGGGATGAAATACTCAGAGTATAGCATTATTAACGTATAAAGGACTTATGGGCAAATCACTTTTAAGTATGACAAGGTCTCAAAATGTGTTTGGTCTGAACACAGAGAAAAGTGATTTGGGGGATTGTTTATCGGCAGTGCCATGAGGGAGTCTCGCTGCTTCCCCTTAAATCTGGTGGAATATGCGTGTGTGCACCGCATGATAATAACAGTCACGGCAGCCTGGAGATTAGCTGGGTCTTTGCTTCAGTAATTCCAGCATGCTAATTCACAGGATGGAGGAGGCAGGGGAGACGTGCGCGCACACCATCTTCTGCTCCCCCTGCATCCTAACCTGTGTGCTGTGCCTTAGGTAGGCGCCCAGGGCCACTGTGGCCGGAGTCTTCATAATGTAACTGCTGGGCCTGTGGCTGTTACTGTGAGCTAAACACTCATGAGTCCACACAGCTCAGTGAATAATTATCATTTCTCATGAAACCACCCCTCCTCCAAAGAAAAGAATACTGTCACCCTAGGAGGGTCCCCTGTGTGCCTTGATGTTATTTATGACACCAGGGCTTGTCACATGGGCACACATCCATGGCCAGCAGTAATCTCTGTTGCATGTGGAAGTAGTACACCTTGGCCACTGCTGACCTCAGTGAAGCAGTAGTGATTCTGTAACATGGCTGTCAGGGTTGGAATCTCATCTTTGTTACTTACTCACTCTGTGACCTTGTGTAAGTCCCTTGTGTTCTTTGTGTTTCAGTTTTCCTATATGGAAAATTGGGATAATGAAAGTACCTGATGGCTGTCAGCATCAAGTGTATTGATACATGTAAGATGTTCAGAACAGCTTCCGGGACACACACTAACTTCTAGGTCATTATTATTAATAGTGTTGATTCTTTGTATTGTGTTCCTTTATCATTGGAACCCCCATCCTGTCAATAATATCAAGGAGATTAGATTGCTGAGTTATCCTGGTCCTCCACATCACTTAGCTGATATCCCTGGCCAGCTCAGACGTCACTGTATACATTCCTTATGTAAACATGGATTGTTCTTCCAACACACAAAGCAGCATGGTACCCCAGTAACATTTGAGAGAACCCTACAACAGGGATGTGATTGTTGAAAGGTAGAGAGAAGGGAACAGCATCTATGAAATACTGAAACTGCTTTCTAACCCAGGGAAGAGCACGGAGTGCTGCGGTGCTTGTCCTTCACTTGGTTGATCAGACAATGAGGTACCGAGAGGTGAGGCCACTGGCTGGATGCCACATAGCTAGGAGGCGGTCCAGCTTGACCCTAATTCTCTTTACAAATCTTGGACCAGTGCCTACCACTTACGGTTCTTGGGCCTCTCACAGTCTACCCTCTACCCTTCCACACACCTCAAAAGTGACAACCCTACACCAGTTGTGGTGGCACACACCTTTAATCCCAGGACTCAGAGGCAGAGGTAGGAGGATTGCTGTGAGTCAAGGCCACCCTGAGACTATTAAGTGAATATTAGGTCAGCCTGGGCTACAGTGAGACCCTACCTTGAAAAAAAAGTGACAATTTGTGTTTTACTAGAATAAATCATACTTTGGGAACATAATCACACCTTGGTGTGCTAAATATGTATCAATGCACCTGGCATGTTGTCTCTAGTCCCAGGTAATGCTGACTGGCTTCAAAGCATGTGTTCATGATGAGAATATTGACACACTGCTTGTTCTTAACTACTGTGTGGAATATGCAGGTCTTGAGGTGGAACCTAACAAAGGGAATGTGATAAGTATTTTTGCATTTGTTTGTATTTTTTTCTCACTACCTTCTCTCATGGTGACTGGTTGAAATAACAGCTCTGTCTTCAGAATAAACTGAGCCCAACATAGACACCCACTAGGACTTCAAGGTGCTCATGGGATGGAGACAGTGGTAGAATCCTGAACCTGGCTCTGCTTAGGGACAGATGTGACTCCTCATTTCTTTCCTTGTTTGAATGTGTGTGAACCTGTGTGGTGTATTTGTCTGTGTTCGGGTGTGGGTGTGTGTGCATGTGGAGGCCAGAGAACAACTTCGGGTGTCATTTCTTAGACATTATCTCCCTTTATTGACACAAGCTCTCTCATCAGCCTGGAGTCTAGCCACAATTAGGCTAGAGTGGCTGCCAGCAAGCCTCAGTAATCTACCTGTCTCCACCTCCCAGCATTGGGATGACAAGTACACGGCACCACAACTAACCTGTTTATGTGGGTTCCAGGGATTGAGTTCCGGTCTCATGCTTGCAAGGCAGGTACTTTGCTGACTGAGCTGTCTCCTTAGCCTGCTTTCCCTCATTTCTTTTTTTTTTTTTAAATTATTTATTTATTTATTTGAGAGCGACAGACACAGAGAGAAAGACAGATAGAGGGAGAGAGAGAGAATGGGCGCGCCAGGGCTTCCAGCCACTGCAAACGAACTCCAGACGCGTGCGCCCCCTTGTGCATCTGGCTAACGTGGGACCTGGGGAACCGAGCCTCGAACCGGAGTCCTTAGGCTTCACAGGCAGGCGCTTAACTGCTAAGCCATCTCTCCAGCCCTCCCTCATTTCTTAATGAGTCAAACTGACCAGCTAATGAATGCATGTAGTGGGGCACTGGCAAAAGCCAAAGCATGCCATTAACTTGCATTGCTGCAGCAAGTAGGAGGCTGCCTCAGGCAAGGTGGCAGCCAGGTTTGTGCCTCTGAATGTGCCTCATGGTGTTGGTTTATTTCTGCTTCTCCTGTTATTGCCACTTCAGTCTGTTAATGTTTGCTTATTTTTACCTTTTACTCTATATGAAATGAATGAAAAATGGGTCAAGGTTAAATGAAAAACAAACCCATCCAACTTCTTGAAAAAAAACATTGGAAAGAATCTTTGTGACCTTGAAGAAGGCAAATAATTATTAGGACACGAAATCATAAAACAAAGAAAATGATAGATGTGTTATTCAAAAAACCAGAAAGATAAATCTTCACATGTTTATTTTATTAGATGTCATTATACATGCTGTATTAGTTTTTAAAAAATTTCTAACCACTTACCAGTATATAAAATTCACTTGATTCTTAATGCTGACCTTGTGTCCTCATCCCTGTTGGATTCACTGTTTGATCTGATAGCATTTTTGTTCATTCCTGGCCATAGATGTGTCCTCCAGAATTCTCATATTGAAACCATAACCTCTATAGTAGATTTACTTACCATCATACTCCAGGCCCTGGGTTTCACCTCTTGCACCACAAAAACAGAACAACCTCCCTCCCAACACACACAATTTTAACACCCATATGATGGTATCAGGAGGTGGGCTTCAGGGATTAGTGCTTATTATAGTTTGAATCTGAAATGTACATGATGATTTGTCCCCGACTGGCAGTGCTACTTTGAAGGCTGGGGTGCCTTTTGGAAGTGGGGCTCAGCTGGTGGGAGTAGGTCATGAGGGGCAGGACTTTGAAGGTCATATCCACTCTGGTTCTTGTTTGCTACCATGTGAGCACCCCACCATCTCATGCTCTTGCTGCTTCAGATGGAGCCCCACTTCTCTGCCATGATGGACTAAAACTCTCCTAAGACCAAGAGCCAAAATGCTTCTCCGTTAGGTTACTCTGTTGGGGATTTGCTCACAGCAATGTGAAATTAATTAACGAGTGCTCTTATTAAAACAAGACCTCATGGATTGGGGATGTAGCTTACTGGTAGAACACTTGCTTAGCATAAGTGAGGCCTTGGGTGTATTCCCCAGTTGAGTCCAGGGCCTTAAAAAGAAAAAGAAGGAGGAAGAAGAAGAGAAGGAGAAGGATAAAGAAAGAAAATCAGGGTCAAAACTTCATAGGAAAACACATTCCAAGGGAAAAATAAAATGACATTTGTCCCCTCATTCCTGTGGGATCATGTTACCATCCATGAGTTAGAAAGAGGACCCTCACCATACATCAAATCGTCTGTAAACCACCTATCCTATAGCAGGTTTTTATTTTTTATTTTTATTTTATTTTTTAGCAGCCCAAACAGACCTAAACACCTCGTTCTCTTCTGTGAGCACTGATGGCTCTGGTTGGCTTCTTCTGTAATCTAAAGTGTATTTTAGTTCCTTTTCTTACCTTACTGTGTGACTAGGCTCTCCAGAAAGATGCTGCTTGGTGATGGTGGGAATGGATCTCTGCCCTGGGGCTTGCCCATAGGCAAAAAGCTTTCTGTCTTTGGCAATTGAGAAAGATGCTCCCTGCAGGCTATTTGAGAGCACTGCTACTCTTGCAGATTTTCCCACAGTTGAGTCCTTTGTCTGGTGACCATGAAAAGTTAGGCACATGGACCACAGGGAGTGAGGAAAACAGAGGAGATTTATTGAGAAAGTATTGGAAAAGCCCCCAAATGCCAGGGCAATCATGGTTAGGGTTTCAATCAGCATCTAAAGTAGAAAAGGAAAGAAAGGTTACACTTTCTGAGTTGGAACTCAGAGAAGTGGGCAGGTTCTGCAGTGAAGATCTGCCAGCAACTGCCCTGAGGGAGGGTCTCCTGGGGAAATAGTACATTCTGTCATTTAGGACATAACCATTCCTCCTCCTACCTCTTTAGTGTGTCTTTAGGGTCGGGGTAGTCTCAACCAGGTGAGTGAGAGGCTGTATTGGATTAAGTTTTAAGGGAGGGAGTTTAGTCTCCTCCCAGGGCTATAAGACTGTGTTCTTCTGGTTAGGGAGGACATGGTTCTTCCCTTTTGTATGGTTTTTAAAATCCTATGGAGGGGTAGTTGTGATGTTTCCCTTCCTGTTGTCACCAGGGAAACAGGAGCTGGGTTCCCTTCTTTAGTGACCTCCAAACCTAATGTCTCTCTGCTTTAAACATTATTTTGGTTGAGGAGGTTACAGCCCCTCAGCTGACTGTTCCCCTTTCTGTGTAGCACTCTTCTGAAGGACTGACTGACCATATACAGTCTGGTTAGGAAGAAGAGCCCCTTGGAAGACTATTTTCAATGTGTTTTAGAATTACCTTTCTCACCCCCCAGGGTAACGGGAGTTAGGGGGAGGGGATAAAAGAGTATATAACGTGTTATTAATTTATATAAAATAAAAAGAAATTTAAAAAGTATCTTTTCCCTCTCTGTGAGTGCCAACATTTTAAAAGAGTTACCCTAATTTAAACCTTACTTTTGAAAATAAAACTAAGAAAATGAATAGCTCCCAGCTTCACCTTGTATTTGTGATAGGAATTCTTAACAAAATGTCTCCCTTCTCGTTGCTATGAGAGAAAACAAGGCCCTTCTTTCTATGTTAGGAGTTTTTTTAAATTGTACAAATTACTGTCACTGAAGAAAACTTTAAAGAGAATCATCCTTTTTTTGCTGTTGTTGTTGTTTTGTTTTTGGTTTTTCAGGGTAGGTTTTCACTCTAGTTCAGGCTGATCTCCAATTCACTATGTAGTCTCAGGGTGGCCTTGACCTCACAGTGATCCTCCTACCTCTGCCTCCCGACTGCTAGGATTAAAGGCGTGCGCCACCACGCCCAGCTAGGAAACATCCTTTTTAACATGCCAGCATTGTTCTTTTCCCAATGACCAATTTATTGTATATTTTCTAGCACGGGCAGCCACAGCAAACCACTGATATGGAATCGCCCAGTTAATTACATGAGATGTTATTGCCGGAAAAGGCTAAATCATCAGCGCAACCATGTGAGAACACTTTGAAAATCATCTTTAAAACATCTTTGCAATTTGTTTAGCCAGTAGTGGAATTTGTGCAAAGAATCAGTCATTATAATGGCATCACAGTTCCGTTAACAGTGACTTGAAATCACAACGTATTTGATCGTTTAGATTTACCAAAGCATTTCTTGTGCAGTGTTGCCCGCTGCTCACGTGTCTCTTTTCAGAAGTGGTAATGCAGAATCTGAGGTGCAGAGCATCTGAAGTAGGCCATGGGAATTGAGGGCTTTATACTGTAGGACAGGGAATTAGAGATAATGTCACATGTAGTTATAGTAACTACAATAATAAACTCTAATAAACTTCATTCCAGGTCTCCATCTGACCCCAGGAGGCCCCTCCTCTGTGCCCGGAGTCAGAAGGATGGAAGTGTGGCAAAGCTGTGGACACACATGTTCCATGCCATGTATGGGAGGAGGGGCAAGCACCAAAGCAGCGGGACTGGAGTGGTGGGGGCAGGAGGCGGCTGGTTTGTGTCACCCTGCATGGGCAATGATTCTAAAGGAGCTCGGGGCTTCCAGAACAGTGAAGGAATGCCACTGAAGAAGACCCAGGAAGAGCTGACTGAGATTGAAGGGACTCTGGAAAGATGTAGCTTTGGGACTTATTTCTGGGACTAACTCAAGAGCATCCACCTGGGGTAGCTGGTGGTAGGGAAGGGAGTTTGAGGCAAAGCCAGAACACCGGCTGGGTAGTAGCATCTTAACTGAGGGCAAAGGTCAAAAAGTATGCCAGCAGACAGCCAGTTAAAGTAAAGAATGTACCTGAATACCCAGGTTAAGGGGGCAAAAGGAATAGGTCAACAAGGAGTTGGGGGTGAGAGTCAGAGGGAAGTTCTTGAAGAGGAATTAAAGTCTTATGTATAGGGAAAGCTGACTCACTAGAGAGAGGATGTAGTAGTTTGAGTAAATGGCCTCCAATGTAGTCAGGAGTTTATAGCACTTTGTAATTAAGATCTGCAGCCACTTGGGTGGTGGAGGAGGCATCACTGGGCAGGTGTGGTGGTGGATTTGAAATGCCAGTCTAAAGATAAGCAAAGCGCCTGGAGTTCCTGAAGTGTGCTGTGTAGGGTGGCTTTAGGGGTTTTTGGCTTGGGGCTTTTCTCTCTTGCTTGAACCTGTGAAAGCAGGCCAGCTTCTTCTGCCGGATCTGTATGCTTCAATAAATATCCATTCCTTCCTAACTGTGCCTGGTCTGGAAGTTCATCTCAGTGACCTGAAGCTGTCTGCTACATGGGTCATCGGCTGAGTCATTGAGCGACAAGAGACAGGAGCACTCTCCTCTTCTGTTGGTGGATCCTTACTTCGTTTAGTGGAACATACCTACCATGAGGCTCTAGATACAGCTGAGTGGTAGAGTGCTTTCTTAGCATGTGTAAGGCTCTCAGTTCAGTCCTGTTCCCTAGCACCAAAAAATAAGTAAAATAAAAAAGAAACTAATAGTAAAAGTGAGCTTGTGCCAGGCTGAGGTGTGTGCTACCAAGGTGAGAGGGGGTCCTGAGGTGGTTATATTGAGAAAGGGACCAACTGAACCATGCCCAAGGTCATACCAACTAGAAATGACCAAAACCAAGGCAGGAAGAAAGTGAGCTGACCTTTCAACTGTCTCTTAAGAGTCTGGAAGGAGGGAGGGAGGGAAGAAGGGGGCAGGAAGACATTTTGGTGGACAGAAGACACTTAAAATAGTGTCCTTCTGAGGGGTTGCTTTCCTCTTATGCCATCAGTGTCCGCTGTGAGCCCTGCCTCTGTTCAGAATCACACAGCCCATCTTTTTAAAATCTTAGAACCTGTGGTCCCAATCTATGACTTTTAGCTCTTCAGAAAGAAGGCAGTTAAACGGCGGATACCTCAGAGGTGAAGGCTCTTGGTTTTCCTGGAGTCTTTGTTCTCTGCAGTGTGGCGTGAAAGTCTTAACAGCAGCATCAGCAATGTCACACCACCCAGTCCTTGTGAAGTCAAGAGATCCCCATGGGGAATAAGCTGAGCCTAGCAACTGAACATCATGATGTGGCCCTGTGTCAGGTGTGACTTTGTCTCACCAGAGAGGATTATGCCTGTGGCTGGTTCAACTTGTGTCTATAAGGATCTCATAATCTCCCTTCAGCCATGACCTTGAAAATTCAGCTTCCTCTGGCTGTCTCCAGGCATTGCTTAAAAATTGAGGCTACAACTGCTCTCCAGTCATCTCCCTAACACCCAAAAATGTATGCTGCAGCTTCCTTGGACCTCATGCCTAAAAATCTTCCTGCATGTATCTTCTTGGCTGTTTTTTTTTTTTTTTTTTTTTTTTTTAAATTGTGTGAGAGAGCACATTGGTGCACCAGGGCCTCCAGCCACTGGAACTGAACTCCAGACATGTGCAACCCCTTGAGCACATGTGCAACCTTGTGTGCTTGCATCACTTTGTGCAACTGGTTTACGTGGGACCTGGAGAGTTGAACCTGAGTCCTTAGGGCTGGCAGATAAGCACCTTAACTGTTAAGCCATCTTTCCAGCCCACGTCTCTTCTCTGGGTTTGCAACCAGGCTCAACTTTTCCAGATGTTGTCTTCCAAATCCTGCCTTGACTAACTCAGTGTGCAGCCCTTCCTTGTCACTGTTTTCTTGTCATTCTTTGCTGTTTCCTGCCATCATCTGCCTTCTGGGTCTGTCCCATGTGATGCGTTTGCATCTGAAAACGACTGTATTTCCATTTAACTCTCATAGGGCAGCCCTTGTTTCCACAGAACCAACACCAGGGCTGCGTGTGGGACTGTGGAACTGGGCTGCTCACCTGAAGGTCCTGTGGGCATGGGTCACAAAGGTTCATTCAAACCTGGGGACCCATCTGGACAGGTTTTTAAAGGGGAGCTCAGAGGGGAAGCCTTCCAGCCCTGTGGGCGTCCAGGACAAGTCTGGAGAAGAGATCTAGGAGCAGCCTGGATGTTGTGCAGCTCAGCAAAGGGACTGGCACTTGATAGATGTATTAGTGACTGTTCTTAGTGTTTCGCCAAAATACCAACTTAAGAAAGGAAAGGTTTATTTGGGCTCCTAGTTCATGGTGGCAGGTGGCAGAAGCTTTAGGTAGCTGATTATATTGCATCTGTAGGCATAAGGCAGAGAGCTGAATGCTGGCGTGCTTTCTCCTTTTAATGCAGTTCAGGACCCAGCCCATGGGATGATGCCACCAACATTAAGTGTAGATCATCCTATCACAGTTAGCCTAATCTAGAAACTCCTTAGCAGGCATACCCAGAAGTTTGTTTCCATGATTATAAATCTCATTAAGATTAGCCATCATGATATAGGACAGCTTGGTGCAGATGGGGAAGAGGGGTGAGCCCATACCCAACCCTCAAAAAGGGAGAAGATGTGAGAGTCACAGACAAAAGAGCTCCTGGTGGTGTCTCAAAAAGGAGGCATACTGAACACATGGCCTTCCAGGCAAGCAAGGGAGGGGAAGGGAGGGCTCAGAATGGACACCACCTAGGATAGTGGTGGCAGCCATTTCAGTATTGTTTGTTAGTGGGTGTACATTTCACTCTTCCCCGGTGTTTCCATGTGGGCCTTGTGACTCAGCATGATTTTCTTCTTGCCTGACTGCCCCTGTTTCAGAGTCCCTCCTCAACTCACCATCTTCTGCTCCTTCGAGGAGGCCCTAGCTTTCAATACAGTGTGATGGCCTTAGCCACCTGCTCCCTAAGCCTTCCCAGCCTGTCTTGAGCACTCTGTTTTCTTTGACTTCTTCTGGAGCTAGCTACTTCTACTATATAATTTAACACGAAATCATGTATGCTGTGGTTTAAAAAAATAATTTAAAATATTTTATTTATTTATTTGATACAGAAAAAGAGGGAGAGAGGTAGAGAGAATGGGCATGCCAGGGCCTTCAGCCACTGTAAATGAACTCTAGATGCATGCACCCCCTTGTGCATCTGGCTTATGTGGGTCCTAGAGAATCGAACCAGGATCCTTTGGCTTTGGAGGCAAATGCTAAGCCATCTCTCCAGCCCTATGCTGTGCTTTTTGTTTCGAGGTCATTAGTCTTATTTAGCTAACTTGAACAGGTGCTGTTGTCAAATCACCATGATCTTGATTTTATCATTCCCCCAAATTCCAGGAATGGGGTGCAGAATGAACAAATGTTGACTAATTAATAGCTGAGATTCTTTTTTTTCCATGTGTACCTGTGGGTAGATGTGTGTGCGCAGGTGCAGATGCACATGTACACACATATGTGTGGAGGTCAGAGGCCAGTGTTGGCTGTCTTCTTAAGTTGTTCTTCATCTTAGTTTTTTAAATTTTTACTGAGCTCAGAGCTTATCCATTCGCTTAGAATCTCTCCAGCACCACCATGCCTTGCTTTTAAAAATGTGAGTGCTGGGGATTTGAACTCAGGTTCTCATGCTTGCATGATAAACACTTTACCCACCGAGCCATCTCCCAAACCCCAAAAGCCAACTTTCCTTTTTATTTAAGTTTTATCTATTTTTAGAGAGACAGAGAGAGAGAGAGAGAGAGAGAGAGAGAGAGAGAGAGACAGACAGACAGACAGACAGACAGACAGGAAGTAAGAGATAGAAAGAGAAAGAAGAAGTATACTAGCACCTCCTGCCACTGAAAATGAACTTCAGATACATGTACGACTTTGTTCATCTGTCTGGCTTTATGTGGGTACTGGGGAATTGAACCTGGGCTGTCTGACTTTGCAACCAAGTGCCTTTAATCATTAAGCCACATTTCCAGCCCCTAGCTGAAATTCTTTTTTTAACTCTAGAATTTTTTATTATTATTATGAATTAGTTTTGTACTCATTGAATACAGTCAAGTTGGTACCATTATTAGCCTCCTTCCTGTCTCCCCCTCCCCCGCCAGTCCCTCCTTGTTGGGTTATGCATTGTGGAGTTAGCCCTCAGTTATGGGTAGGAGGAAGATTCTTTTTCAAAAAAATTTTATTTATTTATTTGAGAGAGAGAGAGAGAGAAATGTAGAAAGATAGAGCGAGAGAGAGAACGGGCATGGCAGGGCCTCCAGCCACTGCAAATGAACTCCAGACTCATGCACCCCCTTGTGCATCTGGTTTATGTAGGGTCCTGGAGAATCAAACCAGTGTCCTTTGGCTTTGCAGGCAAACACCTTAAGCACTAAGCCATCTCTCCAGCCTTGAGATTCTTGATTAAATAATTCAAAAGTATCTGTTCTGGGTACAAAAATTCCCCCTATTGGGGTATGGTTACAATGACTGACTTGTATCTCTCATGAAGAAAAGAATGTCTCATAAATATCTGTACTTCCAACACCTAGCAAAGGGCCTGGCTTGTTGACTAGTTTGCTGAATGTATACCCAGCTCACTTAAGCTTTCTCTTTGAGGATGTGTGGTACCATGTGGATCTAGTCTTTGTACATTGGCAAGCACGTAGCTGAGAACTGAAGGTTCTTCAGAATAGATGATGCACTAGAGGAAGCATTTTACTCTCTGTTTTTATCTGGGTAGCTACAACTCTCTTATTTCCTGTTTTGAATATTTGCTTTTGGCCTTATTACTCCATTCAGTCTGTTTATTTCTGACTCATTCCTCACAATAGATGTGGGTGGGTGGGCTAACAGTGGCATCATTTTCTTCCATTCCATTTCATCTTTTATCAGCACTGAGTTCTCATGGACGACTTTTCCCGAGTCATCAGTATTGGGCTAATGGACTGGAACAGCCCAAGTTGAAAGGTAATTACTTACTCTGCTGCTGATAGCCCAGATGAGAATAGGACTTATTAGATCTGTAATAATAGAAATCTGTGTGTAATGCAGATCTTTTAAGCAGTTTGAAACGATCTCAAATTCATCTTTCTTTGCCATATGTTAAAATGTCACATTATGGTTTTAAAATTCAGGATGAGAATTGAAGTTTCAGGAGAAGTCTGCCTGTGGAAAAGTTCTCAAATCTGTTCTTTGAAAATCAGATGCATTTGTTCGTTTCAAATTCAGCCTCCTCCCAGAAAGGAGCCCTGTCTGTGCTTACCCCAGGTGGATAGCACCCGGAAGAACAGGGTTCAGCTCAAAAGGATCTGGGGAGCAGTTCTGGTGGCCTGGGGTAGTAGGTGGCCATCAGATGCTGTGATGTCAGGCTTGATGACTACACCCAGTGTTCAGAATGGGCTCTAGACCTAATGCTTCCCACTCATGTGCACAAGCTCAGCTCCAGGGTGAGCTTCTCCAAAAGTGCTCATTTCTGCACTTGTGACTTGAGACTTCCAGAAAAGACTCTTCATATGCCAGACCTGAAATCTACATCAGTGAGGCTAATTGATTTGCGAAAGTTCATGTCAGTTAACACTAAAACAGGCCTAGAATGGACTCTAGCTCACACCCAGGAATCCTGCCACCCTTGTAGAAGTGTGTCCCTAAGGATACTTGTGGTCATTCCGTAGCTGTGTTTTCAAGTTGTTCATCGATCTGTCTGTCTCCATGTGTATGAAATAATCCTAAATAATTTAGCTTTCTCTGTGGATATAGAGACTTTTTATGTTGTAGTGTTGGGATTGAACCCAGGGCCTCATGAATGCAGGCAAACATTCTATCACTGAGCCACATCCCCAGCCTACCCAGCCTGTTGGAGTTCTTGAGTGGTATTGTTTATTGTAGTGGTGTAGAAAACCCTGGTGCCTGCACTAGTTACTTTTCTTGTCACAATATAAAAGAGGAAAGGCTTATTTTGGCAAAGTTTCAGAAGTTTTAGTCCACCATGGCAGGAACAGTAGGGTAGAGCCTCTAGAAGCAGGGACACACAACTGAGGTTCCACACACCACAGCAGCAGAGAAGAAGCAGAGACAGCTTGGCCAGCAGTGGAGTGAATTGTGTATAACCCTTAAAGGCTTACCACCAGTGGCCTACATCTGCCAAGACTCCATGACCAAAAAGTTTCACAGCTTCCCCCAACCAGTGCCACCAGCTTGGAACCAAGTGTGCAAACACATGAACATGTGGGGGACATGTCACATTCAAACCATAGCAATGCTATGCAATGTGCCAAGGCTGTATCACTTGTGGTCGGGAGAACTTCACAAAATTCCCTGCACAGACAGGTTGAGGCTGATGCAGATTCATTGGTGAGGGATTGGTTTGGGTCCCACATCTTTGAATTATTACACACTGCAACAACTCAGTAAACCGATGTGCCTGGCAAGGCATCCTGATGGATGTGGTGGGGTACGAAATAGGGTCCTTTGAGATCAGGATGCTTACATTATATTTGTTTGTCAGTTGCTTTTAAATTCTTTTCTGAGGACAACTTTGAGTGTTAGTTCTAGTCTTTCTACCTTGGGCAGTCTTTTGTTCAACACTGTGTTCACCAGGCTAGCTGGCCAAAATCCTGGGAAATTCTCTGGTCTCGGCCTCTTTTCTCACCACAGGAGCACTGGGATTCCAGATGTTCACCACGGCCTGAGGCTCTTATGTGGGTGGTGGGGATCTGAACTCAGGTACTCGTGCTTGTGCAGCAAGCGCTTGATCCATTGAGCTGTCTTCCAGCTTTAGTGATTTTTGTTGGTATGTTTTCTTTTAGTGCTGTGAGCTTGCTAGGGGCACAGTACTTCACAGTTCTGTGATCAACCTGTATTTGGGGAGGAAGGATCACATTTCAACAGCTACAGAAGCAGCTGTTTTGCATGGCATATCAGTGTTGACTTAAAGTGGCTCATAGCTGTTTGCCACATGCTTGGCAATGCAGTACTTATCACTAGGGAAACCTGAGATCTTTGTAATATATGGTATTTGCTGATGCTTTGTTTACTCATGAACCTTTTCTTTACATGTACTGGCAGTTCTGAAGTTTCTTAAATCTAATATTGGAAAGAAGAACAAGTATGGATACCTTAAGAGCCAAGGTGGGAGTTCCTGTTACCTAGATAGTACATATCCTTCAAGTACATATCTATAGTCCAGGAGGCTCACACACACACATATACATGTCCCTCAACTACATATCTAGTCAAAGAGGATAAGCATGTGAAGAATTGGAGGGAGTCAGACTTGGGAGATGGCTCAGTGGATAACATACTTGATGTATAAGTGTGAGTTTCTGTGTTTGGATCCCCAGAACCCTCATAAAAGCCAGGCTCTGTGGTGGGTTCCTGTAATCCCAGTGGATCTATAGTGAGAAGTGAGTTGCATATAAGAAAAATTTCCAGAAGCTCCTGGGCCAGATAGCCTGACAAATGTAGTAGTGAACAATGACAGACCCTGCCTAAAACAAGGCAGAAGGTGAGGACTGACCCCAAAGCTGTCCTCTGGCTTCCACACATGAACCGTGGCACTGCATGTGCCTGCACTCACACACAGGAGCACGTGTGCACATGCGTACACATGCGTGCGCGCGCGCACGCGCGCGCACACACACACACACACACACACACACACACACACACACACACACACACAACTGGAAGGTGGTTGGAGGAGACTGGAAGACCTCTTCTGACCTCCCAGTTAAGAAACAAAAGTAAAGAGGGTAAGGGATGTCTTCAGAATTACTCAGCACTATGTGTAGACCCTGGGAACCTCCAGGTCTGGACCCTACCTCCCTCACCTCTAGGTTTGTGTCCTTCCTAGCACTTTGCCCAGATCTTTTGTTTCAGAAACATAAACACTTTTTCAAAACATTTGAGCACCTTCTAATGAGTACATCTATTCCCAAGGCTGGAAAATTTGTGTTTCTATCAGAGCAAGAAATCTTATTTATAAAGGGACTAGCTAATTAGCCATGACATTTTAAATGTCTGCATTGTCCTTGAGCTAACAGTGTGAAAATCCAAAGAGGGGTAAGTACACTTTCTGATAGATTTTCTTTTCATTTTACGTTTTCTGACCATAAAAACCAAACGAATCTGAGCTGTTCAACAATAATACCATTCCACACAGGAAAGCCATTTAAAAAATCTGTTAGCTACAAGATTGCTAATTTTGTATCACAGAAAATACCACAGAGTATGAAGATACTCGAGGAGGAATGAAGATAAAATAGACAAATTGTGCTGGCAGATAAATGTTCGCCTTAGTGGTTAAAAGCAAACATTCATTTTGCATAGACACTGGTGGAAGTCATGGTCACTTTAATCCATCGTGGCGTGAAAGAAATGGCAGAGTTTATGGTCACATTAGTGGTTCATGTGCTGTTTCTTCAGTTGAGATCTGGATTAATACAGGTTGGTAAGTGTTTTGGCCTCAGAGGGACAGAGAGGGCTCTGAGACTCTAACTTTAAGCAGGCTAACCTAAATTGGAAGCTCTTGACTCTTCAAAGTTGGAACTCAGTTGAGACACTGTGGAATGTTTTTCTAGACAAAGGACCAGGAGCCGACTATTGTCTGTGATTGAGAAGAATGTGATGCCACCCTATTGGACCTTTTGCTCAGGCCTGCTGCCCGTGAAGAGAATTTGTTCATCAGTGCATTTGTTAGCTGGTTTCTTAGTAATTTTATGAGTTTTTGTTCTGAATAGAGGAACAGGGCTCTCAGTAGTTACCTTGGTTGCAAATTTCTGGACACTGTGCCCTGCAGAGGCATCAGAGAGGTACATCTCCCTCTGCACCTTGTCTCCTGCTGGGCAGCATCCAGTTCACTGTGATAACCCTGGCAAGTCTGTGTTCCATCCCATGTGCTGCTTTTTCTGCAGTTCAGTGTTATCTTTGTTTTTGCTTGTTTTGTTTTTGTTTTCAGTTTTATCTTTTAATCATTGACTCATTTTTGCTTCTAAAGCAATTTAGTCAAAGATAGGATCACCATCTATTTTAAAAAATGTAGCACCATTCTCAAGTTTCTTAGAAGAACTTCAAATATTTGGATCTATGCAATGAATAAGTACCAAAGAATGAAGACAGGGCTTTAACATCTCTCTGCAGATATAAGACTGTACTCTGATAGTTGGTCTCTTCACCTTTATAGCAAAGGGTACACTGAATGAACCCCATGGCTGCTTTGAGTGCTCACAGTTGGTCAGTAGCTTGTCTAATATGGCATTGTCTTTCTTTTAAAAAATATTAATATATTTGTTTATTTGAGAGAGAGAGAGAGATGGAGAGAGAGAGAAATGGCTGTGGTGCCAGGGTCTCCAGCTGCTGAAAGCAAACTCCAGACACATGTACCACCTTGTGCATCTGACTTACATGGGTCCTGTGGAATACGACCTTGGTCCTTTGGCTTTGCAATCCACTGCCTTAATCGCTTAGCCATCCCTCCAGCACCCCCCCCCTTTCTTTCTTTTTTAAGTTCTTTTATTTTTGAGGTAGCATCTCACTCTAGCCCAGACTGTCTTGGTTCCTTTTGCAGTGGCATTCTTAGTTTCTAGTCCAGGTCCAAATATACCATTCTACTAATGGAGAAATAAATTAGAAACATGGGCTCAGTGGGTGAAGAGACCTGGGCTCAAGTCCTGGTTTCAATTCCATTTAAGCTATATAAATTATAGATATAGATAAATATAGATATATATGGTGGGGTGCTGTTGCTTTGTGGTCTGACATGGGATTTGATAATATATTGATGGTGCAGTATCTATTTATTCTTTTCTAGCTCCCTATACCACCATCTCTCCCCAATAAAGGTTTTTGGGAGCATGAAGTATGACCCCTTTCAGTTGTTTCCCCCTTTAGGGGGAAAACCCTTCCCCTACCTTCACAATACATTTGTGACAACAAATGTGTGAATTTTTCACACTATACCATCCTCCAATCCTTTACAGACACTAACTGGATGTTTATCAATTCAAGTCCGCTTTGACCTGACTACCCAGAATTCCTTTCAGACCTCACAGGCTAAGATTGTCCCTACCCCACTGTAGATGCAAAGTCCAAGTCCAAGGTTATCACCTCTTCTGACAATAGCTCCTATTACATCTCCTCAGATTCCATACATTTGGCTCACAGAACTCAGGGAAAGGCATTGCAAGTATGTGTATTGGTTTATAGAAAGGATACAGCTCAGGACCAGGCAAACGGGAAATGTGATAGGTGATGGATTTGGAAGGATGCCTTTTCCAGGGCATCACTCTCCCAGTATCTTGATGTGTTCACCAACCCAGAAGTTCTCTTTACCCATTCAAAACTTGAGAGTTTCTACACAGTTCATTCCTAGGCCTGGCTGAGTCAGTCATTGGCCTCACCCTTCTCAGGAGGTCAGGGAAGGGCTGTAAGTTCCAACCCTCTAAACACTTGGTTGGTTCCCTCAGCAGCAAGTCCCCATACTGCAGGGGTCATTTCATTAGCATAAATTCAAGGATGGTGAGACTGGCCATGAATCACATAAAATGAACCCTTTAACCTCTCATAAATTCCAAGGGCTTGAGGAGCCCCGGGCCAGCATCCAAGGCCAAAGACCAAATCTATATTTTTCATTCTGTTACAGTTGTGGATATATAGCATGTTTCTTTAGCATCAGATACTGCTGGGTAATTGTGCTTTAGTTTCGATTGCATTGAAGAAAAACAAACCCATGTTTTACCCATGTTGGTACTTTAAAATACTGTCAAGTGGACAAAAAAAAATACTACAGCTTCCTCTTTAACTGACTTCCTGAACTTAACCTTTACCTTGATAACTTTCCATCCCAGCCTTTCTCTCTGGGTTTCCTTATGAAGTCCAAAGTTAATCCGGCAAATGCTGATTGAATAAGAGATACTATCCTAGGCACTGGGAATAAGTGAGGACAAGTATAAAATGTCTACACCCCAGTAATATGTGTGTAAATGGGTGGAGACCGGACAGAACCAGCAAGCAGAGTATATTGATAAGTATCACAAAGTAAGCTAAACAGATGGTATGAGAAGGGAGCAGAAGATGCTATTGTACAAAGGCTGGCCAGAGAGGATATGTGTATAGAGCTCATCCTTGAGTACAGACTTAAATTAAATGGGAAAGTGAGTTAAGCAAATAGCTACAAGAAGACTGTTCAGGGCACTGGAACAGCACATGCAAAGACCTTGAACATCTTGACAGGTTCCCAAGACAGCGTTCTATCAGGCTGGGGAGGAGGGAAGTCATAGGGAGAAAAAATGAAGTAGGAAATCAGCCACAGACAGACCTTGGAGGGATCTCCCACTAAGGTACAGGCTATTGGATACATCCTAACTTTGCTGGAGAGCTGTAAGAGACTTCAAACCAGAGAAGAGAAGAGTGAATTTGCAGTGCATACCATCACTCATATACTCAACAGAAGACAGATGGGGTGCAGGGCAGCCCAGAGAAAGAGTCAGGAGTTGTTCACTGGTGGAGGAAGTGAGATGCAATGGTTGGAAGTGATAGAGGTGGTGAGAAATAGTTACAATCCAGGCACCACAGAGATGGAGCCAGTGGGACCTCCTGGTGTCATATGGAAGTGTGTTGCCAAGAACATCAGTGCCCTGGAGACCTCGCCTCTAGTACATGGGCATATTCCTGCAGTGAGCAGCCTACGTCCATGGTCTCAGTGCCTCAGCCTGACTGGAACCAGTGTGCATTTTGTCTGAGGGAACAGGTGGGGAGAGGAATGCAAGGAAATACTTTCTTCTTCAAAGTGCAGACATGTGAGTGAAATGTCAGGATGGGGTAGGGAAAGGAGATGCTGTTTTCTTTGCATGTATACCCATCTGTAGTTTCCATCTGGAACCCCAACATTTGAGGCTGGGGGATGGGCAGGGAGGGGCAAGGAGTTTCAATGTCTTGCCTGTTTTATCACCTGTGTTTCAAAAGCAAAGTCAGACTTTCTAAGCACAGGTCCAGATAATTGTTTGTTTTATTTATAGAATGACCATGAATATCCACTATGAAGATAGGATGCAGTCTGAGGTCAGGGGTGTCTTAGTTATCTATTATGTGATAACTTATTCTCCTAAAACAGCTCATCATGAGGGATCGGTATCTGGGGGTCAGAGACCTGGACACAGCTTCAGGGGTTCTCACATGGTCACAATAAGGTGTTGGCCCAGGTGGAGTTCTTATTTGAAGGCTCACTCCAGGAGGCCTCTGCTAAACTCACTTGTGTGGCTGTTGGTCAGTTTCTCAGGAACTTTGGGCTGGGGGCCTTTGTTCCTTACTGGCTGTTGTCTGTGACTGCCCTTAGTTTTCTTGCCACATAGGTTTTTCCAACATGGTAACTTATTTTATCAATGTACACAAAAGAGGGTGTCTACCAGCAAGATGGAGTTCTAACCTTTTGTGGTTTAGTAGGTTCCCATATCCTCCCCATCAGGGAGGAAAGAGGATGCAAACCCATGAGTTCCACCGTGAGGTGAGCATATCTGGGGACAGCTAGATTGTGTATAGCATTAAACTGTATATCATAGATTTTCTTATAGGATAATATTAGATCATAAAAGACCTTAGTGATCACCCTGGACCTCCCACCCTCAGTTTCTACAGGTGACAAGTCAAAAAGGTGACATGGCTTATCTAACGCCTGACCTCCAGCCCGGGAGACATGCTGAAAGATTTTGGGAGTTCTGATGTAACTGATTTAAAATTTTTTTAAAATTATTTATAAGCAGAGAGAGAGAGAGATAAAGAAAGAAAGAAAAAGAGCAGACAGAGAGTGAGTATGGGCATGTCAGTACTCCTTGCCACTGCAAACAAACTCCAGATGCATGAATCACTTTGTGCATCTGGCTTACATAGGTACTGGGGAATCAAAACTGGACTGTCAGACTTTTTGAGCAAGTGCCTTTAACAGCTGAGCTATCTCTCTAGCCCCCAATCTTATTGTTTTATAAATATTTTATTTATTTATTTATTTATAAATGGAGACACAGAGAGGGAGGGAAGGAAGGAGAGAAAGAGAAGAGAGAAAATAAGAATATGAGATTGGGCACACCTAGGCCTCTTGCCACTGTAAACTAACTCCAGATGCATATACCACCTAGTGCGTCTGGCTTTATGTGGGTACTGAAGAATTGCACCAGAATGGTAGGCTTTGCAAGCAAGCACCTTTGACTGCTGAACCATCTCCCTAGCCAAGATTGTGGTATTTAAGTCTGTAGTCTAGGCCTCAAGGGATTGTGTTTTAAATGCATTGCTACTGTGTGTTGACTCCAGGCCTGGGTTTGAATGGAACCTAGTAAGCTTTTGTGTTTGAGACCCATGAGATTTAGATTCTGCCTTAGCTTGTCCAGCTGAAATCCAGTGCTGTCTGTCTTCTCCTCTTTTTACATACACATGTCTTCAAAGCATAAAATATAGTCTACAGCAAGTCTTTCAAATAATACTCTATGATCCAGTTAACCCATCTCACATTTTCCTTCATAGAATCACCTAGTCCCGGAGACAACCATGTTAAGGACCCTCGTCTTATAGTTTAGTTTATCTAGCCTCCTAAGTTTTACAAACTTTTTGTTTGCTCTTAGCTCCTGAGGTCTTTTTGGCTTTCCAACTTGACAACACCTTGGCCCCTTTAGGCCTGGTCATGAGTATGTCACTTGAGGCTATTGTCACAACAGATGTAGAAAGCGGTAAAGACAGATGAGTTATGCTCAGTACCAGCACTGTGTGAGAACTAACACAAGGCAGGCCTGTAGCACATCATGTGGTACTCAGGGCCTCTGTTTCCAGGGCCCAAATGGGAGTGATGGTCAGGAAGTGCAAGTCTCCAAAGTACTGTGTTGCTGCTACTAGAACGAAGGACCCTCCAACAGAGAAGTCACAGCAGTGTGGTCATGTGGCCACAATGTCAAGAGCAGACCAAAGATCTGACAGCTTGAAGCAGTAGCGGTCAGAGTAAAAATAAACAAGAGGTCACAGTGTAGAAATCCAGATTGAGTAGAACAGTAATAGTTATGAGCAGAGAGCAGGGGGCAGACACTCTGTGGCTAGGCGGTCTGTCCCACTCTTTTCCCTTCTGCTCTCCTTATAAGGTCCCTCCTCCCTTTCCTTATTTCCCCTTCTCTCCTCCCTCTTTTGATTTCTTAAAAAACATGTTTTGAGCTGTGTGTGGTGGTGCATGCCTTTAATCCCAGCACTCGGCAGGCAGAAGTAGGAGGATCACCACTTGAGTTCAAGGCCACCTGAAACTACATAGTAAATTACAGGTTAGCTTGGGCTACAGTGAAACCCTACCTCAAAAAAAAAAAAAAAACAAAAAACCGAAAAACAAAACAAAGCAAAACAAAAAACAGTTGGAGAGATGGTTTAATGGTTAAGGCACTTGCCTGCAAAGCCAAAGGAGCCAGGTTCGATTTTCCAGGACCCACATAAGCCAGATGCACAAGGTGGTGGTTCATTTACAGCTGCTGGAGGCCCTGGCATGCCCATTCTTTCTCCCTTTTTTTCTCTGTCAAATAAATAAATAAAAATAAAAAATGTTTTTTAAAAAAAAACCCAAAAGTGTTTTGGTTGGGCGTGGTGACACATGCCAGTACTCAGGGGGCAGAGGTAGCAGGATTGCTGTGAGTTTGAGGCCACCCTGAGACTACATAATGAATTCTAGGTCAGCCTGGGCTAGAACTAAACCTACCTTGAAAAACCAAAAAAATTGGTGTATGTGTGGCATGTGTATGTCCAGTGTATGCATGTATCTGTACATATGCACACACCCCAAACACATGTGTACAGAGGCCAAAGGAGAATGTGGGGTATCCTCTTTTATTGCTGTTAGGTATTGTTTTCTTGAAATGGATTCTCCCACAGAACATGGAGCTGCCACTTTTCTTTTCAGTCAGACTGGTTGACCAGCAAGCCCCAGTGGTTTCCCTGTATCCTTCCCCCCACCCCGCCGCAGGACTGGGGCTACAGGCATGCACCTGGCTTTTTACGTGGGCGCTAAGGATCAAACTTGGGCTCCCATGCTTGCATGGCAGGAGCTCTTACCTTTGGAGCCATCTGCCTTTGTAAAACTCTTCCCTGGAAGCCCAGGCCTGGATACAAAGGCATGGTTCTCTTCCTACTGACTAGAGCTAAGGACAATGTATCACCAGGGGAGTCAGAGCCCAGGCTGGTATAGGTGGCATTGAGGGTTGGGCATAGATGGTGTTGGTTGATGGGGGGGTTGGTTTCCTTATTGCTCTCCTACACAGGTGGTCTTTGGAATTATTCTCCTTTTCTTCATGTTCCCACTAGACATTTCTGGACTCCAAAGCTCTTTACAGGAAGCAAGAGGGATCAGTTTCTTGCCTGTAGGAACAATAAGCCTTCCTTCTGGGTGTGGGAGCTATGCCTACTATGTTATATATAGTCATACCCTCAGAAGACCCCTCTCTCCAGGCTTGGGGGACATGGTGTAGCTTGTGTTGGGTTCTAGGGTGTTTAGTATTTTTAAATATATTTTTGTTTTTTTTATTTATTTATTTGAGAGAGAGGGGTGGGGAATAGCACGCCAGGGCCTCCAGCCACTGCAAATGAACTCCAGATGCGTGCACCCCCTTGTCCATCTGGCTAACGTGGGTCCTGGGGAATGGAGCCTCGAACTGGGGTCCTTAGGCTCCACAGGCAAGCACTTAACCACTAAGCCATCTCTCCAGCCATTTAATATTTTTAAAATACTTCCTTGACCTGTGCTTTTAGAAAGTGACATTTTAAAACATGGTAGCCTCTTGGAAACGACAATAGGGTCCTTTAGTTTTGCCAGGTGTTCTTAAGTGTAGCAGGGCCATTTCTTTCACCAGATCCACCTGACTACCCTAGCAGGCAGGGAGGACAGGCCAGACCCTGTCTGATGGGTGGGGTGACCTAGAGTCAGAAGTGTTCAGTGGTATACCAGATGACAAAGCTGTTGGTTCTGTGACTAAATAACACCGTGCAACCAGGATTCATACCCATGTCTTCCCATTTCAAAGCTAATGTTCAAATTGAACAGAAAACAGCCTGGTTTTATCATCTACACTGTGACAGAAGAGGAAGCCAGAAAGTGAATGCAAGGAAGGAAACAAGTGATGCTGAATAAAACATGAGAGTAAAGTTTGCAAATGTAGTCCTATGATCTCGAGACTGGCTCTTAACTGTCCTTTCCTTGCGCCTGCAGCTTTTGGTAAATATTCTCAACATTTGCCACAAAATCCTCTATCTTAGGGCTAAAGGGCTGCCATGACCTTCAGTAAAGCCCCTGCTGGTGGCATCTCTGGGGATGACTCTACTCTCAGTGACAATTGGTGTTGCCCACACAGCTGGCTGAAGGGCTGGTTTGTCCGCAGGCATCATAATCAGGGTGTGGCAGGCATTAGAATCCATTACCGATTTTACCTGAAGTTCCAGGAATTTCATTTAGTTCTCACTTAGCAGCTGGATGATGCTACAGCTGTGAATCTAGCGTTTCCTCCCCCAAAGCTTAAGCACAGGGACAAGCAGGTCAGATGACTTGTAGACAGAGATGAGGCAGAAAACCTATTTCTGCCTCAGAATACATGCTCTGAAGGCACCATCGGGGCATTCATTAGACCGGTGGTCACAATTTAACTCCGGGTAACTGTTAGCAGGACAAGGAATAGTCATGGGTGTCTTTGCAAATCTTGAAGACAGATGTGAGCAGAGAAGGGAGCAAAATAACAGAGGGAGCATGAAGAACAGATTTGATGGTCAGTTTAAGATCTGGCCCCTGAAGGCCCTTTCCACTGAGCTACCAGGGATGCTTTTCCCCGAATCCCAGACCACAGGCAGAACCACGTTCACTCACCCCCTGTACCTCAGAGCCCTGTGTTTCTATGGAAACATAGTCATCATTCAAGGCTGAGCCTTGAGCCTTGATGCTTGGACCAAGTACTTTCTTGTGGCCCATCGCCACACAGTCTTCACATTGGCTCTGTAAACATTGTGCATGTTATTCCCCGTCATTTCTTTTCAAGATAAAGACACTGAAGCTGAGCAGGGCGATGTGACTTGCTGAAAGGCAAAGTCCTGGTGGGGACAGGAGCCCAGCAGAGCTTCATCTCCGTGCCTCCACTCCGGCCACATCACACTACCCTTGACTCTGTCTCATGCTGCTCACTGGTGACACAGGTCTGCGTTGCTGTTGCCACAGGGTGAGCCTATTTGAATTGTGTGCTTCTCGCCTTTATCATGTTGCTCTGCCCTACGGGGACTTTTCCTGAAAGAGCCCTCCCCCAGCATCACATTCTCATCATCTTCTCATGCTGCTCTAGGACGGGGCTGGCAAACGATTTCGATCAAGGTCCAGATGGTAAATATTTTAGGCTTTGCAGGCCATACGGTCCCTGTCACAGCTCCTCACGTCTGCCATTGTAGACTAAGGCAGCCATAGACAATATATAAATGAATGAGTGTGGCTGAGCTCCAATAAAACTTTATTTAATGACACTTGAATTCGAATCTCCTAGGATTTGCATGTGTCAAGAACCATTTTTCTTCCTGATTGTTTTCTTAGCTCATGGGCCATAACAAAAGCAGGAGGGTGACCAGATTGGGCTAGGCATGGTTTAGGCAACTCCTGTTTTAGAACTGACCAGGCTGTGACCTGTGGGTAATATTGTCACTGCTTTTGGAAGCACTTATGATTTAAAACTTCAAGTGCAGGTGAAATTGGTCACCTAGAAGGGTTTCGGGCAGCTGTGCCTGGGATGTGACTGGTTTGGGACGTGATACCAGTGGATGGCTGCCTCTGCGGGAAAGCAGGTCAGCCCCACTGGGCTGGTATTGTCTCTCCATTGAAAACGTTAGATTTAAATCCTGTATGCCATTTATCTTTGAGCTCTGTATACAGAGAAAGGTCTTGCTTTGGTTTCTGTAAAATACAAGGCTTAGATCTTTTTGTGTGAGCTGTCACCAGGCATTCTGAGGGTTGATCCTGTAAATTCATGCTTTTGAGTGTTGGCAGAGGGATGGCTTTTGTTTCTGAACAATTTCATGGAGCGTTCTTTTCAATCAGGACTTACATCAAGTTTCAACTTTAGCTCTACTTTTCAACTCTACTGGGTTTGAAAAACATGGTCTCTGCCATTATGCCACAGAGGACTGCTTTAGAGCCCCTCCGCCATGTAAGAACTCCAGAAAAGGGTATGGTCAGTTGCTGGTCCTTTCCTCGTGACCATGGGGTTGGCATGGCTGAGTCTCCTTCTGCATTAGCTCACCAGGTAACCCACAGTGACCTGATGAGACTTGGCTAGTGATTTCTGGATGTTCTTGAAGGGTTTTCTTTGTACCCATTTTTGGGTGTACATTGGGGTTAACAACTTTCATAAAATATTACTACTTGTAATATTTGGAAAAATAACAACATGTTTGTTGCTTTTTTCATTGCTGGAACAATATACTTCACAAGGTATTTTAAAAGGATTTATTTTAGCTTACAGTGCACTATGGGGAAAGCATGGCAATGGTCTTGGCCATTCCAGCAGCTCCTGGTGGTTGTGTTTGTGGGAGGAGCATGAGGGAATTTGCTTATGCTATGGAGGATCAGGAAGAAGAGAGAGATAATTAGTTCAGGGCAGAAGCAAAGCTGACCTACAACCCTTAAGTCTGGTGATTCCTTTTGCCCATGTCTGCCAACTAGCCTCTGCAACCAACCAAAACAGTGCCAACATCTGGGGACCAACTGTTCAAACACATTAATTAGTCTGTGAGGACATGTAACATTCAAATGATAGCACATAGAAAAAGAAATGGAAGCACTTGGGAGGCAGAGGTAGGAGGAATGCCATGAGTTTGAGGCCACCCTGAGACTACATACCTAGTGAATTCCACGTCAGCCTGAGCTAGAGCAAGACCCTGCCTCAAAAAACAAAAAACAAAAAAAGAAAGAAAAAGAAATGGAGACTCATAAGGAGCTTGGTTTTCATTAGTCCCCAGGCCAGCTTTCACCCTTTGATTCCTACCTTGCCATGTGCTAGGGGCCTCACTAGGAATGCCTCACCTAAGAGTTTATATCAGGGTCTGACTTATATAGTTACCCCTCAAAAATACCGCCCCATAGCCCAAACAAACATTTATTTCATATATTCCTTTACAAACTAGGGCATGGTACTCTGAGGAAAAAAAAAAATCTACTGTAATAAAGGGGTATGACTTCTTTGTCATTATTCCTCCCCAGAATGTTTTGATTCTTTTAAGCTTTGCTAGTAAGCAATGGTTGTTTGCTGTTTTTGTCTTTACATTAAGCTTAGAAGCTCCTCTAACATCGTGTTCCCTGTCAGCTTGGATTTATGCTCTGGTTATTTTCTATGCAGAGGTAATTCTGTAGTGGTTCCATTGTGCTAAAGAGATTGGACTTTCACGCATCCTATGAAATGATTGCCCTTGTGGACTACAGTCTCAGGGAATTTAATTTGAATGAATGGGAGAGCATCATGGAACTTTAAAAGTTATGCTGTGGGGGCTGGAGAGATGGCTTAACAGTTAAGGCATTTGCCTGCAAAGCCAAAGGACCCATGCAAGCCAGATTCACAAGGTGGCACATGCGACTGGAATTCATTTGCAGTGGCTGAAGCCCCTGGCGTGCCCATTCTCTCTCTGTTTCCTGTCTGTCTGTCTCTCTCTCTCTCTCTCTCTCTCTCATTGCCTCTTTCTCTTCTCTCTCTCTCAAATAATTTTTTTTGTTTAGTTTTATTTATTTATTTAAGAATGACAGACAGAGAGAGAAAGGGGAAGAGAGAGAGAACCAGCTAACCAGGGCCTCCAGCCACTGCAAACAAACTCCAGACGCATGTGCTACTTCATACATCTGGTTTATGTGGGTCGTGGGGAATGGAGCTGCAAACCAGGGTTCTTAGGCTTCATAGGCAAGTGCTTAGCCACTAAGCCATCTCTCCAGCCCTCAAATAACAATAAATTTTAAAATCTTTTAAAAATGTTATGCTGTGGCAAAGAAAATCTTTCTAATAGGCTTTACAAGCTTTGGGTATTTATAATCTTATGTTTTAAGCAATTAGGGAATATTTAGAATTTCTCACAAGATTAAAAACTACTTTAAAAATGGTTTAAGACCCTATAGAAATTGTAAAAGTAGGACAGAGGTCCAATGTACCTTTCAGCCAGCTCCCTCCAATGGTGTCATTATAATCTTACCATAGTGCATTGAGAAAGCAGAAAAATCACACTGGTGTAGTACTCTTAAGTATAGACTTCATTTGGACTTCACTAGATACAGCATGCACTTTATTTGTGGTGTATGGTTCTATGATATTTTATTACCCATGTGCCTTTGTATGAGCCTCACCATAATAAGAGTACAGCGCTGTTCATCATTCCAAAAAAACTCCCTCAGCATTGCTTTATAGCAGTCACTCTCCTTTATAGCAGTTATTCCTTTCCTAAGGTTTGAAAATAGTGTAGGTTTTGAGAAAATGATTAGTGTTTTGCATGTGTTTGTATATAGTATGTGTATTGTGTATATGAATGGTGAATACACATGAATGAGCAAATGTGTACATCCTGTACCCACACATACAGAGGCTAGAGTAGAATGTTGAGTGTCCTTTCATTGCTCTTTTCTGTTGTTTCCTTGAGATGAAATCTCTCGTTGAACTCACAGCTTCTGTTTTCAGTGAGCCTGGCTGACCAGCAAGCCCGCAGTTCTCCTGTCTCCATCCCCTACAGGTCTAGGGTTATAGGCATGCATGGCTATGCCTGGCTGGTTAGGTAGTTGGTGAAGATCAAACTTGGACCATCTTAGGTTCTTATGTCTGTATAACAAGCACTTTGACTTTCTGAGCCATATCCTAGCCACAATTTCTTTTTTTTTTTTTTCCTAGGTAAGGTCTCACTCTGGTCCAGGCTGACCTGGAATTCACTATGGAGTCTCAGGGTGGCCTCGAACTAATGGTGATCCTCCTACCTCTGCCTCCTGAGTGCTGGGATTAAAGGTGTGCGCCACCACGGCCAGCTGTTTTCTTTTTAATTGACTAGCAAGTGTTGCTTTTCAATGAATAAGACTGAAGGAATGGAGGATCATGTTCAAGCTATGAGCACTTCTGCAGTCTGTGTCAGGCATGAGGTGGGAGCTCACCTATCTTTTTGTTCCATTTCAATATCAAGTTCTCTAACATCACTGGTTGAAAAGAACATTCTTTCTTGATTGAATGCTGGAGAACCTTTGTCAAAATTTCACTCTGTATCCTGCCTTTCCACTCTACTCATTTAGAGGGCTCTCCTTGTATAAACACTACACGCTTTGGTTACTATAACTTTACAGTAAGTCTTGAAATCAGGTAGTATAATTCCTCCTATTTATATCTCAAAATTAGTTTCACTACTTTGGTTGCTTAGATTTTCTTTATAAAATTTAATATCCATTCATCATTTTGATTAAAACCCTCCCAAGCCTTTTATATGCATAATTGTAAAAGTGCAGATTATTTTGAGGGGAATTATCATTTTAAGTATGTTGATTCTTTTAGTCTATGAACATGGCACATGTTCTCACTTATATAGATCACCTTTAATTTCTCCCAACTGTGTTTTATGCTTTTCAGAGTATCAGTCTTACATATATTTTGATAAAAGTCTGTTTTAAGTATTTCATGTTATATGATGATACAATTTTTTTTTTATTAGAAAATTCACTTTCTGGGCTCAGTGGTTAAAGGGACTTGATTGCAAAGCCTGCCTGGCCCAGATTCCATTCCCTAGTACCCGAGTAAAGGCAGATGCATGAAGTGGCACATATATCTGGAGTTACTTGCAGTTGGCAAGAGGCCCTGGAGTGACCGTTACCTAATTAATATTTTGTGACCTTCATAGGCTTACTTATAAGTAGCAATAGCTTTTTGTTCCTCAGGAGTAAAAAATTATGTCTTTTGCATGGAAAAGTTTCCTTTTTAAAAATTTGATTATTTTCTTTTGCTTGCCTTTTAGAACTGAGTAGAACCCCTACCGTCATGTTGACTAGAAGTAGAGTGAGTGTATGTCTTCTTCATTTTTAATTTAAGGTTGAAACGTTAATTTTTACCATTAAATATGATACTATATGTATATTTTCTGGTAGATATCCTCTATTAAGTTCCCTTCTTAGTTGCTAAAAAATGAGGGAAGCCCAACAGACTGGCCTTTCTTTAATAAGAGAGAGTGGGTGTGAGAGAGAGAATTAGCACTCCTGGGCCTCCAGCCACTGTGATCAAACTCTGGACGTATCACCACCTTGTGTGCATGTTTGACCTTGCACATGTGTCACCTTGTGCTTTTGGCTTACATTGGATCTGGGGAGTCTAACACGGGTCCTTAGGCTTCATAGGCAAGTGCCTTAACTGCCAAGCCATCTCTCCAGCACACTTTTTTTAATTCATAAAATATAGGGCTTGGAAGATGGCTTGGCCACTTGCCTTGTAAACATCAGGACCTGAGTTCAGCTCTCAGCACCCATGTAAAAATGCTGGGTGTGGTGATATGTGTCTATAGCCTAGCACAGGGGAGGCAGAGACAAGAGGATCCCTGGGTCTCACTGTCTAGCCAGTACTGAATAATCAGTGAGTTCCAGGCCAATGAGAGATACTGTCTCAAAAAAGATGAATAGAATACAATGTAACTGACACTTGGAAGTTGTCCTTTAGTCTCCTACATGTGTGTACACACATGAACATATACACCCATATACGCAATGTGCCCAAAGATGCATGAACACACCCACCCACAGATATCTGCAGAATTGTGTCAAATACTTTTTAAAATACTGTATTTTTATTTATTTAATTTACTGAGAAAGAGAGAGAGAGATAGAGAGAAAGAGAAAGAGAGAGAAAGAGAGAGAGAGAAAGAGAGAGAGAGAGAGAGAGAGAGAGAGAGAGAGAGAGAGAGGGGGCAAGCGCCAGGCCTCCAGCTACTGCAAATGAACTCCAGATGCATATGCCCCCTTGTGTATCTGGCTAACGTGAGTCCTGGGGAGTCGAACCTGGGTCCTTTGGCTTTGCAGGCAAGTGCCTTAACCACTAAGCCATCCCTCCATCCCCCAAATACTTTTTAAATATCTGTGGAAATGCTCAGGTACCTTTCTAGTCTATTATAGCATGATAACATATTTATTAGCTTTCTGAATGTTAAATGACTACATGCCTTGGATCAACCCTACTTGTCTACAATTAATATCCCTTAAATATGTCTCCAGATTCAAAACCATTAAAGGATTTTTGTGCTTAGCTCATGAGGAAGAGTTATCTGTAGTTTTCTTGGGTTTAGTATCAGGTTTATAGTATCAGGGTAGTCTAGGACTTATAAGATGAGCTGAGAAAAATTCCTTCCCCTCTTTTTTGAATGTGTTTACATAGAATTGGCATCGTCTCTTCTAAAAATATATCCAGAATTTCCTAGAGAAGAGATACAGACCTGAGGTTTTCTATGTCAAATTTAGTATTTCTTATATTACTTTTGATAATCTGCATCTTTGACAGTGTCATTCATTCATTTGATACTGCTTGGTTCTAGTTGTTTCTTTTTGTGTAAGCTTTGAGATAAACAACAGTTTCTTTAGTGTGTCTCATTTCACATGGTCATGGTGCAAAGTGTTCTCATAGAGGCCACACTGATGTACATAGTCTCTCCTGCCATTTCTCACAGGGCAAAAGTCAACAGTGTGGGCATGAGGGCCTCCAAAAGAATGTGCCCAACTGTGGACCCTGATCATAGTCCCCATCTTCACAGTGTTAAGCATTCCACAGAGGCCCGGAGCCCCGAGCTTCCCAGGCCTGTGCTGCTCCTGTCCATGGCTGGTGTCCAGAACCTCTGCAGACATTCTAAGGCCTCCTGTCCCCTCCAGAGATGTCCTACTACACAGGTATAGTGGTATCACCTGTTGCTGATTGCCTGCCTTCAAGGGTTTGTCAACTTGACAGCCTAGCATCTTCAGAATAGCCCTGGCTAGAGACCCTCTCCAGCAGGTCTGAATCCTTTCCATTCCTGTTCTCTGGACTCTCCCTCAGCCAGGATAACGATACCTAGTTTCTTTAGACCATATAGTGACTCTTTTCATCGTTAGTATTCTGGATGTGAGACTTCCACTGTTAGCATGCTGAGGGGTTTCTAGCTCCTAATTGGACCCAGGCAGTTATGCAAAAACTTCTTGTAAGCATTGTTGGAGTTTAGACTTTGGTTATCTGTTTTTGTTCTAATTTTCAGTCAAGAAGAGTGGGAGCCATTGCTGTGTATTCAACTGACACCTCTGTATGTATTTTTAATTGGGGCTTAACTAAAAGGAAGGAGAGGAAGAGCAGAGTGTGCTGGGCAATAAGTCTGCAAGCTGTGCCAGGAACCCGTATCCCAACATCATCAAAGCGATCAGCTCTGGCTTCAGTCCTCCAGGGTTTCATGACAGTGAGCAGGCAGATTCTGTTGAGATATTTTGAGCACAAGATACAGGATCCACTATGTTGCTGCTTAGGAGACAAGTACTAGGGCCTTAAGCTACTTATGTGTGAAATATCCAGGCTAGCAAATGACCTGTTTTAATGTCAACCACAATTAAGATGTCCAGGCTTATTTTTATTCTCCAATACAAGAGGTGAAAAGCCTATATCTTAGAGGAATCACAATGAATAGAAATAACTCAACCATCTTTATACTTTCATCTAATCAAAGGGGAAAAAAAAAACTCCCAAATTCTACGAAACAACCAGTCAACCAAACAAAACTCCACCAACATACAGAAAAGTCTTTGTATCATAGCTAGGCCTTTGGCATGAATTTAAATTTAGCTTCCCTGGGAATTTTGGAAAAAAACATTTTTCTTCATTGTTTTTGTAAGCCCCATGAAGCAGAGATATAACTTCCTCAAACAAAACAGCAGGAAACATAGCTAGCAATCCCCTGGATAATGCAAATGAATTAAAATTGCCAAAATTATTGTAAAAGTGCTAAAAGCCTTGCTTTGATATTTCACACGCTATCCCTAGACTTTGGTAGTTCAGAAGTGCCTGCATTAGCAATGCCAACACGCTGGGGAGCATGTTTGTGAGAAAAAAATAAATTACATGTAGAGCGTCTCCAACTTAGAAATGGGTCATGTTCCAGGGGTTGATGTGAAAGTCGGACTGGAAATATATATAGTACTTTTTGCTTGGAGAAATTCATATGGTTTGCTTTCTTGGCTTATATCATTACTTTGTCTTTGCAAATGTATTTTTCATTATTAGAATTGATTATTATGTTAATTTTCTATGGCTGTGAATCCATTGTTCCAAAACTTACAACTTAAAACATCCATCACTGATGATCTCATAGTTTGTGGCCTAACTGGGTTAGGTTTCCTCGAGGTTGCTATGAATAGGTAGGTCAGCTGCTCCACATCTTCTGAGTCTTGCCCGTGTGGCCATTGGCAGGCATTATTGTGTCTTTATAGGGCTGCCTCATGATATGGTGGTGGTTTCCCCCCAGTATGAACCAAGAGAACAAGACAGTTACAACTTGCTCTTAGAATGGGCTGCCTATCACTCTCATTGTGTTCTGTCCATCAGTGGTGAATCACTAAGTCAGTCAGCACTCAAGGGGAAATGAAACCAATGCCCATTCCTTTTTTTGTTAATTTTTAAGTCCATATATATATATGGAGAGAGAGAACTTCTATACTTACAGAAAACAACCATGATATTTCCCTACCCCCTTTCCTCTTCATAACTATGCTCTCCATCATATTCTCATATCCCCTCCCTCTCTCCACTAGTCTCTTTTAATTTGATGCCATCATCTATTTCTTCTATTATGTGTAGGTATTGCTAGGCACTGTGAGGTCTTGGATATTGAGGCCAATTTCTGTCTGGACCCTTCCTTTGGTTCTAACATTCTTTCCACCACCTCTTCTGCAATGGACCCTGAGCCTTGGAGGGTGTGAGGTGTTTCAGTGCTGGACACTCCTCCGTCAGTTCTTCTCAGCCCTATGTTGCCTTTTGGGTCATCCCAGTGGTCACTGCCATCTAAAAAGGTAAGCTTCTCTAACCAGAAGTGGAAGTAACATCAATATATGAATATGAACGCTAAGAGTAGTGCTTTTAGGGCAGTTTGGTGAGAATAATATATGCATTTATCCAGACAAGAGCAAGCTTTATACCCCTAAGGCTCATAAGCTCCCCTGCCACAGGCTTTTGCTTAGGTTTTCAGTACCAGGCATGTATTCACCCCCATAGAGCAGGCCTTCAGTCCAATTAAAGAGCAGTTGGTTTCCCACGGAGCAGACATGACACTATTGTACCCGTTCAGTCATTTGGCCTGTCTGGCCAAACTTGAGGCTTGCAATGTCCACTGTTTTCACCACTCATGACTTCTGTCTCCCATAAGACTGCATACAGTGCAGCTTTTTCCAGCTTTCAGTTGGCTGGGTTACAGGGAGCAGCAGATTTTCTTCTCAGCACCAGCTTGATTTCTCAGTGACTTTGCTGTTCAGCCATGTGAGGTCTTCAGCAATAGGCTCTTATCATCTCTTTCTCATGGGAAACCAAGAGCTTTGGAATTAGCCTGTAATGTTTCGTAGGCAATAAGAACCTCCTTGGCCAACAACTCACTGGAAGATATCCCATCTCTGGCACTGAGAATTTTCTAGTAACAATGTATGGCTTCTGAATGTGCCATTATTCAAGAAAGTAGATTTTCATATGCCTTATTCAGAATATCTTGAATTTAGATTGCCCCCCCCACCATGCTTTTATAAATGTCTTCCCCTGACCTCACTTAGGCCTTTTCCCTCCCTGTAATCTGTTCTTCTACTTACATATATACAATATCTTCCCCTTAAGACCTTCCCTCTTCTCCCTCCCTTATAGCCTTTTTCTAGCCTGTGGGCCTCTGCTACTGATTTTTTGTTCCAGCTCACACACAAGTCTACACATTTGTAGCTAGGATCCACATATGAGAGAGAACCTGCGACATTTGCAAGCCCCACTTCTTGACAGAGCAGATCAGTTGTGGCTGTGTATCTGGAACTGGGGCAGGATCTGTCCTCAAGCTCACCAAGCCCTGTCCACACTAGGCCTTAAGATGACACTGTCACCTGCCTGGCACCTGGGGTATAGCTTTGTGGGAGACCCTGAACTCAGCACCCAGCTTTAGTTCTTAATAAGAAATTGGACCTCTGAATAAGAAATGTGTCATACATATGAATGGTGGCTATTCTGCTGTTGGGAGCTCCCTACTCAAGGTGGGAGGAGTCTATTTCCATAGGGCTGAGATTTCTTTCTATAGTCAGTTTAGTGGCTGGATAGCTAGGAAAGTGGAGAATGTAGCTGGCAACCCACTGGGCAGTAGGAAGAGTTGTTTAGTTGAAGCCATGCAATAGAACTTAGAATGCATTTTCTCACTGCAGCAGAATTTGATGAATGATGGCCAGTGTCCCAGAGCAGTTATATTTGAGATTCATTATAGGGGAGCAGTCCTATAGGATGTGCCACCAGGTACTCCAGCATGTTCATGGAAAATGGGTTCTGTGTCTTGGGCATCCTTCTTATAAGCCTATTTTTGAAATGTGATTCATTCCTAAGTTGGAGGCCTGCCTGTGTTATACTGACTCCTTCCCAGAAGCATGCCCTACCGTAGTTGATAATCTGAGCTATCCCTCTTTGGGGAAAGGAAAGTGGCAGAAAATAGCAATTATAGTCATTTATTTTTAGCACAAAATGCTTGAGACCTATCAAGATATAACTACACAAATAAGATTCTCCACAGGCTCTGTACTACAGGTCCTTATCTCTTAGGCTTGAGGTCATATTTATCTGCTCCATCTCTAGGACTCTGGGGTGTAAAGCAGGTTCTTCTAAAAACCATTAATCACATTTACACAGGAGAAACTTTTTGAACACTGTCAGGTATACCTCTATGGAAGCTCATAGCCTCTCACGTGGCTTATACATTTGTTCTTGCTGAGTTCTGTACTTTCACATATGGCTCTTATTTCATTCTATAATGGCCCATCCAATCATTAGGAAGTTTGTCAGGAAGTGATTCATCTCTAAACTATCCACATGTTTGCTACAGCTTGTGTGTGTGTGTGTGTGTGTGTGTGTGTGTGTGTGTGTGTGTGTGTACATATATGTATATACATACAAGGAAGGTAAGAGGTAGATTGCCTTTGGCATTCATCTTGAGTCCTTCATGCAGCTCTAGCCCAGGAACTTGTGGAAAGCCACTCACTTCCACTAACTTCTCCAAGCTTTGATATTCTGCTCTGTGTAGAAAACAAATTTAAAAAAAATCACAAGATCCTTTTGCATGTGTCTATGTGTGTTACTATGTGTATGTGTGGTATGCATATATGGATGGAGGTCAGAAGTAGATGTCGGTGGTCATTCTCAATCTCTCTCTCTCTCTGTCTTTCCATATGTAAATTTCCATAAGTGTGTGTGCATGTGTGTGTTGGTGTTTATGGGCATGCCAGGGCCTTTTGCCTATGCAAATGAATGACTGATACTTGAGTCACACTTTTACAGCTGGCTTATGCATGTGGCTTGGGAATTGAACCCAGACCAGTAGGCTTTGCAAGCAAGTGCCTTTAATTGCTGAACCATCTTCCCAGCTCCTTCACCTTACTTTTTGTGACAGGACTGTTCACTGAACCTAGAGCTCCCCCCATGATCCTCCTGTCTCCACCTCCGTAACACTGGGATTACAGACCTGAGCTGCCATGCTCAGCCTTTATGCGAGTGCTTGGAATCCAAACTTTGGTTCTCATGTTTGTATGGCAAGCACTGAGCTAGGGCTCTCTTATGTTTCTAATTTTAATTTTTTTTATATTTTATTTTTTTTATTTGAGAGAGAAAGGGGGAGGGAGAGAAGGAGAGAAAATATGGGTGTGCAAATGAACTCCAGATATATGTGCCACCTTGTGTATCTGGCTTACATGCGTCCTGGGGAATTGAACATGGGTCCTCGGGCTTTGTAGGCAAGTACCTTAACTGTAGGCAATCTCTCCAGCCTTCTCATCATATGTTTCTTGTTTCTTTCTTCTTTCTTCTTCTTCTTCTTTTTTTTTTCTTGGTTTTTCAAGGTAGGGTCTCGCTCTAGCCCAGACTGACCTGGAATTCACTATGAAGTCCCAGGGTGGCTTCAACCTCACAGTCATCCTCCTACCTCTGCCTCTTGAGTGCTGGGATTAGAGGTGTGTGCCACTATGCCTGGCTCATATGTTTCTTAATATGAATGTGTACTGAATTATCCAGATTCCTTTAATTGGCCATGAAACCAACCTGCTATCTCTCAAGGCAAGATCCTAAGAAGACATTTTCAGACCAGCCCATTTGCATGTGCTGACTCACTTATAAGAGTTGGAGATGAGATATACATATATTGTTTTCCATTAACATTTTGATCAGTTGAAGTCTAAATAGTAAAAACTAAATTTTTAAAATTTATAGAATATTGGAATTGATTTTAAAATTAGAAGTCATGAACATCTAAGATACACATTCTTATGTTATAAAGGGAAATACAAGAGTAGAAATAGAAAAGATGAGAAAAATAAGGGACAGAGAAAAGATTCAAATAGGTTCAAATCCTCCCTCTGTTCTAAAGTTAAAAAGAGGGAATCTGGAAACACTTTTTATTTCTTTAAACTTGCCCCACCCTCACTATTTTTATTTATTTATTTATTTTGGTTTTCGAGGTAGAGTCTCACTCTAGCCCAGGCTGACCTGGAATTCACTGTGTAGTCTCAGGATGGCCTTGAACTCATGGCGAGCCTCCTACCTCTGCCTCCCAAGTGCTGGGATTAAATGCATGCTCCACCTTGCCCAGCTATTTTTATTTTTATTTTTTTTAATTTTTTTTGTTTATTTATTTATTTGAGAGCGACAAACACAGAGAGAAAGACAGATAGAGGGAGAAAGAGAGAGTGGGCACGCCAGGGCTTCCAGCCACTGCAAACAAACTCCAGACACATGCGCCCCCTTGTGCATCTAGCTAACGTGGGACCTGGGGAACCGAGCCTCGAACCGGGGTCCTTAGGCTTCACAGGCAAGCTCTTAACTGCTAAGCCATCTCTCCAGCCCGCTATTTTTATTTTTAATCATATTTTAATTCTGTCTAAAGTTTGTAGTGACTGATATTCTTAAAATCCTTTCGCCTAACCAGAGGGCCATGACTATGTGGCTCTAGAGATGGAAGCAACTGTCAGGAGAAGATGCAGCCCCTTCTTTTCCTGGAGTCTCTTAGAGCACCCTAAATTCCTTGGCATCTGTAAGCGAGCAGCAGATTTGCTCTTCTGTATTCCGGGTGGGATCACCAGGGTCTGGGTCAGGGCTCATGCAATCTGAGCATGAGCCCTCCGTGGTTGCCAGCCACTCCTGCTGCTGGCCACTGTCTCTCTGCAGAGCCATCAGCCTGGGATCAGCCCCCGGGTTCTGTTCCCCAGGGGAGCAGGGATGTTGGATAGTTAAAATATCTGTTATTTCTGGTTCTGAAAAGGTAATTCGTCACATTGATCAGAGAGCAAAAGCAGTAGGCCAAGAAAGATGGCTTAGTGGTTAAGGCATTTGCCTGCAAAGCCAAAGGACCCAGATTTGATTCCTCAGGACCCATGTAAACAGATGCACAAGGTGGTACATGCATCTGGAGTTTGTTTGCAGTGACTGGAGGCCCTGAGGCGCCCATTCTCTCTGTCTACCTCTCTCTCTCAAATAAATAAACTGTAAAAAAACAACAACAAAAAAGCAATAGGAGACTTAAAATATTTTTTGGGGTTTGGTTTTGTCTTAACCAAATTGCAGTATAAGTATTTTCCTTTACTTTTATCCCCCAATATAATTTCCTCATTGTATATATGGGTGATTTTTTTTTTTTTTCAAGTTAGGGTCTCACTGTAGCTGAGGCTGACTTGGAATTCATTATGTAGTCTCAGGATGGCCTCAAACTCACAGCAATCCACTATCCTCTGCCTCCCAAGTTCTGGGATTAAAGGCATGCACCACACACCCGACACAGGATGCTTCTTTCAATCAGAATTGGTGCCAATCTCTTTAGATACAAGCCTATATTAATATGTGTACATAAGCAAAGAATTTATTTTCTCTGGTTGAAGCTGTTATTTGGCAAACTTTGCTAATGTTCCATCTCTTTATCAGTATTTCATTCTTCTTAGAATCTTTTCTGTCCTTCTGACCTCAACGACTACACAATGATTTAAGAAATCAGATGCCTGTTTTTTAGTAGAGGCCAGCCTGAGCAAAGCTGACCTTGTGTTCAAATCCACAATGACTTCTCTTTCTTTCTTTCTTTCTTTCTTTCTTTCTTTCTTTCTTTCTTTCTTTCTTTCTTTCTTTCTTTCTTTTTTTTTGTTTTTTTGAGGTAGGGTCTCACTGTGGTCCAGGCTGACCTGGAATTAACTCTGTAGTCTCAGGGTGGCCTTGAACTCATGGCGATCCTCCTACCTCTGCCTCCCAAGTGCTGGGATTAAAGGCATGCGCCACCACGCCCGGCTTGACTTCTCTTTCTTAAAATCCAACCTGTCTTTTTCTCAATGCAAAAGGAGAATTAAGACGATTTTTCTGTGCGTTTTGGACAATACATTCCATGCTTCACTTTCAATTAGGAGCCTCCACCAAGAAATAAAGTCCAAATTCTTTTTTCCATTGGAGAATACTAGTCCCAGAGCCCACAGAGCTACCTTGAGGCATAGCAGACCTGCTTACAGTCCATTAGGATGGTGAGAGGAGGCGGTGTTCCCCAGGAACAGATTGTGGGGGAAGGGCTGGGGCAGGCAGGCTCAGGTGAGCACCAGGCCAACTGGCCACCTATATCACTGTCAGAGGGATGGGGTGGGGGTGGGGAGTTGCCGGACCACCGCTGCTCAGCTGCTGACTGACAGCCGGCAGCACCCTGTGAAGCCATGTGCTTGCTATCTGTCTAAGGCTGCAGGACTGTTCACAGGAAGGAAGGGAAGAGCAAGCAGTCTATGCCATGGAACCTTGGTAGAGCAGTGACCTAACCTCTTCTGCACATTGCCCTGTGGAACTATTTGGGAAAGCAGATTTCAGAGGGTACTGGAAATGCATGGGCAGGTGCCAAGCAGGTGATGTGCCTAGTTGAGAAACTGTCTCTGTGGTCCATAACATGCCTAGGATTTGGCTAAGCTGCAGAAGGCTTTTTTTTTTTTTTATTTTTTTTTGAGGCAGGATCTTATTCTAGCCTCAGATTGACCTGGAACTCACTCTGTAGTCCAGGCTGGCCTCAAATGCATATGTCCTCCTACTTCAGCTTCTCAAGTGCTGAGATTAAAAGGTATGTGCCCCCACAGCCAGCTCTGAGGCCATTTTATTTATTTTTATTTTTTCTTTATTTTTATTTATTTAGTTGAGAGAGAGAGGCAGAGAGAGGGAGGGAGAGAATGGGCATGCCAGGGCCTCCAGCCACTGTAAACGAACTCCATGCGCATGCGCCCCCTTGTGCATCTGGCTTGTGTGGGTCCTGGGGAATTGAACCAAGGTCCTTTTAATAAGGTTGCCCTGGCATCCATGATGCTTGGAATAAAGGGAAAGATTTTACTTCCCGCATGTGCCAGAGATGTAAAGCAACACAAACCAGCAAAGCTTGGCCCCTAGTCTTTGAGCAGAGATGCTGCTTTCAAAACAATAACAGCAGGATTTCACTGTGATTCTTCACAGATATGTTTAACAGTCATGTTAACAATTGGAGCTATGGGGGCTCAGTTGGTAGAGTGCTTACCTATCTTCCCCAAAGTCCTGGGTTCAATCCCTAACACCACATAAAATCACACGTGGTGGTGTGTGCCTATAATACCACACTTAGCAGGAAGTTCGGGAGTTCAAGGTTATCCTCAGAACATTGTGAATTCAATACCAACCTGGGATACATGAACCCTTGTCTCAAAACAGAAACAAACAAAAACAAAAAGCCCTCTATACTGTGCTTTAACATCAATATATTAGCATAAAAGAGATTCATTGACTTTCTCAAGTATCTCAGTATTTTCAACTGTGCTATTTACAAGGATTAGTTAAGTGCATCATGCTGAAATATACATTCTTAATCTATAACTTTTATTTTAAATGTCACTTTTACTTTAAGATTATCTGATTTTTGATTACTCATTAGGAAATACTTATGTCAATGGGGAAGAATTTCATAAAAATTAGGTAGAAAATTCCCGTCAATTAATATAATTTTACAGATGCATGTTAGATGTGGTTCTTAAATGTAGTGACTGATGAAATTATTACAGAAGTGAAAATGGAAGTCTTTATATGAAGTGAACGATGGTGGAGTGCTTCTGCTGGGGCACGGTGTAGGCCAGGAGCCAGGCTGGCTGGGGATGGGGGCAGAGCAGGTGCCGGAAGAGCAGCCGGGAGCTCTGGGCACAGAAGCTGGGTGCATAGATCTGAGGAACAGGGGGCAGTCCCAAGAGGGATTGGCTGTGCAGACTGGTGAAGGACAAAGAAAGGGAGATGCTGCATCTTTCTCCGGATGTCATCAGCATGAAGCCAGTGACTGGCACAGAACCGGTGACCCGTACATTTCCCAAGTCATGTGTCCAGAAGCTGGCTCCCTGTGCCTTGAGTAACCTGGGCAGCTGCATGCTCCCAGTCCCCCGTGGCACCCTTCTGTGTCCTTCCCATACACACACCTGGCTCTTAACTTTATTAATTGTTCAGCTCATGAGCTCTCCCCAAGTTGGGGGCAATGACTTGGCCTCTATCACAGAAAAGCAAATAGCCCAGCCATGGAGCTGCTTGCCCATAAGTTCCCTAGCAGCTGAGCGCTCATCACTCAGGGCCAGACCAAGTTCAAGGTGGTCAGGACTCCAGAGAGAAAGGGCCTGCTGAGTCCTGACAGCACGAGCAGACAGTGCTGGCTGCTGGTGACCTTCATGTAGAGAGACCTGTTGCCTTCTCTTGGTCTTCCTACTTGAGGAAAACAGGACTAGGCCTGTTATTTTTTATTTATTTATTTTTAACAATTGGAAGATACGACACAAGTGGGACAGCGTGCTCTCTTATTTTCAAATGTTGCTCTTTCTTCTCCCTTTCTTCCCCCTCCTCCTCCTCTTTCTTCTTTTCTAGCTTACTAACTATCAAATACCCAAGGAAAATCCGGAGTCCATAGATGTGTAAAGAAGGAAGAAAAACCCCACAGCACTGTTCCATTTTTTCCTCCTCTTCTTCCTCTAGTCATTTTCCAGTGCCTTTGTTCTTTCCTTAACTGACTAGAAAGTTGTTTCTATCTCCCCTAACTCTGTTTTCCCCTTCTTGATGCCATGATAAATCACTGGCTAATACTTGAGAAATTACTATATAATTACTATATAATCATCCATCTTCATAATTTACTTGTTTTTAACCTTTCCTTTAAAACATGATAGCTTCCAATCATAGGAGCATGAAGACACAAAAGTGGGTCAAACCTCAGAGCCTCTGGTCACGTGTGGCTAGATACAAAGTTATCCTTTCCCTCCTTTCCAGGATGCCTTCCTCACATCTGAGTGACAGGCAAACTGTCCTTGATGCTGTGGATGGGACTTGAGACAGGATCTGGTCATTATCTGACATCTCCACTGAAGATGGAGGAGACTGGTACAAAATTAGATCTTGGTAGCTAAGGAGATATCTATCTCAGTTGGCTAAAGGGGCTTGCATACAAAGTTTGCTGGCCTGTTCCATTTCCCGGTACCCACGTAAAGCCCAATGCCCAAAGTAGTGCATGTATCTGGAGTCCATTTGCAGTGATAAGAGGCCTGGGTGCACTAATTCTCTCTCTCTGCTTGGAAATAATTTTTTTTCTTAAAAAAAAAATTAGATCTTGGGTTCATAAAGAGAACTGTACTTAGTTCAAGTATAACTTGTATTCTGAATCTGTGACCTGGACAAAGAGCTGCAAAGACTCAGGAAATGAGGTGTAGGTGGGAATTTGGACCCATATTTAAATTGGGGGGATCATCAACAGATTTTTATTTTCATACCAGTCCCAATAAGACCATTGATCACTTCTGGTCAGTGCTTAGAAGCAGTGCAAATGGGAGTAACCCATGATAAGTCAGTCTAGCCAACTCATTCATATGAAGTGTGGCTCAGTTTTGAGGGTTAACGTGACAGGAGGAGACTTACACTTCTAGCTGGCCTGTAGCTCTGAGAGTTTATTACTATAACCCTAGGCCAGAGCCCTGACTTAGAGATGAGTATGTCCCAGTAGATGAAGATCTGCTACTTACTGACTTGAGAGTCCAGAGAGAAGAGTGATGGATAAGCAAGAAAGGAATTTCTTTAAAAATTTTTTTAGTTATTTATTTATATTTATTTTTAATATATTTATTGATTTATTCATCAGGAGATAGAGAGAGAGAGAGAATGAATCTCCTTAAATGATTAGCGTGTCTATGTGTAGAGGTGATCAGAAAGGCTAAGGTGCATAGGAGACCAACACAACTTGGAGGCAGGGTTTCTGGAGGTTCTTGAGACTCTTCTGCTTCTAGTTACTCATCAGCACCTGTGGGTCTGAGTGAAGAGTGAGTGCTTTGTAACCCCCTCCAAGTCCTCTTCCAGGCTTAGTGTGATGTGAAGCTCTTTCTGTCCTGTGCCCATTCTGGGTCTGAGGCTGAGCAGGACTCCTTGGATAGCAGCCATTATTCCTGGAGTCTCTGACCGGAGGCCAGGACCTATGGGAGGAGAGGGAGGGTCGGGACCTACTCTCCAGTCTTCTACTGCCATGTCACCTCCTTCATCCAGTTGGCAGGCCATCACTTTCTGAGCACAGGTCAGGGAGCTTATGGCTAGGTGGCTTATATTTGGAACTGAATCATTCCATTCAAGGGAGGAAGTAGTCATAAAATTTGACATTCTCAGAGCAAAGTACAAAGCAGTACTGGTGTCACCTTCTAAAGCTTTGAATACATTCGCTAAATCCCCTGCAGAATGTATATGAAAGTTGGCTTTGACCCAGCCTTGCTCTGATTAACCTTTCTGCTCCTCAAGCCTGAGGCTTTCAAGAGAGGAAAATCTCTTCCTCGTCCTCACATACCCTTGACGGAGGACATGTCACCACTGTCAGTGGAGGCTGTTTTACTGGCCCATGTAGCTTTGGCCCCACTGAGCAGACAACAGGGACAAGGACATGCTCCCTGCCAGCCAGATTGGAGGCCTCCACCCTGCAGTGTCTGGACCACAGATGTCCCTACCTGTCATGCCTCCCTGCCTCCCTGTCATACTCTGTAGTAATCAGTAGTTAAGACCCAGTCACAAATGACTCTTCTGTGTAGCAAGTTTGACTGTTTCTGCAATGATGGATGCTACTAATTTTAAAGTAAAAGTTTAAACATGCTGGCATTTACTGCTGCCTATGTGTTCTCCAAATCTTATTTAACCTATACAGTGTGTTTAAGCTTTCTGATTCTTTCGTCCCCATGTATCCCAAATATTTGTCTTAGCAGAGTTCCAATGGCTAGGAATAGAATCATCGTTGCTAGAGTTTTTAATTTTAATTTCTTGGGTTTTTGTTTTTGAAATGGTGTCTCATGTTGTTCAGGCTGGCTGCAATATTGCTATATGCACAAGAATGACCCCTGATCCTTCAGCCTCCACTCCCCACGTGCTGCTACTGCTGGCTTTAATAACTGTCACTCTTATGCAATGCAAAGTAGCTTCACATTCCTCCTTGTGCAGTAGTCTCTTGTCTGGTTTTAGTTAACTATTATCAACTACAAGCTAGAACTATTAAAAGAAAATTTCCAGAAATAAACAACTTAAGTTTTAAGTTCTCTGTTGTTCTGAGAAGCTTGATAAGATATTTTGTCATTCCTCTCTGTCTTGTCACAGATGTGAATTATCCCTTTGTCCAGCTTCCTACACCTGAGTCACTTAGCTGCCATCTTGCATTTCATGTTGATGTTGTAGTATTGAGGTTCTGGTGTTCAAATAGCCCTTATTTTGCTTAATAATAGCCCCCAAGTTCTTGAGTAGGGATTCAAAGGAGACACCTGGGCAAAAAAGCCATGGAAAGGCAGGTTAATTTTATTTTTTTTCTATATGCCCCAGCAAGGATTCAGGGAATATAGAGGAAAACACTATATATATATATATATATATATATATATATATATATATATATATATATATATATATATATATGGTTTCATGTCTTCTGTCGTTGCAGCTGTCTAATTGGACCACATGATTTTATTCTGTGTTTTGTTTCAAAATGGTAAGAGACTATAGGGCGTATATTGAGACAGGGTTGGAAGACAGCATTTAGGGATAATGACAGGATGCGAAGGTTGATTAGAGATGTTTGCTATGAGCATGCATGTGGAGGAGAAGCAAACATGACATTTCCTGACTCAGATTTGGTTTAGGTGCAGAAATCTCCCACATGGATGATAGCACTGGCCCAACAGTTATGTAGTGTTTGCAGTGGGCCAGGCTTTACAGAGTTAACAAATTTAATTCTTTAAACAGCTCAGGAGGTAAGTACAAATGAGGAAACACGGACTCAAGACACAGTCGTGTGCTTTGCCTTCTTTTCTTCCTACACCCGAGCCACTTAGCTGCCATTTTGCCTTTCAGATTGCTGTTGTAGTATTGAGGTACTGGTGTTCAGATGGCCCTTATTTTGCTTAATAATGGCCCAAGAAATACCTAGAAATGGAGGCTCACAAAATTTCAGTGTCAAGCCAATGTCATATATCCAGGACATGGGAGAGGTTCAATCCAGAGCCCTATTCCATCTTTTGTTGTGTCTGCTACCACAGAACTGATGTAAGTTTCAGAAGGACTGATGCTGAGTTTCAGAAGAAAATGCAAAGTAAAGTTTACAGGATCTCCAACCTTTGGGTCTTGGGCTCTGGAATGAATGACAGGACAGGGACATTTCATCAGAGAAGGGACCAGTGTACAACATGGACATGCTCTGCCATCTCTTCACACTTCCCAGAGAAGAGATGAATAGGAAGAGACGTGGCATTTATAGATGAAATGGGGCTTCCTTGGTCCCTGGCCACATGGCTGAGGGACTATTTCTGATGGTCATTTTCAGTGTTCATTTTTATGTAAGGGACACATGTTCCTAATTTTTTTAAAAGACATATAAAAATATAACCATGGACTGGAGAGATGGCTTAGCAGTTAAGGCGCTTGCTTGCAAAGCCAAAGGACCCAGGTTCAATTCCCCAGGACCCATGTAAGCCAGATGCATAAGGTGGCACTTGCATCTGGAGTGCATTTACAGTGGATGGAGACCCAGGCACACCCATTCTTTCTCTCTTTCTCTGTGTCTCAAATAAATAAATAAAAATAAATTAACTTTCTAATCACATCTGGTCATATGGTACATAACAATGTTTCAGTCAGGATAGACTACATATCTTAAGGTGCTCCCATAACAGTTCATTGTCCAACAAATACAGGAGGGTATTTGGGAAGTTGTGCCATGTAATGTAGATTTGTTTTTCATGTTGAAAGACAATTGTGGCTGTATCTGCAAGGAAGATTTGAAAGGGATGCAGAAGACAATCACTGGGATCCAGAAAGGTCTGGATGGTTGGGACAAAGGTGAGGTGGGAGATTCTTTTTTTTTTTTTTTTGGTTTTTCAAGATAGTATCTCACACTGGCTCAGGCTGACCTGAAATTCACTCTGTAGTCTCAGGGTGGCCTCGGACTCTCAGCAATCCTCCTACATCTGCCTCCCGAGTGCTGAGATTAAAGGCGTGCGCCACCACGCCCGGCTCTGGGGTGGATGATTTTTGAGATGTTTAAGAGATGAAATTAGCTAGGATTAAGGATGTATTTGATGTGGGTGATCAAGAGAGGAGCAAGGAAGAGTAAGAAGTAGGCTGTTTCCAAAGGCAAGGGTGTACCTAAGGAGCCAGGTCTGCAGCAGAAGGCCATCTTCAGTACTTGGCTTCTCCACTGAGGGGGCATTTTCTATTATAAATGTACTGTGTTCTGACCAAGCTATAGATAAGCCTTGGCTGATTTGAGGAAACCACCTGTTAAAGAAAAAAAAAGAAGTTGAAGAAAGCCGGACATGGTGGTGCACGCCTTTAATCCTAGCACTTGGGAGGCAGAGGTAGGAGGATCACTGTAAGTTCGAGGCCACCCTGAGACTACAGAGTGAATTCCAAGTCAGCCTGAGCTAGAGTGAGACCCTACCTTGAACAGCCAAAAAAGTAGAAGTCTATAGTTTTGTTGCTTTTTAAATTTTAAATGTGTTTTCACCCTAAATAATAAGAGTCTAACCATGACAAAGGAAATAAGTAAAGAAGAAATACCTTGCATAATCATTGTGTTTTCATTGTTGCATACTTTCTACCAGTTTTTCTCACAACATTCATGTTTCAATCTCTTGTCCCTGTAATCTATATAAAAGGTATTAATACAATTGTTTTCCCTTGACAGTACTCTAAATATTTTCCTATATTTCTACATAGATCTAAAGGAAGTATATAAAATATGTTGTTGTCACATCTATTCACCATAAGAGATGCCATGGATGGGCCAAAGAAATGATTCCATCCAGGTCCATTTTGGTGGACCAGTGAGTTTACTGGAAATACTCACAGGAGTATGGGTGACTCAAAGGCAGCTACAGGACCAGGAAGACCCCAGGAGACTTTCAGGCAGCTGCACCACTGAAGAGTCCCACCCACTGAATGGAGGATTCTTGAAAAGCTGTGCCTCTGGGCAACTTAAAGCAGCTAGCTACTGGAGAGCCACCCTGTCAATTGTTTATTTCTTGTGTAACCTTAAGGAAGGGGTCCTCCTGAGAACCTCCTGAGCCCCTTGAATCCATTAGGCTCCCCATTTTTTCCATGTGAGCAACAAGCTCCATCTCCTGAGGGTTTCATGCTATCGATCACAGCTTCTGTGATCAAGAAGGTAACACTCATGCAACCTGGAGGAAAGAGACAACAATTGCATAGTATTCTATGCATGTGGTAAATCATAAATGGAAATTTTCTAAGCTTTTAGTTGATTTTGAGATTTTGTTATTATCAGACTTTTAAAAACAAATTTATTTAGTTATTTGAGAGAGACCCAAAGAGAGAGGCAAAGAGAGAGAGAGAGAGAAACAGAAGTAAAGAGAGAGGGAGAGAGAATGGACAGACCAGGGCCTCTAGCCACTGGAAATGAACTCCAGACATATATACCACCTTGTGCATCTAGCTTATATAAGTCCTGGGGAATCAAACCACAGTTCTTTGGCTCTGCAGGCAAGTGTCTTAGCCGCTAAGTCATCTTTTCAGCCAGAGATTTTGTTATTGTAAGACTTGAAATACATACTGTTGTGGATACTCCATTTTTTCACACCTGCATTTTTCCATAGGTTAAATACTTGCAAGTGGGGCTATGGGTTAAAGAAATGAGTTTATGACTCTTGATGTGGATAAGGTGACATTCTAGAACCACTGGTCAGGGATGTGGGGGCTATCCTTAGGCCAGGCCTTTGACATCCATATCGTTGTTGGGATACAATGATCAGAGGTCCCAACTATATGATTGAACTTGCAAAGGTCCTTTAATTATGGTTCTACTTGTCCCCAATAGTGGCAGAGGGCCATAGGAAGGCTGCTAAACCTGCCAGGAGATGCTCTGACCCTGGGCTGGTTCCTTATCTTCTTGCTTATTATCACTTGACACCATGGAAGTCACCCAACTGAACTACAGAGTTGAGTGCACTAGACATGGCCTCACAAGGCTACTGGGTCTAAAGTGTTTTGGCAGTGCTACAAAGGCTGCCAAGAGTCCTATGATCCTATGGTGTGGTAGTTTGACTAGATGGGCCCTCCAATATATTCAGTGTTTTATTACTTTGTAATTTGCATCTACACCCACCTGGCTGGAGGTGTTATCACTGGGATCTTAAGGTGTGGTGGTGGGTTTGATATTTCATTCTAAAGATATACAAAGTGTGCCTAGCTGGAGTTCCTGAAGTGTGCTGTGCTCTGTGGTTTTTGGCTTGTGCTTTTCTCTCTCTGCTTGGACCTGTGAAGGCAGGCCAGCTTCTTCTGCCATTATGGAATGGCCCCTGGATCTGTAAGCTTCAATAAATATCCCTTCCTCCATAACTGTGCCTGGTCTTCAGTGAACCTGAAGCTGTCTGCTATACATGGTTTGGATGGTTCAAGTCTTAATCTGTTTCAGTCAGTGTAACATCTCACCACACCCAAATTTTTGTCCTCTGGCTCAGGATAATCCTTGTCTCACTGTCTTCATGACCACCTGAGTAACAGCTCCCACATGTTGTATACCCAGCCTCCCAACTTGTTCTCCTCTGCCAGAAACTGTTGCAGCACCCCCAGTCTGCATTTGAAGCTTTCTGTCATGACTAGTTGTAGGTATCCACTCTGTCCTTGAGTACAGCAGCATCTGTGACAAACTTCTCTGATGCCCCCGCCCCCCAGGTTCTTGCCACAGTGCTGAGCCCCTTCCCAGAGCTCGGTGGACCTAGTGTGACTCTTATATCACAAGAGTGCTCCATCATTTGGTGTCTACATGTCTTGGCTATTCCTTTCATATATTTTCTACATAAATGCGCACATTCAAACATTGCCAAGGATATTAATTAGTCAATATTCCTAGATGTAGTGTACTTCAGTCTCCTCTGTTTGGAGGCCATAAGAACAAGTGAATGCTGGAAGCCCCAACCTGGCCACTTGTTACTTTCTATCCAGCCCTTGATTTGCACTGGGGGTGGTGTGGACCTCCGGGCTGAAGGTCATTGTTGGGTGTGGGAGTGTCCATGACCGTCAACAGGGCAAATGTCTTTGGTTCTGGGGGCAGGGGTTGCATTGCAGCTAGATGATGTCCTACCTCTGTTTCTTAGCAACTGGTTTCAGTGTTGCCTGCTCTTTTCCTTTGTGCTTAACCACTGACTGTGCTGCTGGTTAGGAGTCACTTGGGAAGGTACCCCTACTTTAGCCTGGTTCTCTAGGCTTCCTGTCTTCTCTGTGGGTGTCTAGCTGTCATGGGGCCTTCTGACTGACAGGGTGTCAAGCACTTTCTCGTTATCCAGACCTGTAAGAACTTGGGCCCTGACATGTTCATTTGCAAAAAATCACAAGTGCCAACCCATGCAGTCCTGTAACTAAGATTAAAAGCCAGGTAACTGAAACTCCATCAAAAGGGTAAGCTTTGGTGCATTCCTGACTCCAAAGGAGAAATAAGCACACTGACACATTTAATGACATGTGTTAGTATGTGTGTCGAACTTTTACACTTACGCTCGCATTTCTCTCCTTCTTTTTCTAGCCAAACACCATGTCAATGGCAACAGAACAGTTGAACCTTTCCCAGAGGGAACACAGATGGCTGTATTTGGTAAGATATCAACTCGGAAAGAAAATCCAAATTCTGTGCAAATCTCACTGCCAACTTTCTTAGCTTTAGCAAGTATCCTCGGGCTTCAAAATCTGGGCTCTTCTAGATATTCACACGTTGGTACAGCCAAGAAAACTCTTGAGTTCTTAGTGATTTCTGGGACCGGGCACACTTCTGTAGAGTCCAGTACTTTCTTTTCTCACTCTGACAGCCCAAATATCACACGCTGTATTTGCTGTTTCTTTTGTCCATGCTGTGAACTAACCTAATTAACTTGAGAGTTTGAGCTTTTCTTTGCTTGGAGAGACTTCTTTCTCCTGAATAGATATATAACTTTGTTATGTTGTTTAGAGTTGTCATTCTACAAAAAATCCATCTAGTTGGCTAATGTTTTCCTTCCATATCAATTGTGCCCACACATATGAACACCTGCATGCATACCATACCCACATATCACACCCCTAATTTTATGAATTATCATCATAAAGTTAAGCAGCACTTTTAGATTAAATTCCAAACCATTTTGTGAAGAAGTCTCCCTTGTTGGTGTTTCTCACTTCCATATCTAATGTCACTTAAGCTTCCTCAAACCCTGTCTGCATCTGGCATTTTCTTTGCTTGCCTCCCTTCCCCTGTCCCTCACTCTCTTCTTTAGATCAACTTCCTGTTTTGCCCTTCCTTGCTTCCCTTCCAGTTCCTTTCTCCCTATCATGCCTTGGGGCCCTCTCAGAAATGGCCACCTCTGTCACCTAGAATTTCAGCTGGATGTGTAATTTTTTCCCCCTGGTTTGTTTCCTTCAGTCTTTGGACAGGTTTGGGATTTCCCACATCATAGAAACACATGTTCCCTGACTTCACACCTCCTCTAGCTGCTATCCCTCTCTGGCCTCACTAATGTCTCCTGTGGGGACAAACTTGCTTTGCATCCTTGAAATGTGTCTGACCTCACATCTACCTGGTCCCTAATGGAGTACGTTCAGGATAGACCATGTCTTCAGGCCCCGAGATGCAACAGTGACCAGTGAGGTTGGGATGAATTATGAAGCAGGGATACAATGCTGCGTAATTGTTGGTCAGTGTTGCCCTGATGGGCAATCACCTTGTAAGATTTACCTATCTGTGATTAGAAATCACTCTACTCAGAAATTTAAATGGATAATGTGATTTTATGGAAAGCATAATATAATAATGGACACTCTCAAATGTGTGCTAGAATATCTGATAATTGATCTCCTTACTTTAACAATGTGTCACCATGGGACAGCAAATATCACATCTATCAATGTGTAAAGCATCCTTTTGATGATTTTATAAGTCCCTCAGATGTGATAATGCTGACATGTTAGAAACTAGGCTCTATGTGATTATAGTTTGAATTTGGAATGTCCTCCAAAGCTTATGTGCTAAAGGCTTAGTCCCAGCTGGTCACACTATGGGGGGGGGGCTTTAATGAGGAGGGACTAGTAGAAGGTCGTTAGGTCATTGGGAGTGTACCTTGAAGGGTTTATTGGGATTCTAGCCCTCCTATCCTCTGCTTACTAGCCACCATGAGTAATCAGCTTTGCTCTTCTATGCACTCCCAGTCCTGTGCCTCACCATAGCCCCCAAATGATGGCCAAGCAGCCATGGATGAAGCCTCTGAAACCATGAGTCAAAAGACAGTCAGCTGTACAAATTATCTCAGGTGCTTTGAAATAGCAATGGCTGCCATACAACTTACGGGGATGTGAATGAACGGATCTGTCTTAGCACATTTCCCTCTCCTATGGTGTGGGTAGAAACATTCATGCTGGAGAGCTCTCCTGGTACCAAGTGGCTCATGGCATAGCTTGACTCTCGAGTTGGAAGTATGATGGGGTAAAGCCCAGTGGCAAGATTGGTTTTCCTTTGGGGTTCCAGTTTGATGTATTGCGGTTTACTAAAAATCCTAACCAAAGAGCTTCATGGTTTGACTTTGGGGCAAGCACCTTTCTTTTTCCAGTTTCAGCTTGCTGGTGAAAAGCTGTCCTTCTGGAGAGGTGGCTTAGTGGTTTAAGTGCTTGCCTGAAAAGCCAAAAGACTTAGGTTCGATTCCCCAGGACCCATGTAAGACAGATGCACAGGTGGTGCATGCATCTGGAGTTCGTTTGCAGTGGCTGTAAGCCCTTTCACACCCATCCTCTCTCTCTCTTTCCCTATTTCCACCTCTCAAATTATTAAAAAAATAAAAATAATTTTTTTTAAAGCTGCCCTTTGCTCTACCTCCTCCCTACTCAGGCTTGTGTGGCACAGAGAGCCCCAGGAGAAACCATGGTGAATGGGCAGTGGGTATGGTTTGAAAAGAGATGGATCAGGGCTGGAGAGATGGCTTAGTGGTTAAGCGCTTGCCTGTGAAGCCTAAGGACCCTGGTTCGAGGCTCAGTTCCCCAGGACCCACGTTAGCCAGATGCACAAGGGGGCGCATGCATCTGGAGTTCGTTTGCAGTGGCTGGAAGCCCTGGCGCGCCCGTTCTCAATCTTTCTCTCTCTCTGTCTCTTTCTCTCTCTCTCTGTCACTCTCAAATAAATAAATAAAAAATGAACAACAACCAAAAAAAGAGATGGATCAGACAGAGCCAGGCATGGTGGTGCATGCTTGCAATTCCAGCATTAGGAGGTAGAGGCAGGAGGATTGCTGTAAGTTTGAAGCCCTGTCTCAAAAAGCAAATAACAACAAAAACAACCAAGAAAAGAAACAAGGAAAGGCAGGAACGAAGGAAGAAAGGAGCCATGGATCATGTGCAGAACTCCTCTAGGTTAGCAGTATTTGAAGGGCAGCATTATATAAAACAAAAAAATCTAATGTGTTGGGTATCTAAGAATTCTTTCTTTAGAATTGCAGTTGACTCTTTGAGATACCTAAAGGAAGGCCTGATCTGGCCAGGTATATGCAGTCATTTCACAGTGATGTTAACAAACTCCATGTTCTTTATGTCCCCTGCCCACCTGGTCTATGATAGAGCAAGGAAATGAGTGGCTTGGAGGACCTTGTCGCCCAGTTTTTATAGTTGCACTGAGTAGGTCAGGCTGAGTTGATCCTAACATATACTGGGCACGTATCCTGCCAGCTCCTTGCAAGGCTGGTGGTCAATGCAGTTTAGTTCTCAGAGAGGTCATGAGACCTAACCATGGCCATCTGACTAGGGAGTGAGGATTTGAACACACCTCCACTTGGTTCAGACTCCATGATTTTTTTCCTGATGTCACCTTTGCATTGCTCAAAGCAGCTCTAGTGGGGCTGGATAGATTCAGAAATGCCTTTCAGCAGGATCCATGCACAAAAGCACGATTTCCAGCCAAGCCAATTTAGCAAATTGATTTGTAAACTCGTGTGCATTCCCAGAGTGCTCTGAAGGACTCTTGAGATGCAGCTTTTTCTGGGAAAATGCTGCTTGGAGCAACATCTTTTATGATCACTGCCTCCACCTATTTGATTTTAGTAGCGAGTATTAATGCCGAGATGCACGTACCACATCTGCTTGACTGTCAGTTACCCAGAGCAACAGAGGTACTTCTTACAGGTTCCAACTCCTTCTTTAGCTCTGAAGGTCTTAATATGCTATGCCAAAGAAGTATGTCTAACTATAACTTCTTAACCTAGTGGTTATTTGAGTGTGTCTTACAAGATGCTGTCTACATAGGAACTTTAAGGCTTAAGCCACTCTGCTGGTGACCACTGAACTGGTGTGTGGAGCATAGGGAAGGGTAGTATGGGGGACCAAGGCCTAGTCCAGCATGAAAAACACATGAATGTGCAATTATTTTGATTGATCATGGAAATATAGATGGCTTTTACAAAATGTCTCCTGGCATACAGTCTTTCCATTTTTAACTCAAGACATTTGTTTTTAGACTGCCTTTTGTAGTCTTCAGTGAACTTCCCCCCACCCCCCAGGTCTTGTTTTTCTGCCCACCCTGGTTCTTTGCTCCTTTTCTGCTCTTTCCTGCCACAGCACTTGGACAATACTAAAGGAGACCATGGGCCCTGGTCCCCCAGTGGGGGTGGGGGGGGCTCTACTCTGCCTCTTATGTGTCCTTTCAAGTCACTGGGATTCGTTTGCTTACATGCTGCAAAGGCAGAACTGAACATTCTGCAATTGCCTAAGGCCTTTGTTCTTGGTGGCTGAGTGTGCCCCTTGGCTATCTTCCCTTTGATCCTCACAAGAGCTCTAGGCAGTGGGTATTTCTGTGCTTCTTTATAGACAGAGAAACTGAGGCTACCAGAGATGAAAGAGAGGTGGTGAAGCAGAGGGCAGGTTTTCTCCTGTGGGAGACCATCTCTGGCCAACATGCTGTACCTGTCTCAGGAAGGTTTTCTGTGGCTCCCAATATCTTAATGAAAGTGACATTTGTTAGTGGTGGGTCCAGCTGAGCTCCAGGCTATAGCCCCCTGTGGAGGGGATATGTCAGCTCAGACCAGCCATTCATTTTATGAAAATTGTGCTGGACATGGGGAGATTGATCATTTCAAAATAAAATGAAAGCTTATTCATTGAAAAGGGTGAGGGACAGTCTTCCCCCACACAGACTAAGGCCTTCATGACTCCACAGTGAATACCAATAACCCCACTGAGAAGGGTCCTCAGTGGAAAGGGTAGGGGAGAGGAGATTCAGTGTGTGTGTGTGTGTGTGTGTGTGTGTGTGTGTGTGTGTGTGTGTGTACACCAGGGGCTAGGGAAATGGTTCAGTGGGTAAGAGTGCTTGCTGAATAAGCATGAGGACCTAAAATGGCCTGAGTTCAATTCCCTAGCACCTGTGTGAAAAACTGAGAATGGCCAGGCATACTGTAACCCCAGTCCTGTGGAGGATGGAGACCTGAGAATCACTGGGGCTCACTGGTCAGCCAGTCTGACCAGTAACATGGCTCCAGGAGCAGTGAGAGACTCCATCTGAAGGAAACAATGTTAGCTTCCACATGCATGTTCATGGAGTACAGACATCTGCACACACATGTGCATGCACTATACATACAAATAACACACACAAAAGTAAAAGCTCAGTCATTATTTTTAGAAATTTTGCTTTGTATTTCATCTTTTCATACTTTATTTTTATAATGGGCATACATTAATTTGTAAGTCAGAAAAAAGTAACAATATGTATCTTTAAAATGCTTAAATCTATATGTGAACATAACTTTGTCATACATAGTAGGACACTTATGAAAGTGAAAAGGGTGCTATTAAAAATGATGTTGGTCAGGCATGGTGGCGCATGCCTTTAATCCCAACACTCGGGAGGCAGTGGTAGGAGGATTGCCATGAGTTCAAGGCCACCCTGAGACTCCATAGTGAATTCCAGGTCAGCCTGGGCTAGAGTGAGACCCTACCTTGAAAAAACAACAACAACAAAATGATGTTGAGGGACTGGAGAGATGGCTTAGCAGTTAAGCACTTGCCTGTGAAGCCTAAGGACCCCGGTTCAAGGCTCGATTCCCCAGGACTCACGTTAGCCAGATGCACAAGGGGGCACATGCATCTGGAGTTCATTTGCAGTGGCTGGAAGCCCTGGCGTGCCCATTCTCTTTCTTGCTCTCTATCTGCCTCTTTCTTTCTCTGTCTGTCATTCTCAAATAAATAAATTGAAATAAACAAAAAATTTTTTTAAATGATGTTGAGGGCTGGAGGGATGGCTTAGCAGTTAAAACACTTGCCTGTGAAGCCTAAGAACCCAGGTTTGACTCCCCAGATTCCACATAAGTCAGCCGCACAGGGTGACACACATCTGGAATTTGATTGCAGTGGCTGGAGGCCCTGGCATGCCAATACTCATCCTCTTTCTCTCTCTCTCTCTCTCTCTTTCTCTTTCTCTCTTGTGCACTCTCAAAAAAAGTGATGTTGAATTTGGGTGTATTGGTGCATGCCTGTAATCTCAGCATCTGAGAGACTGAGACAGGAGGATCACCAGCTCTAGGCCAGCCTGGGCCATCTAGTGAGATAGTGAGACTCTGTCTCAATAAAAACAAACAACAGGGCTGGTGAGATAGTTTATCAGCTAAGATACTTGCCTGTGAAACCCAAGGACCCATGTTTGACTCTTTAGATCCCATGTAAGCCAAATGTACAAGGTGATGCAGCATGCAAGGTTGCACATGTGCACGATGTGGCAGACACATCTGGAGTTCAATTACAGTGGCTGGAGGCCATGGCAGGCCAGTGCTCTTGCTCTCTCACATTAAAAAAAAAAACAATAAAATCAAAATTATATGGAAATAAGGTGCATACTTGTAGGATTTCAGGCAATTCGAATATAATGTCTCTTTGTTTAAACATGTGTAACGAAGCACTGTACCAGGCGAGGTAAAGAAGACACTGAACAATAAATAATAGAAGAGACATAGAAATGAAGGAAACGAGTGAGAAATGGTGGGGCAGCAGCTTTGCCACTCCTACTTTCTCTAACCCTGCAGTCTGGTCCTCTCTTTCTGAATGACGTCACATTAAAAGTTCATATTTCTAAAGCATGGTTACAGATGATTCAGTATGGGCTGAGGAGTTGACCATTACATACATGCAATTTTTATATTGTATTAATACTGTTCAGTAATGTGGAGTCATGAGCTCTTCATCACTGGAGGCATTCAATGTTAGACTCCCAGGCCATGAGAAGCTGGAGTTAAGTGATTTTAAAATACTTTGCCCAGTTAGTAAGATTTTACTGTGTTTTATAATAATAAACCTATTATAATTTTAAAAAATACTTAGAACTCAAAGTTTATTTTTTCTTATTTTTTTATTGACAATGTACATAAATATAGACAATATACATGATCAAAATCCCTTTCCACCACTTATCTCTTTCCCCCCTCCCAACTTTCCAACTGGTCTCTCTCTCCTGTTTTTTTTCCCAAATTTTTATTAACAACTTCCATGATTATGAAAAATACCCCATGGTAATGTCCTCCCCTCCCCCCACTTTCCCCTTTGAAACTCCATTCTCCATCATATCCTCTGCCCATCTCAATCAGTCTCTCTTTTATTTGGATGCCATGATCTTTTCCTCATCTTATGATGGTCTTGTGTAGGTAGTATCAGGCACTGTGAGGTCATCCAGGCCATTTTGTGTCTGAGGGAGCACGTTGAAAGGAGTCCCACCCTTCCTTTGGCTCTTAGATTCTTTCCGCCACCTCTTCCTCATTAGACCCTGAGCTTTGGAAGGTGTGATAGAGATACTACAGTACTGAGCACTCTGGTCACTTCTTTCCAGCACCATAATACCTTCTGAGTCACTGCCATCTGAAAGGAGAAGATTCTCTTCCAAAATCTCTCTCTTATTTTGATGTCAACATTTCTTTCCTCCTATCAGGTAGGTCTTGTGTAGGTAGCATCAGCCAATGTGAGGCCATGAATATCAATGCCAATTGGAAGACAATATTGTAAGAACTCCTTCCCTTTCTTTGGCTCTTAGATTCTTTCTACCACCTCTTTCATGAGGCCACTGAGCCTTGAAGGTGTGATAGGGATTTTTACTTAGTTTTGAACACTCCACTGTCACTTCTTCTCAGCACCTTGGTGAGTTTTGAGTCACCCCAATGGTCACTGACATCAGAAAAGAGAAGCTTCTTCAACCAAAAGTGAGAGGAGAGTAGCATTAACATAAGTATTTAGAGGGCAGTGTGATGGGTATAATAGATCCATTTAGCCAGACAACAGAAGTAGTTTCCCCCCTAGCGCTTATGACCCTAGTCATAGATTTTTGATTAGGTTTTCAGTGCCAGACAGGAATTCCCTCCCATGGAGTGGGCCTCAAGTCCAGTCGAGAGCAGTTGGTTTCCCTGACAACAGACATGCTACCATTGTATCAGTGGTATACTTGGCTTGGGTGGCCAGCCCTAAAGCTTGCAGGGTCTTTCCAGCTTCCTGACAGCTAGTCAACAAGGAGGAAGCTTCCAACTCAACAATAGCTGGATTTCTTAGTGATCAGTAGCCCAGGCACATGGAGTTTTCTTGCAGGATGGGGAGATCACTTAGTGTTTAAGGTGCTTGCCTGCAAAGCCAAAGGACCCAGGTTCGATTCCCCAGGACTCACATAAGCCAGATGCACATGGTGGCACATGCATCTGGAGTTTTTTTGCAGGGGCTGGAGACCCTGGCTTGCCCATTCTCTTGTTCTCTACCTATCTAACTGCCCTGCTATATCTCAAATACATAAATAAAAATAAAATATTTTTAAAAAAAGAAATAAGTTCCTGCCATCTAGTTCTGGTTGACAACCAAAAGAGCCTTGGCAATAGTCTGTAATGTTGGGGGCCATAAGGGGTCTCCCTAGCCAGCATCAGACTTCTTTTATCCTGTCATTTGGAACACATGTCCAGGCTGCTCAGAGAGGTGGGATCCGACAAGGAAACCACTGACATGCAGAAGTTGACAGCAACTGTCAGCAGCCAGCAGCCCTAAGTGAAACCTTGGATTGTCTTGGGTGTTTTGGTTCCTCTGGGAAGCTTGTGTTCTGGGCCAGGTTCTTTGGGGACCTTCAGCAAGAAGGACAGGTGTCAGTACAAGCTATTATCTGGGGACACACAGATGCCCTCATTTCCTGCTGTTGTTGGATTCCATAAACAGGTATAGTCCTTTCCTACAGTAATGTGCAGAAGGTCTGAGGGGGCGAGTGACTGCCGAAAGCCCAAGAATGCACCCCGTTCTGGGGGGCACTTTTGTCACCTCAGGGAGAATGAGATTAGTGTCTGTATGAGGAATCCATCACAAAAACAATTTTTTCCCTCCTGACTTGAACTGGAGTTGATTTTTGAAACAGTCCCAGTTATTTGTCTGCTGGCCAAGAACACAGGCTTGGAAACAGCAGGCAATATGTCAGACTTCAAAGGAAAATGTATTGGTGTCTCATTGGCTCACAGCCAACATTATGTTGGTAAATAATCGAATCCCGGTGTGCCGTATTTCTCCCTGAACCTTGACTGAAAATCACTGAAGCCGGGTCTGGAAAACAGAGGAGTGACAGTCACGCATTCCAAGAGAAAGGCCCGGAAGAATGACTTTGAAATGTGTTTATAATTAACCAGATCATCTATATTCACAAGAGTGGTGAAACTGCAGGCTGCGAACACGGGCAAACTTCTAATGGGGAAGCGATGGGGAAAATGGAAATAGGCCTTCTCACAAGGTCATTTGAAGCATTTGGTCTCCGGAAGCATATTTTAAGGCACATTTTATTTTACCTATCTTTTTTTAATGTGTGTGATAATCATTACCTCTATTTTCTTTCTGGGTATGGAGAGGCTCAGTGACAAAGGGAGGGGGACAGAGGCCTCTGAGCCCAGGCTCAGGAAATCTTTTGATGTGTGTGGCGTGGCTCGGAGGTGTAGCTGTGTTGTCTTGTGGCCAGGGTGGAGAAGAGCAGGGTGAGGGAGGTGGCCTGGATTCGTGTGGGAAGCGGAGGTCAGGCGAGGCTTCTCTGTGTTTGAAGACAGAGCTCTGCTATTCTGGGAAGGAGCGGTGAGGAAATGGTGGCTAGAGCAGCACTCACGGGTTTAGACATCACTTCTCCAACAACCTCAGCCATTTAGGGGGCCAGGAAGAAGCTGACAGTAAGTCCTGCCTATGAAACACCTGAGAAAAGATCTGAGGATCCCAGTGTTTGTTGCCCTGCCTCTATGCCCATGTCTCATCCACAACCTGAGGGGAGATTAAGCCAACACTCAGCCTAGGAGAGCTGGAAGGAGTCATGGATCGCAGCTGCACTGCTCACTGGGAGGGGCAGCTGTGTGGCCCGCCCCTGCTGGCAAGTCATGGTTGAGGTTAAGAGAGTGACCCAGTCATCGGCCATCAGCCAGTCCCTCCTTTGTAAAGCCAAACAAGTTCTTTATGCCAGGACACAGAGTGACAGCCATGGGAGATGAGAGCTGATCTTAGCCCTGCCTTCTCCCCCACATTCCCCTGCTGCCCCACAACTACCTGGAGCTTCCTCCTGTGTCCTGGCAAGAGCTTCCGGCCTCTTGTGAGAATGTTCCCATGGTTACTGTGGACATGGTGGGTGCTCACAGTGACCATCCTGCTCATGGGTCTTTTCTTTTTTTTGAATATGGAAAAAAGGTTTATTTAACTTGTTTTACAAATGTGACAGTAACTTTCTAAATTTCTGAGAAAAAGTACTCCAAAAGACAGGCTGGAGAAACTAACTTTTTTTTTTTTTCCGATGTAGGGTGTCACATTAGCTCAGGCTCACCTGGAATTTACTATGTAATCTTAGGGTGGCTGCAAACTCACAGCAGTTTCTCCTACCTCTGCCTTCCAAGTGCTGGGATTAAAGACATGCGCCACCATGCTTGGTATGGAGAAATGACTTTCTATTTTTCTTTCTGCATCCTCTTTTTCAGAAGAGAAACAGGGACTTAGAGAATATCATGGTTCGTGAGCAGGAACTTTGTAGATGACATTTTCACATCACAGTGACAGAAGATTGGACACCTTAGTTGGAGACTCACTCTGGGCATGGTGCCTGTAACGTGCCTATAATCCCAGTACTGGGGAAGCAGAGACATGAAGGTTCTTTGGGCTCCCTGCTTAGGTAATTTTGCCTAGTAGGTGAGCTCTAGGTTCAGTGAGAAATCATGTCTCAGGTAACAAGTGACTTGATGTCAGCCAGAGGCCTCCACATAATGCACACACACTTGCGTCAGACCTTACTTATCATGGCAGTTAGTCTCTTATTAGATGATGACCAGTTTACCAACATTTTCCCTCATTCTGTGAGTTGTCACTTCCCACTATTGTTTCCTTTTTGTACATTAGTAGTTTAATTTGCTACAAAACTCCTCAGCTATTTTTGCTTTTGTTGTTTATGCTTTTAAGGTCTTATCCAAACTTTTTCGCACACAGCAATGTCCTAAACATGTCCTCTGTTTTCTTCTAGTACCACAGTCCCCAGTTCTGCATTAGTCTTTAATCCATTTTGAATGGATTTTCACATATGGTGAGGGGCAGGGGGTCTAGTGTCATTCTCCTGCATATGGTATCCTGTTTTCCCATCATTATCTATTGAAGAGATCATTCTTGTTTTATTCTGTGTACATCCTTGGTGCCTTCGTTGAAAATCAGTTGACTATTAGTATGTGACTTAATTTTGGGGGTTTCTGTTCTGTTCCATTTGTCCATCTGTGTTTTATACCACTACCATCCTAGCTTTATTATTATGGTTTTATAGCATATTTTGAAGTTGCAAGTTGGGTCTTGCAAAGACATTGGCTGTTATTTTTTTAAAAATTTTTGTGAATTTTTTTTATGAAAGAGAGAACGACAATTGGTGTGTCAGAGCCTCTGGCCACTGCAATGGAACTCCAGACGCATGTACCACCTTGTGCATGTGTGCGATCTTGTGCACTTGCATCACCATGTGCATCTTTCTGGCTTATGTGGGTCCTGCAGAGTTGAACATGGGTCCTTAGGCTTTGCAGACAAACACCTTAACCACTAAGCAATTGCTCCATCCCAGGCTATTAAGTTTTGCTTGTTTGGGGTTTTTGTTGCCCAAAGTTGCTTTGATTAATAGAGGTATTTTGTGGGTCCATATGATTCTAACATTGCATTTTCTTTTTCTGTGGAGAATGTCAGTGTTGTTTGGATAGGATTCCCTTGAATTTGTAGATCACTTTGGGTATTCTGGACATTTTAACAATAAAAATTCTTCCAGTCATTGAACCCAGATGTCTTTCCATTTTTTTGGGGGGGGTGGCTATTTCAGTTTTGTTCATTGATATTTTATAGTTTTCATTATTGAGACCATTTGCTTCCTTAATTAACTTTCTTCCTGGCTGTTTTTTTTTTTCTATCCTAAGTGAGATTTATCTTATCTAATTCTTATTAGTATGTAGAAATACTACTGGTTTTGTATGCAAATTTTATGTCCTATATTTCTACTGAATTTAGCATTTATTGACCATCTACTGGATGCGAAGCAATGCTGGAAGGATGATATTTCCTGGTGCAGACTGCTGTGGAAGCTTTCAGGAAGGTGTCCCCTTCTGGTGCCTCTTTCCCACTTCCATCTGGTGCTTTCTCTTCAGAGGGCATACGAACTAACTGCTATGGTCATCAGCATCCACTGCAGATGTCATGGATATTCATTGCTATGTTCATTGGTATTCCATGTTCATTTATATTTCATAGATCTCCTAACCCTTCTCAAACAGAACACTAACTTGCCAGTCCCTTTGAGAAAGAAGAACCCATGGCTGACACATCTGGGAAACAAAATGAGCAAGGGCGCCCCTCAGCAACCCCAGTGCTGATTCTGTCTTTTTAGGCTTGTCTTTTCCCCTGATAGTGGCCAGGCACTTTTGGCAGGCTCTGCTGGAGCCCCCACCTTCTCAGCCAGCTTCGTGTCCTCGGGAATTCTTTGTGTCCCTGGAATTGAGGTGCTGTGTATGCTGAATCCTCTGCTCAGGTCTGGTCCAGCTCACAGCTACTGGATTTCCAGCCACCTGGAGCTCTGCCTACCTTCTGTGTGCAGTGGGCACTTTGTTCAGGAGATGCATGGTCATCTTGTGTCATCCCTGGGGAAGCAGCCATGGCCCCATTTTCCTTTAAAGGCTACAGACGTGCTGGAGCAGGTCTTGGAGACAGTAGGTAGTATATAATTCCAAAAGATGTGTAATGCAGAAATGATGAAGGGACATGTATTTCACCTGGAGTATAGGACCTCCATGGATTGCCTAGAGCTGTCTTCACATGGCCAAAGGGTCAGCATGAGGAAGCTAACTTTGTCCTTTGTAACCTCGAGAGAGAGGACCAGAGGGATGGAGGCACCTTCCCAGCCTTTGATTCAAGGGAGGAGATGTATAAGGAGTTTTGAGCATTCATAGGGCATCTAAGCTAGGTGAAAAGTAAGGTGCTTCCAGCCTTGGGTCTTTGGTTCTTTTTTAATGTGCATGCGCTTGCACACACACGCCCATGTATATGTGTGTGTGTGTGAGAGAGAGAATTAGCATACCAGTGGCCTCCAGCCACTGCAATCAAACTCCAGACACATATGCCACCTTGTTCATTTGGCTTATGTGGATCTGGGGAGTCAAACATGGGTCCTTAGGCTTCGCAGGCAGGTACCTTAGCTCCTTAGCTGCTAAGCCATCTCTCTAGCCTGGGGCTTTGGTTCTTGAACCCTCTTGGTGAATAAAGACCTAGGGAGGGGCTGAAGCAGAGCAGAGGAAAGAACCTGGAACTGAATTGACCATGGTGCAGAGGCAGAGTGGTGCACACATGCACACATATGGGCTTGTTAATTGGGGAAGAGGATGCTTAATCAGGTGAAAGCAGCATTAAGAGCTGGTGTGGACAGAAAGCAATTAGCTTTCATCAAATATTGAAAATGTCAATCAGATCCTAATTGCTATATAGCTTCTCTTATTAGCAGAAAATGTTTTTACATTTTGTCATTTTCAAGTAAGAGTATTGATAAGAAAGGTACCTTCCTGAGTTTTTAACATGATGTAAGATCATATAAAAATAAAGCAATATGGAAGGTAGACTGACTAATTCCATTTTCATCATGCATCCATTCCTATAAGTGATAATCTAGCATTTTAGAACTCACACTCATCTTTTTAAAAAAATATTTTCTTTTTATTTATTTATTTTAAAGAGAGAGAGAGAAGGAGAGAATGCGCACACCAGGGCCTCTAAGCCACTGCAAACAAATTCTAGACTGATGTGCATCTGGCATATGTGGGTACTGGGGAATTGAACTTGGGTCCTTAGGCTTCACAGGCAAGTGCCTTAACCATTAAGCCATCTCTCCAGCCCCTAAAACCCATTTCAACCCTCCCTACCTCATCCTGGGACCTTCTCTGCTAGGCTGCTGATGAATAGTGACTGGCTCAGGACATGCAGGCTGTGCCAGGGCCCAGTCAAGTTAGCTTCTTGTCTTAGGCCTATTGGGTTGCTGCCTTGAATTTAGCCCAGGTCAGTCCTTGTCCCTGCCCTGTTCCCCTTCTGAACAAGAGCTCGCAGTGCCCATTGTGGCTGGTCTTGCGTGTCCTTGTGCCACCCTGAGGATGGTGTCATTGCCATGATTTTCAAGAAGACAGGGAGCCAGCAAAAGGCTTTGAACCCTTTTCACTGGGAGACACAGATACTCATTTTCTTCCCAGACAGGGCACGGACAACAGACCCAAAGAGTGATGACACCTCACTCAACCAGTTGTGGTGAACCAGTGAGTTTATTGGTTACTTACAGAGCATGGAGAGAGGTTATTTATAGCAACGTGGAGCCTCTAAAGCAGCCACTTTGATGGATGGAACTTCCTGTGTCAAGAATACTCTTTGGATGCTCCTCCCTGAGCATCGGGGTGATGGCTTACTTACAGAGCATGGAGACCCCAAAGAAGCCCCTTCAGTGAAGTTCCTTGTCCCTTGCTCTTTTGCCCTCTATACACTCCATCCCCTCCCCCCACCTCCCTACCCCCCACTCCCCGCCTGCAAGCCATGGGACCTCATGTGTTATTGCACATAGCTGGCACTGGGGGTGCTGGAGATCTCTGATGGGGGTGTAATGATGCTCCCTACACCTTCTCCCCAGGTTGTCCCAGCTGCTTTTCATAAAGCTGGCGAAGTTTACTGCTTTCAATGTGGAAGAATTTTGCATACATCAACAGTGTGTTCTCCATGTGTACACTAAGAGCCATTGAGAGAAAATGCAATTCCAATAAATGTGCCTTCAACTAGCGCCCTCTCCTGAGATGCATGGGCTGGGCTGTGTTTATATACACGGCTGGTAAAGCACCGCCCTTCATCCCAGGAGGCTCCTCCCCAACTTGCTTGCAGGAGAGCGTAACTGCCCATAGTCCTTCATTTGAAGTCCTGTCCTGGGTGGGCACAGAGGAAGGAGCAGCAACTTTAAATTAAGTGCCAGAGCTGGGCGTAGTAGCACACGCCTTTAATCCCAGCACTCAGGAGGCAGAAGTAGGAGGATCACCATGAGTTCAAGGCCACCCTGAGACTACATAGTGAATTCCAGGTCAACCGGAGCTAGAGTGAGATCCTACCCCAAAAAACCAAATTAAGAGCCAGGGTTGAATTCCTGGCTGCCTTTCCTCTATTTTTGGACAAGTATTCTAACAAACCTACATCTCCATTTTCTCCTCTTGTGAATAATGTCATGTTTTCTTGCAGGGTTCTCGGGGAGTTCATGAGTGCAATGTGGGGCTCCCAGAATGCATCTGAAGAGTACAAACTCCTCCATTCTTTTCTCTTTTCTCCCCTTCCTTCCCATCATATAAAAAAAAGTCTCCAGGCTATTTGCTGACTGTAGGGATCATTTTATTTGCTGATCAAATGATAAAGTCACAATTAAAGGGAGGGAGAAAAAGAAAACAGAACAGGTTTCAATTCTTGTTACAATTCATTCCTCAGAGCCATCTGACATTGAGTAGTACTCATTAAACCATATCCAGTATGAAAGTGGGAAGGAGCTGGACAGGAGGAAGACACTGTGGCTGTATGTTATAAAGAGAGCTGGGCCTTCCTGGCAGTTTCCCCTCTGACAACATGGGCTGCTCTTTCCGTCCTGTCTGAAGACTTCTTGTTCTCTGGTCCCCGCCCGCAGCAGGCTGTGCTGGAGAATGGGCTTTGCTGATTAGCAGACATGGGGGTGGGCTGCTGCCAAGCTGGCCTGAACTGCTTGGATGATGAGCCAAAGGGCAGGGCACACATGGGCGATGGCCTTCAACAGCACTCTGAGTAGGACTCAGCCTCTCACATGCTCCGAATAAGAACATTTAGTCAGTCGCTGGGTTTTGGAGTAGGGCTTTATGGAATGAGACTTTTCTTTGAAGCTCTCTCTGAGGATTTCATAGGAACATCACAAATCAGTAGGAAATAAAGTCATTTTCACAAGTATGAAAAATCTCACAGGTATAAATATTTATGAGAAATGACCCAAAAATGTGAGTAAAAGTAATTCTAAAATACCAAAACCAAAAACAAGAAAAGCAAATCTAGCAGGACTTTTGAAATGCTCTTATGTAGTATTGAGTTTTGTTTTTTATTGAGTAGAAACTTTGCATGGCTACATCACACATTGGTATCATCATTTCCCTACTCCCTGCCCTGACTTCACTGAGGACCCCCCCCCCCCTTAGTAGGATTGCTGGTATTCCATGGAGTGTGGGTTAAGAGTTGTGAGAGCAGCAGTCAGTCATTGTGCGGGGAAGAACATAATGTCTCTGGATGTTCCCTCCCACCCTGTGGCTCTTACATTCTTCCCATCCCTCTTTCACAAAATTCCCTGAGCCATGGTGGATGTGTTTTAAGTCTACTTTAGCATTGAGCTCCCAGTGGCTTCTGAATTTTTGATTTGGTACTTTTCAATATCCTCAGTGTCTATCTCCATCACCTGATACAGGTTGTCAGCCTCCACGTGGAAGCAGAACTCTTGCTCATCTTGTCCATTCCTCTGTGGTCTCACCTGGGCCCTAGCTGCTATTGGAGGGATGATTCATCTCCTGCCAGGGAGTCAGCTATCTATCCCTTGTCTTGTTGATAGATTTTGGTTGTCCTTCGTTCTCACTACTTAGTGATTTCATCTCTGGATCTCCAGCATGGTTATCCAGTATTGACTTTTTAATATGGATGCTAGGGATAGAACTCAGACCCTCTTGGGCCTTCATGAAGCTTTGTGAGCAAATGCTGTCTCTCTCTCTCACACACACACACACACACACACGTGTGTGTGTGTATGTGTGTGTGTGTGTGAAGATTGAATCCTAAGTATTGGTTTTTAGTGATAATTACAAAAATATAAATTTGATATAGTGACATGGTATACTTTTGATACATTCTTTCAACTTCTAGGGGCTTAAATTATTATGTAAAGCTGAATATTTTCCTGCTTAACTCAAAGCTTTATTTCTGTAGAATGTGGGGGCATTTTGGAAGTTCTTTGGGAGGAGGAGGTAGTCATGGTAGATAAATTCACTGCATCTCCACTTCTAAAGGCCAGTGTCATCTTTGGATATGGTGTTGTGTGGGGAGCAAGTTAGATATATTCTGCAAAGAATTTGTTTCCTCCACATAGACTGCTCTGCTTCTCTCTGCTGTGTGAGGGTGCCTTATGCACTGTACCCAAGCAGGCAGGGTTGAAGAATGGCATCTAACCTGTTTCTTCTTGTAGACACTGCCATATCCCTGGTTCCATCCATTTGAGATACTTGAGAGGGTCTTTTGCCTTCTGCCCAGGTAAGCACATCCATGTGTATGCAGCTGCTTATAATGAATCTGCAAAGCTGAACTCAAGCTCATGCAATACCATCCTGCTAAGGAAGCAGAATTTAGATGTAAATGTATGGCTTTTTTTTTTTTTTTTTTTTTTTTGAGACAAGACCTTACACTGTAGCCCAGGCTTAGAAGTCACTGTGTAGCCCAGGCTGGCTTCTAACTCATGGCAGTCCTCCTGCCTTAGCCTTTTCAGTTTGGGGATTACAGACATGAACCACCATGCCCTGCTTTAAATGTGTTATCTAAAGGATGTAATGCAAAAAAAAAGAACATTTTAAAATAACACCAATGTGAAAAGAAATAAGCATGTAATTTTCATCAAGAAGCTTGGAAATTAATAGATCAAAAATTAGTAAATAAAGAAAAGAAATAGAAAACAAAATTTGATGAAGAGGATCAATGAAAGAAATGGAAAAATAAACAGGAAGATAAGAATAAATAACAAACAGTGAAACAAAGCCTCCCCTAGATCTTCCCTTCCTCCTTGCCAATGATACCAGGTCCAGTACATTCAGAAAACCTTATTGTCAATTCAAAAAATAAATAATGCTTTCAGATTCAATGCTGCAAAGGAGAAAAAGAGAAGAATAAAGGGTAGTCAAGCCACTTTCAGAGGCCCGTGTAATTTTGATTCCAATTTTCCATAGCAACAGTACAAAAAATAAGATTATGACAAATCTTCCCTATGGACATACATTTAAAATTTGAAATATAATACCAAAATTAATTCAGGACAAGAATGCTTTGATTAGGTAATAGGATGGTATTGTATATATGTAAGTAGAAGAACAGATTAAGGGGGATGAAAAGGCTTAAGTGAGGTCAGGGGAAGAGATTGAGTAAAGGAAAGTGGAGGGAGGTATAATCAAAATCTAAGAGGATATAAATAAGTCATATGTAAACCTACTTTTTTTGGACAATGGAACACTTAGAAACCATAGATTGTTAATAGAAAATTTTCAGTGCCAGGGATGAGATACCTTTCAGTGAGTTGTTGGCCAGAGAGGTCACCGATGCCCCCAAAACATTACAGGCCATTCCCAAGGCTCTTGGTTTCCCACTAGGAATAGATGGTAAGACTATTGCTGAAGACTCCACATACTTGGGCTGCAAGATCACTGAGAAATCCTTCTGGAGCTGAGCTAAAAACCTCCTCCATATAGATCAACTGACAGAAAGCTGGAAAAAGCTATGCTACATGCAGTTCAATGGGAGAGAGAGAAATAACTAGTGAAGATACTCAATAGTGGACACTGCAAGCCTTAAACTTGGCCACTCAGGCTCCATGGGAGGGAATACATCCCTGGTTCTGAAAACCTACAACAGGGGTAGTCATGAGCCCTAGGGGTGTAACGTCTGCTGCTGGTCTGGCTAAATGTATATACTATGCTCACCAAACTGCCTGGTAAACACTTAATGTTTATACCCATATATTAACGCTACTCTCACTTTTGGTTAGAGAAGCTTCTCTTTTTAGATGGTGGTGACCTTGGGATGACTCAGAAACAACCATAGTGCTGAGAATAAGTGACAGAGGAGTGCTTAGTGCTGAAATATCTCTATCACACCTTCCAAGGCTCAGGATCCATTGCCGAAGAGGTGGCAGAAAGAACGTAAGAGCCAAAGGAAGGGTAGGACTCCTTACAACATGCTCCTCCATACATAAAATGGCCTGGATATCCATGACCTCGCAGTGCCTGACACTACCTACACAAGATCATCATAATAGGAGGAAAAGATCATGACATCAAAATAAAAGAGAGACTGATTGAGAGGGGGAGGGGGGATATGATGGAGAGTGGAGTTGCAAAGGGGAAAGTTGGGGGAAGGAGGGAATTACCATGGATTATTGTCTATAATTATGGAAGTGGCCAAAAAATAAATTTAAAAATAATAAATAATAAATACTAATTATAACAGCAATACAAATCTGAGTGTATAGGACTATGTTTAATAGAACTGTATCAGACCCTTGTGGAAGCCAGGCGTGGTGGCGCACACCTTTAATGCCTGCTCTCGGGAGGCAGAGGTAGGAGGATTGCTGTGAGTTTGAGGCCACCCTGAAACCACATAGTGAATTCCAGGTCAGCCAGGACTAGAGTGAGACCCTACCTCCAAAAAACAAAACAAAACAAAACAAAAACAAGCAAAGACTCTTGTGGAGAAAATTATGTCCTGATATCAAAGGATACCCAAGAAAATTTGAATAAATGGAAAGGGATATTATGTTCATACTCAGAAAGCTCAATATTATTAACATGATAAACATTTTCAAACTAATCTATAAGTTCAATGTATTTCTAGTCAAAATCTTAAAAGGATGTTTTTGTTAAACATGACAAGTTGATATTAAACGAAATTTAAAATAGTAAGGAGCCAAGAATAACCAAGAAAATTTTGAAGAATGTGGTAAGATTTACTCCATCAGTTGTGACTCCTGACTAGAGTGGATACCACCTTGACCATGTGTTTCTTCTGCATCCAGACTCCCTGCACAGTGTTCTCCACTCAGGCCCAGAACTCAGTTACCCTAGCCCTGCTTCCTCTCACTCTGCTTCCAGCCTATCAGGAAATCTTTCAGGCTCAGTCTTCAAAATATATCCAGAGTGTGATCATGGCTTCTGACTTCCTCTGCCACAAACTGGTCTTCACTACTTACAAGAAATGACCAGACAGTAAGAGCAATCCTTGGGAAGCAGAAGTTTAGCCATCTCCTTCCCTGTTCAGCATTCATCACTGGCCTTTTACTTCTCTCAGATAAAATTCTGAGTCCTTGCATCCTACGAAGCCCTACCGAGCCTGCCTTACCTGGTCCTGCGCCTACTTTGCCATGGTTTACTCCACTCAAGCCATACTGGTTTCCTTCCTGTCCCTCCAACACAGCAGACACACTGTGTCTTTGTAGGACTGTTTCCTCTGCCTTTTCGAGACACATGGAGGAGAGACCACTTCACCGTCTTGACACCTTTGTTTGGAGTCAACATCTCCTTAATGTCCACCCAGTATTGAAAATTACCTCCTAGAGCCACTCCTTCCTCTGACCCTGCTTTGTTTTTCTTACCTTCTAGAACTTTTTTTCTCTTTGTTATAACATCATCCACCTGTTTGCTTTTAGTGCTTATTTGCTTTTACCCATGAAAGCGTATGTCTTAGAAAAGAGGAGGATCATGTTGATTTTGTTCATTCATGCATTCTAGTGCTTGGAGCACTTCCTGGCATGTAGTATATTTGTTAGCAATGAGTGAAAAGTACTGGTACCAGAAGAGACGGATGAAAGGAATATAGTAGAGGTTCCCAGCAACAAAGCCACTCATAATGATGCATGGTAGAGGTGATGGAGACAAATGGGGAAAAGAATGGACCATTTAATAAATACCAGTAGATTGAATGCCAATCTCACACCCTATGCAAAATTTACCTCCAGATAGATTAGCAACTGAAATGAAGAGCAAAGTTATAATACTTACTTGTACATGCACACCCCACACGTGTGTGTGTGCATAGTCACACACACTCACTCCCAAATCATAGGTTGCTTATATCATGCAGGAAGCTGTGAAATAAAACAGTTCTTCAAAGAGTTTTATTCTGCTAACAATGCCTCACCCATGTTATGTTCCTCTCTATAAACATGAACCAAGTCCTCAGAGTGTTATTTCTGTCACAGGTGGCACCTCAGAGACCTTTTCCCAGCTGCAGCCTGGTCATCAACTCCTTCAGAGGGGCCATTTCTTGATCCTATTAAACATTAAAAGGAGATTAAGTATCTCTCTACTTGTAGCTGATGTTTTGTTTTGTTTGTCCCCCCAAACACCTTAAGTTTTGAAAGTCTATAAAGTATCTGGGAAATGTTCCTGAAGCAGTGAGTAACTCTGTACATGTATTTGATAGCTTCTCTTTGGGTATCCGAGTTTTTGGGTCTGTGACTCTTGCACCTGGGGGCCTTTACTACCGCAAACAAGGGGTCCCTGAGCACATGCACTGTCATCCTTCTCAGTTGACCTTGCATCTACAATGGTGAAGTGACTAGTGGTAGGTGGCACACACAACATGGGTGTACTGGTCAAAGGATGGCCCATGTTGGGGCCAGGAAAGGGTGGAGGTGTGAGATTCATCACATTACTCAGAATGGCATGCCATTTAAAACTTAAGAATTGTTTAATTCTGGAACCCTGCATGTAATATTTTCAGAACATGATTATCCATAAGAACGTGAAACCAAAGATAAAAGGGGAACCATTGTGCCATGAGAATGAGTGGCTTGAACCATCTGGGGCCATGTGGGGCGACAGAGGAAGGTCAAGGTAGGCTGGCTATTCAAAGATCCTTTCAAGTGTACCTGTGTGTGGAGTTCAGGGCTGTGGTACCTTCTGGTTCCATCACTGTTAGACACTGTGCAAAGCAAAATTCTTTTATTTATGGAGCCTTCAGACTTGGGAACCTGAGGAGGGCGAGTGTTCAGCTCAGCCTCAGCACAGTTCTGGGTGGTGCATTGCATTCCACAGAGCTGCTCAGCTTACCTGAACCTTCTTCTCTAGTGATTCCCTGTCAGCCTTTCTCATCTCAGGGAATACAATGAGGTGAAAATGCCACTAGATCCTCTGCCATCACAGGGCACTCAGTTCTTGCAGGACTGAGTAAATCTTTATATTTACCAGCAGCAAACAATTCACTTGGAAACAGGACAAATGATGAAGCAGTGAATGACTCAAATGATACATACACTTACGCTATTTTTGAATGTTTTGCAGACTTTTAAAAAAATGCCTATTTTTTTTTTAAAGAATAGGAATCTATTATAGAAAAAAATTTTGGAACATGGTTTCATTCCGTAGCTCAGGCTGGTCCTAGACTTGTGGCAATCCTCCTGCCTCCCACATGCTATAGTGTGGACCACCATGCCTGGCTACAGAATGCTTTACAAAATGAAAAAAAAAATAAATACATTCTTACCATTCTGATAACCTTATGCCTGTAACGTTAGTATGTTTCCTTCTGACTTCATTATTTTGAACTATCATACTTATAGCAGACAGATTCAGGTCCACTGAGATGAACTTCCAGACCAGGCACAGTTATGGAGGAAGAGATATTTATTGAAGCTTACAGATCCAGGGGAAGTTCCATAATGGCAGAAGAAGCTGGCCTGCCTTCACAGGACCAAACAGAGAGAGAGAGAGAGAAGTACAAGCCTAAAGGTCAAAAGCCACAGCACACTTCAGAAACTCCAGCTAGGCACACTTTGCATATCTTTAGATTGAAATTCTGAAACCCACCACCACACCTTAAGATCACCCAGTGACATTGCCTCCAGCAGGTGGCTACAGATACAAACTACAAACAAACAACTGAATATATTTGGGGCCACCTATTCTATTCAAACCACCACAATACTTTTTAACTATTAACTTATTTTTGCTATATTTTCCCCTCACATTTTAGGATGTAGAATGTTTTTATCTAGTGCATAACTCCCTGCATGTCATTTTTTTTGGGGGGGGGGTTGGGTATTGCTTTATTTTTTTAAAGTAGCATAGTAATTAATGCCAAGAGTGTCAGTAAACCAATTTTTCTTACAGCTCTGTCATGAAACCTAGTAGGGGTTGTGGAATAGGAATCATGTTAATTCACCAACACTTACTCCACCAAGTGCTTAGTTAAATATGATTTAATGAAGTTACACACAATTTGAGTGAGGCATCAATCTTACTGATGTTTAGGAAAGGGCAGAGAAGCAGGTGGGCCTCCTCTATACTTGCTCATTGAACAGAACACAAAATGTGTGAGGTTATTGGTTGGTTGTTGTTCTTTTTCTGCCTTCTCCTCACTTATTATGCTTAACAATAGACCTCAGAAAGTTTACTTTTGGGTGAGCAGTGATTTATCAATGCACATTTATAGCGATTTAATTTTTCTTAAGGGTTGAACATGTATGTAAAATGGTTAATTAGGAGTACTTCATCAACCAAAAGAGATCTTGGAAGTTTTCCAATTTCCATCAGCAACTTAGTCCTGATGCTTCTTTGTTATTTTTTTAAAGGTATGACCAGGAGGCTGATTATTAAATAAATTTAAGTGTTAAAACTTTGCTTTTTAAGACAAAATATATCATGTTTTATTACCAGATGCCAGAATGCTTGTCTTAGGTAAGTGGTTTATCATCATTTTGTGTTTTTTTTTTTTTGCAGGAATGGGCTGCTTTTGGGGAGCTGAGAGGAAATTCTGGCTCCTGAAAGGAGTGTATTCCACCCAAGTGGGCTTTGCAGGAGGCTATACATGCAACCCTACCTATAAAGAAGTCTGCTCAGGTAGGGAGAATTTGCTGTTATAGGAGCAGCGGGGGTGGGGGGGTGTGGCTAACAGGATCTTTACAATAGAAAACATACATTTTCTTGGCCTTTTATTATTTTTTTTGAAAATTTATTTATCTGTGAGGAGAGATAATGAATGGGCACAGCAGAACATCTTGCACCTGCAAATGAACTCCAAAAGCACACATCATTTTGTGCATGTGACCTTATGTTAGCACTGGGGAATTGAACCCAGGGCAGCAGGATTCTCAAGCAAGCACCATTAACCACTGAGTCATTTAACAAGCTCCCCCCCACACTTGCTTTATTTTTTTAGGAGACAGAGAGAATGGGTACACCAGGGCCTCCAGTTACTGCAAACAAACTCTAAACACATGTGCCATCTTGTGCATCTGGTTTTACATGGGTACTGGGTTCTTGAACTCAGGTCCTTAGACTTTACAAGCAAGTACCTTTAACCACTGAGCAATCTCTCCATACCCCAAACCCCATTTTCTTAGTTTGTTTATTTACCATATCTGGAATATACTTGTTTGCTTTTCATTGTATATCTTTAGAAGATAATAAACTTCTCATGGAACGGAATGTCTGCTGTGAAATAGCCACCCAGTGCTCGGTGGTTTAGAACAACCATGCTTTTAGCTTTAGTCAGCAAACAAGGCTAGGATCAGCTTGGAGGTTCTTCTGCTTGACTCTCTTGGACTCACTCATGAGGCCATAGTTGTTCCCAGAGTGGGCTGCTCCATGACTAGCTGGTCTCAGATGGCCTTACACAAATAACTTGCATCAGTGCTGGCTGCTGGTCAGTGCTCACTGGCAGCATGGGAAATGGAGATGTCACATGCTGGCCTTTGGTCTAATTTACATTGTGGTGCATGCAAGAACTGAGGAATAGCAAGGGGGTTAGCTGACTCTTTAGGTACCATGTGTACTATTATCCCACTGGCCAGAGCAAGGCATACAGTCTTGCCTAGACACATGTGGGAATGTCCCTCTCCCTGCAGAGATGTGTGAATAAATCAGGCACATTGCTCTAACAGTGTGCACATGGCTCAAACATCTCTTGCACTAGAAATGCTTACTGGAGGGAAATTATAAAAATCCATGCTGCAGTCCTGGTCCCTGCCTATATAAACAAAGTTTGCTAAAACATGGCTATTCCCCACCCCCCCTTTTTACATAGTAGCAATGAACATATTCATGGCCCAGGGACAGGGCTATGTGTTTACAGTAGAGACTGTTTGAGCTGCAAAGCCTGAAATATTTACCCATTGGATCTTTACAGAAAATAAAATGCCAGGCTGGAGAGATGGCTTAGCAGTTAATGCACTTGCCTATGAAGTCTAAGGACCCAGGTTTGATTTCCCAGTACCCATGTAAGCTGGGTACATAAGAGGGTACATGTATCTGGAGTTTGTTTGCAGTGGCTGGAAGCCCTGGCATGCCCATTCTTCCTCTCTCTGTTTCATAAATGAATAAAGAAATTTTTTTAATTAAAAAAAAATTAAAAAGAAAAGAAAATTTCAACTCCTGTCTGGGCAGAGTATGGGAAGATGCCCTGAGGCAGATTTGAACTGAGTTCAGGTTCCTTTATGGATGGTTCTGGCCTTAAGAGCTCCCTTGCTTACCTAGCAACCCAAGTAGCATTTAAGCATTTCATTTTATTTTATTTTTTAATTTTTATTTATTTATTTGAGAAAGAGTCAGAGAGGCTGGGGAGATAGCTCTGTCAGTAAGTACTTGCACTACAAGCATAGTGACCTGATTTCAAGTTCTAGCACCCACACAAAATGCTAGGTGTTGTGGTATGTGCCTGTAAATATAGTACAGGAGAGTTGGAGACAGGAGGATCCCTGGTACTTGTTGGACAGCCAGTCCAGTCTAATTGGTAAGCTCTGGGTTAATGAGAAACCCTGTCTCAAAGATGTGGATGATGTTCCCAAGCATTCACTATGTGGGGTTGTCCTTTGGCATCCACATGCATGCAAATCCACATGAAAACACATGAAGACAGGCATACGCATGCAGGTTGAATTTGAAAAGAAAACTTTACTGTGCAACAATGAAGGCACTATAAAAATGCATATTCTGATTTTATCTTATTTCTAAAGAAGAATTAAAGTTGCTTTAACTGGTACTGGGAATATGGATTAAATACTTTAATGGTTAATGCATGCTTTTACTTTTATTTCAAAATTTGAAAAATGTTAAGGCAGAACTATAAATAGGGAGACTGTATTAAGCCCTGAAGGTTGCCCAAGTATAGCTTCTCAAGTCGTAGGAATAGACTTCTTCCTTTAATTCTAGACATGCGAATGAATGGCCTAGGAGGAAAAGGTCACTAAGAAAACCCCAAACCCCTCCTCTCTGAACTATTATTCTCATCTCACACATGTCATAACCAGCCCCAGTACTTCATTACTTGTTTGCATAGACCTATTCCTGCTCACCTCTGCCTAATGACAGCAACACGATTGCCATGAGTGCCCAACACTTTGTGTCTTTGCTTTTATCCCAAACAATCCTGTGTGACATGTCAATTTCTGTTTTCTACTTTTTTTACATTGGGTATTGAGGCTCAGGAACATAAGTAACTCACACAGTGCCCCACGGCAGGAATACTACCTTGGTTGCTGTCTGCCCAAAACTTATGCCACTGACCTTGGTGTAAGTCTCCCAAATTCATTCATCCATTTGCGCCTCCTTCCTCTTTCAGATCTAACCCTCTACTATACTTTAAAATATATTGGTTTTCTTTTAAACTATTTCTGTGTGGTAAGTACCAAAGGACTTGTTTTGTCTTTTGAATGTTTAGAAGGAAAGGGGGCCAAACCATTTAAGATACAGTTCATATAAACAGCTGGTGTCAGAGGTTGTAGCAGTGGATGAAGATGGGAACCACAGGGCTTGGGAGAGAGCTACCTACCCATTTCAGCCCTACACTCCTGCTAACTTAGTGATATAGCATAGAAAGTGTGGTTGTCATGGAAACTGGTTCCTGACTGGAAAGTGATAGCTGCTGGGACTAACCCAGATTCAGAAATATTTTCTTTCCCTGATATTTTCTTGTTCAGTTCATAAATGGGAACCCAGCAGATTGAAAGATTGCAATAGGAGGTTCCTCTGGCCTGGAGAGTGGTACCACCCTCAAGTTCCTGGGAATAAGTGGGAAGGAGAACAAACATGGCTCCAGCTAGAGTGATTATGGTAAAAGGCCACTTACAGACTCTTGTCTGGCTGGGGACACAGAGAGCAAGGTATGCTATTTAAACTAAAGCCCCTAGTGCACCCTGCTTTACTAAAGCATGCCATGGAGGGAGGAGTATTTGACAATAGGAGAAACAAATGAAAGAAACCCCAAAGCTCTCCTGAGAGGCGTAATAATTGCTTAGGTTCAGGGTGAGACAGACACCAGTCTGTATACTATTGGCGTCAATTTCAGAGTTGCTTACTCTTGTGATTATAGCTAAGTTTAGTAAGCTTTGATCACAACCATGATTATTTTGTAAAGGTTTTTCAGGATCAGTGGACTAGCTCTTCCTGTCCTGTCCCTCCTCAGCCTGTCAAACATGATGATCAAAGAAATTCCATATCTCTGCTCATAGACCAAGAATCATAAGCCATGGAGTCAGGGCCTCCAGCTCACCATGTTGCTCTGCGGGTGGGGACACAGCCTCAGCAGGGGACACATGAGCAGGCAAGCATGTTTAAGTGAAAAAGCAATGTGTGTCCAGAGAGAATGTACCTTCATATCCCCATGGTATTGCTGTGAGGAGGCAGATGGCCACTGTAATAGTTACTTTCTTATTGTTGTGACCAAATGCCTGATAAAAAGTAGTTAAGGAAGGAAGGGTTTATTATCATCTACCATGATGGGAAGGCATAGCAGCAGGAGCTTGAGGCAGCTATAGTGAGGAGGCAGAGAGTGATGAATATTGGAGTACTGCTAGCTTCTTACACTCCAGGATCCCAGGCCATGGAATAAATATGCCCACATTTAGGATGAGTTTTCACATCTCAGCTGAATCTGGAAAATCCCTTACAGGTATCCCAGAGATTTATTTCCATGGTAATTTTAAATCCTGTCAAATTGGCAACCGAGATTAACCATCACAGCTAGTGACTTTGAAACCCAAGCCAGAGTTCTGATCAGGTACACGGAAAATATACAAGGTTCCTGCTGACCTTTGAGAGAAGAGCTGACCCAGCCAGTGGTACATGGGTAAGGTTGACTGTGACATGGAAGCAGGACATGTAGGGATGGGTTCACTGATGGGTATGTGTTAGCTATCCTCATGTGTGACCTGACCCTTGCTCTATAGAAGACCCAGGATTCCAGAAGTTCCTTAAGCATTTGGGACAAGGTTGCTCTTGGGAAAGTGTCGGGAGCCATAGAGCAAAAGCCTCTCCATGTTGCCTGGGCCTGCTTGGTCAGCAGACTGCTTACAGACTCTTATCTTTTGCAAAAGGCCAGTTTATGGCCAGGCTTTTGGGCACTAAGCAACCAAAAGTGCCTCTATCTTGAGTATCTTGACTCCATTTTGTGATAAGTTGTCTGTTCTGGAAAGTCACGAAGCCTGCAGCTGTTTGTTAAAGTCGTGAATCTTGTGACCTTGGGCCTATGACCTTATCCTGTCAAAACAGAATTGTAGCAATACCTAAACTACTGACAAACTCCCCTGTTCTGCTGTATAAAAGGCACCCTGAGAAAAATAAAAATTGCAGCTTGATCAGACTCCTGTCTTGCTGTCGGTTCCTTGTGTCTCTTGTCCCTTCCATTTCAGGTTCTGTAGGGTCCATGCTCCCGTTGAAGCCCCGCTGGCTGGGGCAGGAAGGAAAGGAAAAGGTGTCTATATTGAGGCAGAAACTGACTTTAATCTTCAGGACTCAAGCCAGTTGCTGGCCAGTCTAGACTACAGTGTAAGAAGTGTGGGATCCCAGCAGGCGATCCCTGTCAGCCCAAGATGGGGTAGTCTGGACAGACCCACAGCCCCCAACACCATGGCTATTTCAAGTGATATAAACACTCTCTTGTTATGATCCATACTCTATAGAGCCTTCTCATCTGTTGATCTGCTAGGTAAATTGTTTAGAGTAAGAAACACAATGAGACCAGCTCAGCCAGATAGACCAACTCATTTCAAATCCAGTCAAGCACCACTCTGAGGTGTAGATCTCAGTCTACCATGAGTTATTTTTCCTTGTCTGTGGTGTGGTATATGCACTTGTATGTGCCCTTGCAGTGCCCCATGCACTTGGCATGGTGGTGGGATGACAGGTGGGATTCCCCTGCAGTGGATGGAGCTAAATGTCAAGTGTCCTGCTTTTTGGCTTGTTCTTGTTGGAGCCAGAGTCTCTTACTGATACTGCGAGCTTGCTGATTTTTGAGTCTGGTTGATTCCCTGACTCTACTCCCCTTCGTGAGAGTTTAACGCATATGTGTTCATGCATAGCTTCTTATATGGGAACTGGAGATTCAGACTCAGTTGATATCAGTCCCCCTCAGGTCCTCATACTTGTGCAAGAAGCATGCTTAACTGCTGGGCCATCTCTCTAGCCCTGTCATGAATTTGGTTTGCAGGGATAATTCTCTCCAAATTGAATCAACCTGGGGTGGCATTGAATGGTAGAAATGGAATTTTGGCCTTCAAATGAAGAGCCAGAAGCCAGGCCTCTATAGTTTTTCCACACGCTGAGCTATCCTTGTATTTCCCTGGAAAGCCTCTGTTCCTCACATGTGCCCCAAATATTATTTAAGCCCAATATTTTTATTTACTTCCTTACAAGTCTGCTTTTAAACAGACTCCTAACCAAGAATGTGAATATCCTTTCCTTGGACCATCAACTTGAGGTATAGGCTGAGAAGTGCTCTTCTCCAAGGTGTGGTGGTGTCTTCTGTGATAACACCACACTTGTCTCAGCTTCCAAAATTCCTGAGATTATGGCATATGCTTTCATGCCTCACTCTTTCAGGTGTTTCAGGCCTGACTTTTGATTTCTGTGAAAGCCACCCTGCTTAGCCTCTACAGCAGGACACAGACTCTGCTTGGATGTGGGATGGTATCTCTCACAGCCAGCAGACCTTGGCAGGGCCAGTGTTTCCCTTGTGTTTTGTGGTGGTTTGGATAGAATAGATGGTCCCCAATATATTCAGTTGTTTATTTGTTTGTAGTTTGCATCTGCAGCCACATTGCTGGAGGCAGTGTCAGATCTACTGAGTGGATCTGAAGGTGTGGTGGTGGGTTTCAGATTTCAATCTAAAGATATGCAAAGTGTACCTAGCTGGAGTTCCTAAAGTGTGCTGTTTGGCTTTTGGATTTTTGGCTTGTGCTTCTTTCTGTCTCTGCTTGGTTCTGTGAAGGCAGGCCAGTTTCTTCTGCCATTATGGAATTTCCCCTGCATCTGTAAGCTTCAATAAATATCCCTTCTTCCATAACTGTGTCTGGTCTGAAAGTTCATCTCAGTGAACCTGAAGCTGTCTTCTACATGTTCTGATTCATCTCTTCCACTATGAGAAGTCATCAGCATTTCATCATTCTTTTTCTAAAACCATTTGCAAGGACTCATCCTGTCATTTGTGATCCCCCTGAGTGCGCCTGTACCTGGTGTTGGAGAACCAAGAATAGAGAGTGGTAGCTGTAAGGATCCTAACTTCCTTGGGGTTCTGGAATCAGTGAAATATGGCAATTAGTAAGAAAGGCTTACATGCAAAATGTGATAGTGGGTCATAGGGACAGCATCTGAAGAGAAGTTGAATAGCTCCCTGTGTGGGGATTCTTTCCAATAGTCTAACAAAAGCCTGATCTTTCATGTTTGTTTGAAGGAATTGGTTTGGTCCAGGTTTCTCTTCTCTTCTCTTTCTTTTCTCTCTCTGTTTCTCATTGACACACACACACACCCTCATGTGCATGCACATGCCCTCAAATGGTTGTTATGCAAACCCACTGATTAACTGGAATGCTGCTGCTTTACTACATTGATTCTAGAAGTAATTAAGCTATTCAGCTTCCTGAATGGCCTGGTAGTGAGTTATTCTTACACTTTTGCATAACTCCTGTACAGATGAAGATATGAAAAGACATTCTGCAATGGATGAGCACTCTGGGTTAATTTCAGTGCATTAGCCTAATATACAAATATTCCATTGCTGGCAAGAAAACCAGGACATGCATTCACTGGGGAATAGCTTCATATTTTGCTTACAGATGTTCATAACAATTTCGTGTGTTTTATTCTCATCAAAAGCTTTTTGAAGTTTGTACAGCCAAGTGGCACTGAAGCCAGAAGCTGGAAAGGGACTGAGCCACTTCCCCCTTCTGGAGATTCACAGTCACCCAGTCACTGTCTGAAGCCCTGACACTTTCTTCACCAACATTAAAGCTGTTCTGCAGAGGTGGCCAATAGGGGTTTGGGTCTGGGAGGTCTGAGCATGAAGGTTCTCTCAGGTGTTCATCCCCATAGAATCTCCCTCTCCCTGGCCTCAGTTTCCTTTCTTAGAAAGTAGGAACAATACTTTACAAAGCCTTCATCATTTTGGTGGGGTTTATACTTGAAAGTGTTTCAAATCGGATGTATCCTAGAAAAGCTGGGATCTGTGCTTTCTGCCACCACATGCTTGGGCACATGAAAACTGAAAGGGGTGGGTCACAAAGCTTGCAAGTGGGGGCCAGCACCTTCCCTGCCTGTGTGCATGACCAGACAACTAGAACCCACATTCTTCTATCCTCTTCTGAGCTCTTGTAGGTCACCTCTACCATTTCCCTGAGTGTGTGTTGTCTCCTTGAGGCTCACAGCTCCCGCTAACTGCAGAATAATCATTCTTTCCTGAGAGTCTAGAGTGTGCACTATGCCTTTTCAATTGGAGGCAGTTTCTGCAGTGCTTGGGTGGAGGTGCACGGCTGTGAATCTTCTAAGAGTTAATGGAAGGAGGAGCTTTGCTATTAGCACTTTCATCACTCAGTGGAAAACTTCTGAGTCTCTTGCAGACTGCATTCACTCAGTCTGTAGTACATAGTCAGCCTCATTGAACTCATTTCAATGTCAGTCAAGAGAAATTACCAAGTTATTGACATCTCTTTGAAATGCTGGAGTCTTGATGTTTAGCTCTTGTCACATGCAATTTGATCATGTTATGTTCTCCTTATTTGAAATATAAAATTGAGGCTTGAAAATATCATGGACAGAATGAGAATGCTTCTGTCTTTCAAACCAACAGGTAGAAAGCAGTCTCAGAGTCCAGGAGCCCTTGACCCAGAGTTAAAGTCTCAGGAACAACTACAGATCCTGTCCAACCCCACCTCTCCTAACCCATGCACCCAGTTGTTCAGTAACTTAAGCAGTGGAGAAGACAGAACACAGGTAGTCAGAAAATATAGTTTTGTTTTACTAAGCCCAGTCACCCACAAGCTTGGCCTATGAAGGTCTAACAGCTGGAGTCCTGGGTGTAGGTCAAGGAGTCATCAGAGCATTTCAAGATTGGAACTGCTTTAACCAGCTCCTAGTCTAATGGTTTTCATAGTGGATGACCTTGGAACCCTTAGGCTCCAGAAATCTGATGTGGGAGTTCTACTAGAACTGGAGCATGTACCCTAAATTACAAGGAATTAAGCTATATACAGAGCTCTCTCAAGTTTTTACTCACACTGTATGTTGGAGGTGAGTGTGCTACTTACAACAGTTCCATAAAACATTTGAAGCTGCAAATTCTTTCTTTGTTGGAGAAACAGAGACTAACAGAGATTAAGTAACTAGAGAGATGGATTGGCGTGGAAGGCTAAAAGCTCCCATGGCTTTCTTGTTCACTGTGTTGTTGAATTCTAAAAGGACTTTTTTTTCCTGGTTAGAGTCTCAATGTAGCTTAGGCTGATGGAACTCATCATTTTGTAGCCCAGGCTGGCCTTGAACTCATGGCAGTCCTGCTACCTCAGTCTTCCCAGAACTGGGATTAAAAGTGTGAGCTGACACACCTAGCCTGAAAGAATTTTAAACCCTTCACTCATTCTGTCCCATTAGGTGAGCAGCAATCAGGGATTTGGAGTAGAAGGGCTGGGGAGTATAAAATAATGAGTTCAAGGATTACTATTCTTCCAATTGGTCCTTGCTCTACATTTCCTTCAGGATGGTTCCCCCCCCCCCAAGTTGGGTATATGTGTCACCCTTATCTGTGGGGAATATTCCAAAGAGCCTCTATGGATGCTTGAATTTGCAGGTAATACTGAACCCTGCATGTACTGTCTTTTCTGTATGTGCACAAACCTGTGATAAAGCTTAATGTATAAATCAGTCACAGTGAGAGATCAACAACAAGAATTAAAAAAATAGGACAATTATGGCAATATGGGATAATGAAAGTTATGTGAGTGTAGTTCTGCTTCCCTTCTTTCCTTTTTCCTCTTCCTCCTTCTTATACTACATTTATCTTCCTTTTTCTTCTTGACCATGGGTAACTGAAACCATGGAGTGAGGCCATGGACAAGAGGAATACCTGTACTGAGTTTCCTAATAGACATATTTTCATGGCCAGGGCATGCTTTCCTCACTAACTGCTGCAGTCGGGAAAGCTCAGGGCCTGACTTCAAAGAACCCGCAGGAGCTCTGAGGTGGAATGGGAAGGAAGTCATCAGTCGGGGGTGCTTTTCTTGGTTTTCCTCTCTCACTGTCTATACTTCTGCAAGCCCATTTCTCAAAGTATCCATCCCAAATGTATTCTTGAATCAAGCATGGCCAGTACATTGTTTCCGAAGGTCCTTACTCACAGATCCTACAGGTTTCAGTACCTAAGGGATGCTACCATGCTAAATAAAACCCACATTTACCCAATGTGCCAAATTCAAAGTGTGCCCTTGTCATTGCGCATCCTTTCTCCATGGACTTGGCATCAGAGCCACTCTCTTACACAGTCATGGTCACATGGTCTTTCTATCTCAGGGAGATATCTCAGGGATATTTAGGACTGTTATGCTAAAGAGGCATGCAGAGTCCCAGAGTTGAAATGAAATCCTCCCACTTTGTCTGTACACTTTGCTAGAGATGGTTGGTGTTTGCTGAGGTATTGAAATCTAGCTTAAATATCAGAGAGGATGAAGGGCTTCCTGTGGCATCAAGGAATTGAGGCTGGAGAGCACCGAGCCAGTCCACCACTTTCTTCAGGCAGTGTGAAAGAGCCTTAGTGCCTTTGCTTCCACCATGGGTCCATCATACAGAGGCACCAATTATGCTGGTGTCTGTTTTTTGTCACTTAAAGGTGAAAGGTGAATGGATTTTAATGGTTTATGAATTCCCCAAAGACTATTGCATGTGGTGCACAATCTCCTTGTGACCTTGATATTTAGTTCTCTGGTTTGTTTGGTTGGCCAACCCATCTCTCTTCTTCAGCAACTTAAATCACTGCTGGGGAACAGGTGCTATGGTCAAAGGTTAACAGGCTGACAGACTCCACGTAGTTAAATATGTCAATATATCAGGATGTCTGGTTGTGTAATTCAAATAGGCCATTGAAATGGAAAACAAGTGGAAAGAAACAATAATAAAGGCATCTTTTATCTGATCCAACATTAGAAACAGGCTAGTCTTTCATGTCTCAGGATTATATTCTCAAATATTAGAAGAGAGATTGAGAGGAATTTGCTATGTTAAGCAATTCTTAAAGCTAATTACAAAAGCCATTGATGAATGTACTTGTGCTAATATTTTCACATCACTGATAATGGAGCCATAATGTATTATGAAAAAAATAGCCTTATTGTGAGGGGTGAGCATCTCCAGAAATTTTATATGATATATTGGGTCTTAATTATACCCTAATGACAGGAAGTTCATACAGCCTTAGAATAAGGTTTCTTTCCCCACCACCAAGTTACATTCAAAATAGATATCTAGTTTGGTGTGGCAGCACACTTCTTTAGTCCCAGCACTTAGGAAGTCTCAGTTAGGAGGCTCAAAGCCAGTCTAAGGCTACAGAGTGAGTTCTAGGTCATCCTGAGTTAGGGTGAGACCCTGCCTTGTAAAAAACCAACAGTAAGGCTGGAGAGATGGCTTACTGGTTAAGGCACTTGCCTGCAGAGCCTAAGAACTCAGGTTCAGATCTCCAGGTTCCATGTAGCTAGACACACAGGGATGCAAGTACACAATGTTGCACATGCATCACAATGGGTCGCGTGCATCTGGAGTTCATTCACAGCAGCCGAAGGCCTCAGTGAGCCCATTCTCTCTCTCTCAGTCTCAGTCTATCTCACTGTCTGTCTCTCTCAAAAAAAAAAATCATGAAGACTTTACTGGGGAGATGGTTCAGTGATTAAAGGAGCTTGCTTGTAAAATTTGCTGGCCTTGGTATGATTCTCCAGTATTCTTGTAAAGCTATATACACAAAGTGGCATATACATCTGGAGTTTGTTTGGTGCACCCACTCTCTTCCCCCTTTCTTGTAAACAAATAAATAGAACATTTTAAAAGAAAATATGTAAGTATAAAAGTTGTCAATAATATATATTATTATATATATTATGTATTATATATTATATATATACGTATATATATGTTTTATATATATAATACATTATATATATCCATATATATATGTATATATATATATGTGTGTGTGTGTGTGTGTGTGTGTGTGTGTGTGTGTGTGTGTATGTATGTATGTATATGGTGGGCTGGAGAAATGGCTTAGTGCTTAAGGCACTTGCCTGCTAAGCCAAAGGACCCAGGTTCAATTCCCCAGGACCCATGTAAGCCAGATACATCTGGAGTTTGTTTGTAACAGTTGGAGGCCCTGGTGCTCCCATTCTCTCTCTCTCCCCCTCCCCCCATCTATTTCTCTCTCTCAAATAAGTAAAAATAAAATATTTTAAAAATATGTATTAAAAAAGAAAATATCACAAAATAAATATCTAGGTCAATGACTACCCCATATATCAAGTAAAAAAACCACAAGAGTGTCTTTTGCAAACACTGCATCCCCACCATGCTAGGGACACACCCTGGAAGGAGTACAGTGGATCCCAGTGGACTCAGGGTCACTCACCAACCTGGTCAATCCCAGTGGCCAGTAATCATCAACAAACCTCCAGTCTCCTCTGCTGGCAGATAAGTCTTGCCTAGTAAGTTTCAGCTTCTAACCTGTTAAATCTATTTTTTTTTTTTTTGGAGTAAACTAGAAATTTGAAAACATTCTGTCAAACATGGCCACTGCTCTGAGCCATGTTGACTTTTTCTTTTTTATTTATAACATTATTTATTATTATTTTATTATTTATATTATATTATTTATAACATTATTGCATCTCATTGTCCATAAGACTATTTGGTACAACCCATACAGGCTTTTATACAAATCTAAAATCATGCCACTATCTTGAAATCTTTATCTCTGCTATTTCTTTTGGGGTTTTGTTGTTACTGTATGCTAAGGATTGAACACGAGGCCTGCTACATCTCTAGCCTTTTGCCATTTCTTTCTTTTTCTTTTCTTTTATTTATTTATTTGAGAAAGAGAGAGGCAGATAGAGAGCATGGGTATGCTAGGGCCTTTAGCCACTCCAAATGAATCTCAGGTGCATGTACCACCTTGTGCATCAGGCTTTACGTGGGTACTGGGGAACAGAACCTGGGTCCTTTGGCTCTGCCAGCAAGCACCTTAACCACTATGCCACTGATATGCCATCTTTCCAGCCCCATTTCTTTCTTTCTTAAATAGAAATATAAATATCCCAATTAGCTACTTTTGGTAACCAGCAATCACAACTATTATATAAATTTCTCTAAATATTTTTTATTTTATTTTAATTGTTTTTGGTGGTTTTTCAAGGTAGGGTCTCACTCTAGCCCAGGTTGACCTGAAATTCACTATGGAGTCTCAGGGTGGCCTCGAACTCACAGTGATCTTCCTATCTCTGCCTCCCGAGTGCTGGGATTAAAGGCATGCGCCACCATGCCCGACTGTCTAAATATTTTTTAAATTAAACATAAACCAGTTGTCTAAATGATATGTAATGTAATAAGATGGGGCATGAAATAAACCAAAAATAAATAAATAAATAAAAATACCTGTGTTTCACAGTTTTCATATAACTACTGAACAAGGGCAAAAAGATTTAGAAAAATATGAGCAATATGCTACCATTTTCATTAAGGTAGAGGGCTCTAGTGCTATGACACATGGCAGGAAGTTGGGTCCCTTGACTTTTTCATTAGTTAGAAGGCCCAAGGGCTCATCTTTCCCAGGGGGTTGAAGTTTCATGAAGCACCAGTATCTTTTCTGAAGGTGAGAATTCTGCACATAGTCCAGTTATGAAAACATGGTGTCACTGACGCTCTGCTTGGAAGCGGGGCCTTCTTCGCATGCTGTACTCATTATTCTGGCTCCCGAGGTACCACCTGGTGACCTGCAGAGCAGCTTGAAAGTCAGGAACCACTGCGTTCAGGGCTAAAATGCTGCAAGAGAAGGCTTTGCACACACTGGTGACTATGGAAGCCAGCACATGAGGTACTTTCAGACAGAGAGACGGTCTTTCCTTCTGTCTTCACAGAGGCGTGCTGTATGCAGATGCAACCATGGGAGCAGACAGATATGCACAAGTTCTGGGTCTCAGGCAGGCAGTGTACATCATGCTTATCTCGGTGACTTGGGCCAATCCACATTCAACCTTAGCTTTACACCTTGAGTGGATTTGTTTTCCAGCTGCTTTCCCTCTCAGTCTTGGATGTAGGGGCTTGTTAAGCCACTCCATCACCTAAGCTGCCATCTATAGACCTGTCTTGCTGTGGAGGGGGTGGTTGCCAAAAAGCACCTGATCCTTTGTACGTAAGAAAGAAACAAAAACACCTGTCACTTGACTTAAAGCTGGTTTGTCTGTATTTGATAGTTTAAATATACTCCAGGGTGTGTGTGTGGGGGGGGGTGCAAGGTGTTAGAGAAATGGCTCAATAGATAAAGTGCTCTCTACTCAAGCCTGAGTACCTGGGTTTGATTATCAGACTCCATGTAAAAGTCTAGACGCTTGGTAAGCTTCTGTAATCCCAGCACTCTAGTGGCGCAATGGGAGACAGAGACAGGAGAGTTTTCCAGAAGCTCTCAGTGAGTACAGCACAATGAAGAGCACCAGCATGAACTCTGCCTCATGAGGAGGGACCTGAAAGGTGTCCTCTGATCTCACATGTGTTGCTGTGTACCTGTCCCTGCACATACACATGAACACATACACATACATGTACACCCACATAGTAATAATAAGAGAGGATCACTTGCCCACTTTTGAGACAGGTTATAAAATGGACAAAGCCACATAATAGAGGCTTAATTTAGCAGGGGATGGGAAGATCCAAAAAAATCTGAGTTACTTTCTAAAAACAATTTTAAGCCGGGCACGGTGGCACACGCTTTTAATACCAGCACTTGGGAGGCAGAGGTAGGAGGATCACCATGAGTTCGAGGCCACCCTGAGCATACAGAGTGAATTCCAGCTCAGCCTGGGCTAGAGTAAAACTTTACCTTGAAAAACAAAAACAAAAACAAAAACAAATTTAAGTTAATAAACTTTTATATTTAGAGTAGTTGTAGGTATACAGGAAAATTGAGAACTATAGAGATGTCTGTGTGCACCCTGCTCCCACACACCCACAAGCACCCCATCATCCACATCCTATCTCAGTAGACTCCGTGTGTTGCCATGGATATACCCACCTGGACCCATCATCCACTCCAGTAACATCTTGTGATTTGTTGTGGTTCAGACAAATGTATAACAACACGTTACTACGAGAGCATATGGCAGCATACTGAATGACTGCACAGCCCAGAAAACCCTGGTTTCTGCCTACGCAACCACCTTCTTGCCCCTCAACATCCACAGAACTTCACTCGCTATGGTGGCCGTGGTTTCGCCTTTCCTATCATGTCCTGTAGTGAGAATCATACAGTGTGCAAACTTCTCAGCATGGCCTCTTTGACTTAGCAATCTGCATGTATGGTTTTGTACCTCCGCGTCTTTGCAAGGCAGTACTGAGTCACATTCTGTCACCTCAATGTACCATAGTTTGTTTATCCAACCCAGAAGGGCATCTTGGTTACTTCCAGATTTGACAACTATGAGTAAAACAGCTATTGTAAACACAGGAAGCTGGTTATACTATACAATGGAGAGATTCACCCTCAAACTCTGGAGTGAGGGAGTCCCATAGGCCTGATTGAAGCAAAATTCCTCCAGAGAATGCCTTTTGGATCATATCAGTCCTAAGGGGCTTATCCACCACAAACACTTATTAAATTAAATTTAATTAAATGCTCTTTATTAGCAACAAAAAATGCAAATTGTGTGTGTGTGTGTGTGTGTGTGTGTGTCTATGCCAGTGGCCAGTGGTGGTAAATTTCCAGGGGAAGGTGTCTTTTCCGCCCAGGGGATCAGGGTTGAGGTGGCCTGGTGTTCTTCTCTGTTTACTTTCAGCTGAGACTTGCTCCTCTGAGGTCTGGCTTGGAGAGCCTGTTTCTTGGCTGACCTCTTGCTTTGATGGTGAGGTTCATCTCTAGCCCACTTCGCTGCCCCAGTGGCTGCTGAGGCTGGTCAGGAGCTCTGGAGCCTTTCCTTTGGAGCATCTAACCTTCACCTCACTGTGACTCCAGTATACTTGTCTCTTTCATAGTAGCTCACTAAAGAATGTTTAAAAATCCAAAGTATATTTTACTCAACATTTGAGTTAGAGAGAACAGGAGGATTGCTTCAAATGGGAGTTCTGAGACATGGTTGGAGCTCACAGACAGAAAAAGTTTGTTTGGAGGGAGTTATTTCCTTGGTGTGGCCAGGAACAGATGGAAATCAGTGACTTGGAAAGGTCCTGGAAGGGAAAAGATGACAGGCTTCCTTCAACTCTATGGACATTGTGACCACATACAGAGCGCCCTGCCCCAGGAAAATCTGACTTTAAGGACCTTGCTTGGGTCCTAATGCAGCAGGCAGCTTTGGGACCCATCAGCCTCATGTTCTTCTCTCCTTGGCTTTGTATGCCCTTCTTGTGTATTCTAAATTACTGCTTCTCTGTAGCCAACTAATTGGGTATACATGCTAAAGGCTGATCATTGTACCCGTCTTCAGACTGTCTTCTCAAGGCTTTGATGAAAAACAGAGTCTTATTTGGAAGAGGATTCAACATGGTCCAGAAATTTGCTGTGAAAAAGTGATAAAGTGGGGCTAGAGAGATGGCTTAGTGGTTAAGTGCTTGCCTGTGAAGCCTAAGGACCCTGGTTCAAGGCTCAATTCCCCAGGACCCACGTTAGCCAGATGCACAAGGGGGCTTACGCATCTGGAGTTTGTTTGCAGTGGCTGGAGGCCCTGGCGCTCTCATTCTCTCTCTCTGTCTCTCTCCCTCTTTCTGTCTGTCACTTTCAAAAATAAATAAATAAATACATAAAAATAAAAAATAAATTTAAAAAAAAGTGAGAAAGGGTTGTGTGACCTGATTGTATTGTGCCTGGACAATGCTGCAGGGCATAGAACTCAGTAGTAAAATTGGGGATGCTGTAACCCTGGATTGATGGATAGGAAAAGGAGAAAAGTTAGGGAGGGGAAGAGGAAAAGGGAGAGCAAGGGAGGGAGAAAAGGAAGGAGGGAAAAAGAGGAAAGAGGGGAGGGGAGAAGAGAAGAGGACAGGACTCTTCACAACTTCAATGGGACACACACACATGAAGCACCCATTGTCAACAAACACAGATGGCTGGTCATACAACCTGGAGTTAGGACAGTGGGTAGACAAATCAATCCATAAACTGGCTACGCAGTGACCACAGATAGCAGCTAGAAAATTCAAGGATGTAACAGATTCACCAAGACAACTTCCCTGGGCAGAGGTAGACACAAGGCCCTCATGATCTGAAAGGGAAGAGAAGAGCTCACTGGTAAGGAGAAAGCAGGAAAAATTCAGTGTGAACATGAAGGAATGATCTTTGGGTGTGTATATTTTTGAAAAGTGGGTTAGCTGAGGGAGTTATTATAAGATTTACCATCTTCAACTTATTTTTTTAAGATATAACTTTAATTATGTCACTTCTGATGCAACGGTGGGACATTTTCACAGCATTTGGAAAGGAAATAACATTTGGCTATTTGACATCTATGTAAAGTATGCCTGAAATGAATGTTCTTTATATTGAACCTTTATTGTCAGCACAATGTATAAAATAATAACTTTCTTGGAAATCATTAATTATATGATGCAGATCAGTTTACAAAATAAAGTGTAAAATACAAGATGGAGTCATCATTTAAAACACATTTAAACTTTAAAAATTTAAATTCTTTTATTTGTGGCACTGTGATAGGATTTTGATGGTATTGATCATCCTTGTGCATTTGGTGGCAAAATGTGTGAACTGGCAAGGCTTTAAGTTACTACACATTCAACATTTTTAATATGTACTTAACATATGTACATGTTCACATTAGGACTTATCTTTTTTGACAATGTGTGTGTATGTGGAGTGTTGTGACTCTGGTGTGTGAGATGATGTGTGTAGTGTATGCACATGTGTGTGCAGATGTGCATCCACTTTGCAAAGGCGTGGGGGGGCAGGGGAGAATATTGCATGTCCTTTTCTTTTTGCACATCCATTTGTTACCTTGAGTTGGAGTCAATTCTCTGCCCCGTACAGAACTGGGGTTACAGATGTGCATGACCATACCCAGCTGTTTACATGGTATAACATTTGTGTTCTCACTTCTGGGACAAAACACCTGACCAGAAGCAGCTTATGGGAGGAAAGGGTTTATTTCGGGCTTATAGTTTCAAGGGAAAGCTTCACCATGGTGGAGAAAGCATGGCAACCAGATTGCATCATATATTAGCAGCAGAGAGCAAGAGCAGTTTGAGAGTGAGCTGTCGACACTCAGTGGGGCCAGACTAACCCTCCAACAAAGCCCCACCTCCCAAAGGCTTTACCAGCTAGGGCCTGCATATGAAACATAATCACAAACACTTAATCACAAACATTCAAATCACCACACATAAGTGCTGGGGAGTTGAACTTGGCTGGTCTCAGGCCCTCTCAGGCCCTCAAACTTATATAGCAAGCACTCTACACTGCCAGCCCACCTCCTCACTCCTCTCTTTTAGTTTTTTTTCTCTTTTCTTTATGAGAGAGAAAGAGAGAGTGTGTGTAAGAGAGAGAGTTGGCATGCCCAGGCCTCTAGCCACTGCAGTCAAACTCCAGACATGTGCACTACCTTGTACACATGTGTGCATGCATCACCTTGTGCATCTGGCTTACGTAGGTTCTGGGGAGTCAAACTTGGGTCCTTATGCTTCATAGGCAAGTGCCTTAACTGCTAAGCCATCTTTCCAGCCCATTCCTCTTTTAAAGTTATTCATTTGTGATTGAGACTGCAGCTTTTTCTCTACCTTCATACCTTAGTTACTTACTCATCAGATACAATGGAACTGTGTGAAACTTGTATCTGCCTTCAAGATGGTGTATATGTATGGTTTATTATTATTTTTAATTATTTATTTATTTGACAGAGAAAAAAGGAGAGAGGAGAGAGCAGGCATGCCAGGGCCTCCAGCCACTGCAATTGAATTCCAGACATGTACGCACCTTGTGTATTTGGCTAACGTGGGTCCTGGGGAATTGAACCTGGGTCCTTTGGCTTTGCAGACAAGTGCCTTAACTTAAGCCATCTCTTCAGCCCTGGTTTTGTTTTTTCTTAAGAAGACAGATTTCTTAGGTTTACTGGAAAATGAAGCCTGCAGGACATGTGCAAAGATCCCTCATAACCAGACCCTTCCCAACACTCACATTTACTTCCCTGTTACCAGCATCTGGTATTAATGTAGAACACTCTGTATTTGATAAGCAAATACTGAAACATTTATGTCAGCTAATCTCCATTATTGAGGGCTTATCTTGGTGGTCTACAGTCTAGGAATTTTGATCAATATATAGTGACATGTATTGACAATTTTAGTGTCTTAAAGAATAGTTTCAGGCTGGGGAGATGGCTTAGCAGTTAAGGCACTTGCCTGTGAAACCTAAGGACTCAGGTTCAATTCCTCAGAACCCACGTAAGCCAGAAGCACAAGGTGGCACATGCGTGTGGAGTTTGCAGTGGCTAGAGGGCCAGGCAAGCCCATTTGTCTCTTTCTCTTAAAAAAAAAAAAAAGTTCCACCGCCTTAAAAAGCCCAAAGCCCTTGAACTCAATCTTTTCATGCCCCCATTCCCACATACCTCTAGTGACCACTAACTTTTGACTGTTTATAGTTTTGCCTTTCTCAGAATCTCATGTAGTGGTATGAGCCCAAAATGTAGTTGGAATCATATAATATGTAGCTATTTATTTATTTATTTGCTTTTTTAAGGCAGCGTCTTGCTCTAGCCCAGGCTGACCTGGAATTCACTATATAGTCTCAGGGTGGCCTTGAACTCACAGCCATCCTCCTACCTCTGCCTCGCAAGTGCTGGGATTAAGGGCGTGTACCACCATGCCTGGCTGTAGCTTTTTTTTTAAGATTGTTTTTTTTTTCCTTTTAGCATTTATATTCAAGGTGACTCCTTGTTATTTTGTGATATGATAGCTCATATCTATCATATCTATCTCTTTAGTCACCAAAGTACCACAGGTTATCTGTTCATCATGACAGTGGTTTCCCCTTGTTGACAACTATGAATGAAGTTTACCATAAACCTTTGTGTATAGGTTTTTATGTACACATAGATTTTTCATCCCATTTGGAAAATATCTAGAAATGTAACTGCTGGACTGTGTGGTAAGACTTCATCTGTATCTGCCAAATGGTACCATTTTCCCAATAGTGAAGGTTTCTGCCACTCCAAGTCCTTGCCAGTGTTTGATGTTGTCAGTGGTCTGGATTTTTGCCACACAGTTAGGCACATAGCAGTGCCTCCTTGTTTTATGTGATCTCTGTATCTTAGCACTGGCAAATCGTGGTGGCTCTGGGACAGTGGCTGCTGCACCTTTAAACAGACTTCTGTTCCTAATATGGACCGTACTATACTGAGTGCTGGCCCTTGCATTTCTTGTTCACTTTCTTCTCTTGACCTGATGCTGAGTCTTTTTAGTCTTTTATTTTTTCCCCTTCCTTGGCCCTTTGTGCTTCTGGTGTTTTGGTGATGAGCCCTGGCTATTCTCCCTGATTTTGCACTCTTTCTCCTCCCTGGCTTTGGTTGTTTACCCACCTGTGGCTAGTGCTGATTTTCTTGTCTTCTTACTGCTTTGGCAGCAATGGCTCATCTCCACCACACTTGCTGATCGCTCATTTGTTGATTCTACAACCAGGCTTAGGATTGGGCATTTACCACTTCACATGTCTATCACCCTGACCCCCACATTAACATCTTTCTGATTTCTTTGTCCATGCTGACAGTCTGTGGCCTTGTGTTCCCATCCAGACCCTCGAATGCCCACTACTCCTCCCTCAACTTCTTCCACGACAGATAATAGAAGCTGTGTCACCCTAGGAAGATGTTTCTATGCTCATGTAGTCTGTCCATAATGTGCATCCTTTGAAAGCCCTGTGTCTCCCCATAGCATGGCCTGTATGGACTTTTCAGTGCAAAAATCCAGAAATATCCTTGGCTTTTATTTTCTTTAAACACTGAGTGCTTCTGAGATCTCTTTTTTGTTCCAGTTGCCCCCACTGTGGGTGCCCAGCTTTGTGGTGGCTCTTCAAGGTTCAGATTTAGGCTCCTGTTCTGGCTTATTCAGAAGGCAATGGGGAAGCTTTTAAGCAGACATGCTGGAGTGAACCAGGTAGTGCTTCAGCCCATGTCGCCATTACACCTTCATGGCTGACACAGCTGTCCTCTCTGAGGTGACTCTTGCAGTGGCTGACACTTGTATAGACTCAACCTAGAGCCAAACATAGCATGGAGCTAAGTCTTAACAACTGTGAGCTTCGCCATGTGTATGTTTGCACTTGTTTCCTCCTCATCTCTCAGGAAAGTAAGGATCTCACTATGTCTTCATTTTGGTTTTTTAAGTGTGTCTACATATGTGATATTCATGCATGTGTGCATGTGTGTTCATATGTATGTGGGCACATGTGTGTGTGCAGGTGAAGGCCAGAGGTCAATGTTGGGTGGACAATCTCTACCTTATTGTTTGGTACAAAGTCTCTTACTGAACCCAGAGCACACTGGTCAGGCTAGACATTTAGCTAGCCAACAAGCTCTAAGGATCCTTTTGTCTCCATCTCCCCACTGTTGGGATTACAGGTGTGTGCCACTCTGCCCACCTTTTAAGTGGGTGCTGGGGATCCAAACTCAGGTCCTCATGTCTTCATGAAAAGCACTTTACCCAGTGAACAATCTCCCCAGCTCTCTCTTTACTTTAAAACCATATATATATATATATGACAAACTTTGTGTGGATATGTCTGCTCTTTATGGAGGATGTATTTCACTTTTATAATCCAATAGAGGAAATTTCAATAGAGGAAACCAACTCCTCCAAATTTATACTGAGGGGTAATGGCAAAACTTTGACCAAAAGCTGCTTTTATGAAAGCCAGTCTTAGGAAACACCATTGAATTCTAGATCAACTCCTCAAACTGTCATCAAGTCACAGATGGTCTCTCCTCATTACAGTGGCTCATGAGAACTGCAGTTGTTAGCAGGTGGCATTTTACCTCATGAAACATTATGCCATGTCCTTCACAGTCTAAATTGTTATTGCCACTGAATGACATTCAGGATGAATATCCCTTATTCAAAATACTTGGAATAGGAAATATTTTAGATTTCAGATATTTTCAGATTCTGGCATATTTTCATACAAATAATGAGGTATATGGGGGAAGAGACCCAAGTTTAAACATGAAATTCACTTACATTTCATGTGAACCATATACACATAGCTTGAAAGTCCTTTTTTTAAAATTTGAACAAGAGAGAGACAGAGAGAGAGAGAAAGAGGAAGAGGAAGAGTGTGAGAGAGAAACAGATACGGAGAAAGAGAGAGAATGGACGTGCCAGGGCCTTTAGCCACTGCAAATGAACTCCAGATGCACATGCCCCCTTGTGTGCATGTGTGACTTTGCATGGTTGTGTCACTGTTTACATGGGACCTGGAGATTTGAACATGAGTTCTTAGGCTTCACAGTCAAGTACCTTAACCGCTAAGCCATCTCTCCAGCCTGAACGTACTTTTTAAAAATTATATTTTATTTATTTATTTATTTGACAGGGAGAGCAAGAGAGAGAGAGAGAGAGAGAGAGAGAGAGAGAATGGGTGCAACAGGGCCTCTAGCCATTGTAAATGAACTCTAGATGAATGTGTCACTTTGTACATATAGCTTGTGTGGATACTGAAGAATCAAACCTGGGTCCTTAGGCTTTGCAGAAAGTGCCTTAACTACTAAGCCATCTCTCCAGCCCTTTAAAGCACTTTAAAAATATTTCATTTATTTGTAAGCAGAGACAGAGAAAGAAAGAAGGAGAATATGAGAATGGGCACACCAGGGCCTCTAGCTGCTGCAAATGAACTCCAAATACATTTGCCACTTTATGCTTCTGGCTTATGTAGGTATTAGGGAATCAAACCTGGCTTATTGGGCTTTGCAGGCAAGTGCCTGAACTGCTAAGCCATCTTTCCAGCCCCTGGAGGTACTTTAATACAATGTTTAAAATGACTTTTGCATAAAACCAAGTTTCATGGTATGGAAGCTTTTGCCCATGGTGTCATATTGGCACTCAAGAAGTCTCAGATTTATAATCATTAGTCTTGATTGTTAATTTGATAGGATTTGGAGTCACTTAGGAGACAAACCTCTGGGCATATCTAAGCAGATGCTCCTAAAGAGGTTTAACTGAGGAGGGAAACCCCTCCGTAACTGTGGGTAGCCCCATCTTATGGGTTGAGTCCTAAAGCGAATCAAAAACAGAAAGTGAGCTGAGCACAGCATTCATCTTTCTGCTTCCTGACTGTGGATGCAATGTGAGCAGCTGTCTCATATTCCTGGTAGCACATCTTCCCTACTATGATGTATCGCACCCTCAAACTGTGAGCCAAAAACAAACCCCTTTCCTTTTTAAAAATTTCTTGTGTCAGTTTTTTTATCAATGCAATGAAGAAAGCAATTAAGACATAGGCATTTTGAATTTTCAGATTAGGGATGCTCAAACTGTATGATAAATTGTGTACACATAGTAAATAATGACACAATGCATGCATTCTTAATCTTTAAGAAGCTTGGCATCTAGTCCTTTCTCTTATGCCACCATTTCAGATAGGTTTCAACTGCTAACTGTGGCTGCATAGCTACAGCTGGTCCAGGTGGGGCCCAGACATGGCTGGGTCTGAGCTAACTGGACAGGCAGGAGTGAACCAGTGAGCCTGACTGAGGTTGTTTGTGCTGAATAAGCGACTGTGGCAGTTGGGATGGAGGTTGCCTTCAAGTTTGTGTGGTTGTTAAGGTTAGGTGACTAAATAGTGAGATACTCTTAATCCTGCTGAATGGGCCAGGGATACGGGTATGCCTATCAGGTCAAAGGACCAATCTTGGGAAGAAACTATGAGGCTAGTGTAGAGACCCTTGGATACCAGTTAAGTAAATGGACAGGCTTGTCTGCTGCAGCAATTGCAGAGAGCCACTTGTGGGAAGAAGGTTCAGGTTGGTTCATGGAGGAGTGGTCAGCTCAGAATTCATCTCTTGGTGTGTGCTGCATGTCGCTGTAGACAGGTTGGTGTTTGGTGAATGCTGAGTGGCCACTAGTATTAGATCATGGCTCAAGCTTTCTGTCTCTGATTCAGGAAAGTGAGAGCATTGAGAATCAATATTCACTTTTTGCTAGTGACTGGATTCCTTGTCTGAATATCCTGGTGTTATTTTATTCAATTACACCCTGACTGTATGAGAGGTAGGCCCATATTTCAGAAATCAGACAAGATGCAGAAGGCTTATCATGCACCAAGTGGTATGGAGGGAAGAGACAGGCCATGGGCAGAGCTGGTCTGGACCAGATCCATAGAGCTAAAGGCTGATCTTGGCTCCCAGATGGTATGTGCTGTACACAAGTTGCCACCTCTGGATGGCGCTTTAGGTTAGACAGGGTCATGGCTGGGCTCCTAGAGAGCACCACTTCTGGGCCCTGACAACGGGATGACTAAAGGAAACAGTGACCATGCCTCTGTCAAATTATTAGAGGCCAAAGGACCTGGGGCATCTTAATATGTATAAGTTCGTTAATGTTTTATTTATTTATTTATTTGAGAGAGGGGGGACAAAGAGGAGGGTTAGAAAGGGCATAGCAGGGCCTGTAGCCCCTGCAAATGAACTCCAGGCACATGCACCGCCATGAGCATCTGGCTTACGTGGGTTCTGTCAAACCTAGGTCCTTAGGCTTCACAGGCAAGCACCTTAAATGCCAAGCCATACCTCAAGCCCATGATATAAGTTTTGACATATGTAGGCAGAGTAAAACCATCCCTATAATTAATGAACAGATCCATCACCTCAAAACTTTTCATGGGTCTTTGTAATCCTTTCTTTCCTGCCACCCTCATTCTCTAACTCCTGTGCCCAAGCAACTTCTGATCTGTTTTCTGTTGCCATAGATAAATGTACATTTTCTTGGATTTTAATAAACTCATATAGCATGTTTTTCTTGATGTTTGTACTTCTGTCTTCATTCACTTGGTTTGATTGCTCTGTGTTTCATCTATGAGTTTGTATATATCAATAGTTAATTACTGAATAATTACTGAATAGTTAATTGCTGAATATTATCTTTTTAAAAATTATGTTTTATTTATTTAGTTCGTTTTTTTTGAGGTAGGATCTCAATGTATCCCAGGATGACCTGGAATTCACTCTGCAGTCTTAGGCTGGCCTTGAACTCACAGCGATCCTTCTACCTCTGCCTTCTGAATGCTGTGATTAAAGGTGTGCACTGCCATGCCCAGCTTGAATATTATCTTTTAAAAATATTTTATTTATTTATTTATTTGAAAGGAAAGGGGGTAATGAACACTCTGAGGCTTCTTGCCACTGCAAAAACACTGCAGATGGATGCTTCACTTTGTGCATCTAGCATTATGTGGGTATTGGGAATTGAACCTGTGTCATCAGGCTTTGTAAACAAATGCCATTAACTGCTGAGCCATCTCTCCATCTGATGAGCGGTGTCTTGTTGTATTAGTAGTCCATTCGTTTACTTGTTAGTGAACATTTGGGTTGTTTTCCAGTTTTGCCTAGTACAAATAATATTGCTGTAAGCATTAATATATGATCCTGTCTTTGGGTGAATATGTACTTTTGTTTCTAATAGAAAAAATACTTAGTAGTGGAATGACTATTGGATCATCTGATAGGTGAATGTTTAATTTTTAACTTTCATGTCATTTCATATTATTTGTTTGCATGCACACATACACGGTTGCACATGTCACATGGAGGTCAGAGGATCACTTTGACATGTCTGTGCTCCACCTTCTTTGAGACATTGTATCTTGCCACTGCAAACGAACTGCCAGACTGCAAGTGAATGTCAGACTTCTTGGCTCCCAAGCTTCAAATTCTACTAGCTCCACTTTTCATTGTTGAAGTGCATTGGAATCATTACTTTGTGCCCCACTTTCTATGGCTTTGCAAGCCAGTCCCTTTAACTGCTGAGCCATCTCCCCAGACTGGATGTTTAATGTTTTTAAAGAAATTGCCTATCTGTTTCTAAAGTGCTCATTACATTCCCATTCCCATCAGCAGTACCTAAGAGTTCCAGTTTCTCCATATT